>NC_041334.1:24556581-24894081 GCF_004354835.1 Perca flavescens | reverse complement strand
CGTGCTTATTACACAAATAAGAGGAAAGTTTTATTTTGATTCAACGGTGGTTTGCAGTTTTACAGTTTTTTCAACGTAAAATAAAGCCACACTAGAGCCCCGCTTACTGTGCTCCATGGCTGCAACACAACAAGCACCTGGCCGCTACGGAAACCAAAACTTACGCATGTTAAATTGGGAAGTGATGATCGGATTTGAAACCAAATCCGTTGGAATCGTAATTTTTGAAACTATTCCGATTAAGAATCGGTTCTCGATGACCAACCCTAATGCTGAGTCACTGGCACGGCTTACTGGGACACTTGATGGAACTGAGCCATCGTTAACAAAGTTATCTGCCATGAGAAAAGTCTATTTTCACTAGGGTTGTCCTCGACTAAAGAACTCCTTAGTCGACTAACACTTATATGATTTTGTCGACTAATCGATTAGTTGATTTAATTGACAGAGCTGTGCGCTTTGAGAGGTGGTTAAGACTAGAAAAGCACAATATAAATGTAGTTTCTCCACAATTAATCTTGCAAAAGCACCACTTTAAATCTTGTGTTTACCATAAATGTGCTCATAAGTTTCTTGTAAATTAGTAATTAAGCATGAATAAGCATAAAAAATGACTAATCGACTAAAGAAATCTTAGTCGACTAAGACCAAAACGACCGATTAGTCGACTAATCGACTAAGAGGTGGCACACATTTGTTAGTTTGAGGTGGCCCTAATTTTCACAGGCAAAATCTTATTTTGAAAACCCACCGCCATAAGTCACTTCAACACAGAAGCCGGTCCAATTGAGATGCAACCCATGACCTAATTTGACCCACAAGCTTTTAATTGTTTTCATTCCTTTTCCAGTTGGACAAGCAAAATCGTGCAAAGATAACCGACCTGGGCTTCTGTAAGCCAGAGGCCATGATGTCTGGCAGCATCGTTGGAACCCCCATCCACATGGCCCCAGAGCTGTTTACAGGTACGATTACTCAAAAGTCACACCGTTGATAATTTCATCTTGAAGTAACTTCCTGGTTACAGTTTGATGGGTCAGAACTGTCTGAACAAGCAGCTACAGTCCTTTATAATGTTTCCTCTGCATTGTGACCCTTCTCCTAACAGGAAAGTATGATAACTCTGTGGATGTTTACGCCTTCGGTATCCTCTTCTGGTACCTCTGCACTGGTTCAGTAAAACTTCCAGAAGCCTTTGAGAAATGCTCCAGTAAGGACCAGCTCTGGAATAACGTAAAAAAAGGTAAACAGTGCTTTCACACCTGCAGTTTGTCTGGATCAATGACATAATAATAATAATAATAAACATTTAGTTGCCTTATAGTTCTTATCCGGTTTGTGTTGACACTGACTTTTTACAAATGAACCAAGAACGGTTAACATGACGTCATAGAAACTGACAGGAACTCATCGATTGGACAGTTTTGGGTATGTCTTCCGTCAGCACTATATGGATCCATGCCAGGAAAAATTATTCTGGCGACGCTTCTAATGCGTTTATTTAAATCCACAGATCTACAAGGGAATAACTGGAGCATTAGTTGAGACCTCATGTTATGAATAATAACAAACCGGTAGAAACAGAATGGAAAAGAGGTTCATCATACCATAACATAATGGGAGGATTACTGTGGTGTCATTATGTCGCTTACTTTTTAAAGAGGAAATGTGCGGAAAGTGTGAGTAAGTAACACACACTGCAGTTTCAACTGCTTTTCACTCTGATCGTTGGGGGAAAATCACACATCTTCTATCAAAGAATCTTGTGAATTGAACTGAAGCAACCAGGGCAGCTGTTGAAGCACCACAACTGTTGTATCTATGATGTAACCGCTAAACCTCAAACATAATCTATTTGAGGCCGATGTTAACGTGTGTGTGGTGTGGTGTGTGTTTTTTTTTGTTTTGGGTCTCTGTACGTTTCGGCTCACTTGTGTCCATATCATCTCCAGGAGCCAGACCCGAGCGCTTGCCCACTTTCGATGAGGAATGCTGGCAGCTGATGGAGGCCTGCTGGAACGGGGACCCTTCCCAGAGGCCCCTGCTTGGTATTGTGGAGCCCAGCCTGCAAAGCATCATGGTCCGGCTCTGCAACTGTGGTTCGGAACAGAAAAGCAGCAGCCTCGAGGACTCAAACTGAAAACACTCCAGACAAACTAACAAATGTGTGACAGGGATTTTGATCAGGAAAGTATTTTTTTTTGTATTTATGAATAACGGAGATGAACAGTAGACCAATGACTGATGTTCGAGCTGTCCTCTTTTGTTGGATTTACATTATTTATGAGGAGTTGATACAGACCAGAAGTTTGCAAATACGTGTGTTTTATTGTTTGTTCTTGTGTATTTGTATACAACATGCTTTTGTCGGAGCTGCCTTGCTAATTGCTACTTTGTCATAGAATTGTTACTAGATGCAAATTGTTTTAAACGTTGTTCATTCCCAGTATTATGAAAAAAATATAAATATATAAAAGATTAATTTTAGATTGTATTTAAACTGAACATGTCTGCATCTATACAAATACATCTTTTTTTAATAAAATGAGCTGTTAAAACACGATTGTGTCATAAGCTGTTAGTTTATCACTAATGATTTTGTCTGAGGTAAGGTTTTTATTTAAATTTTTTCAGAACATCTCCACTGGTTGCGTGTGTCCGAATCACTGCTCTAAATTATACAGTTCTGGAAATGCCACATTTTGTGAAGTTTCAAGTAGTAACACAAGTAGAAACTGTTTTGAAATAAATACTGCATACTTTGTATAACAAAACATGAGCATATGTACAGCGGTGTATCAAAGCTGGAGAATTTGAATCCTCTTCTACAATGTAAGTACAGCTTTTCTACTGTAACATTTAGTGTTGTAATGTAATAATTGTTAAGAATTAATATTTAATTGGTTTATTATTTATCAAGTTCAATATAACTTTTAACAGTTAAGTGTTTCCATTTCAGAACCATCTGGAGCTCAGGAGAAATGACTGCTTATGAAAAGGCTCCTCAGCTTGAGGTTGATGATGAAAAAGGAACACCGGTGAGCAGCTTTAGCACCACCTAGTGAGTGTTTTATGCCTCATCTCTGCGTTATTATGGATCCCACATAACTTCTAAGGAAAGTCCCGCCCTACGATTGGTTGGGGTTTGGCATTGACCTCAAGTGGTTAAGGTTAGGATAACCGATTGGTCAGGGGATAGGACCTGAACAAATCAGGTTAAGCATGGACGCCTGGCCAATAGTAGTGTGTGAATACTATTGAAGGGGGGGGGTCTTGCCTAGACTTTGCATGGGTTCCATAATAATGTCTAAATGTCTTGAAGAAATGTGAGCAGTGATTGTTGTTAGGGCACAAGTAGTAACAAATCAGTTTCTTATGACAAATGTATGATGATTAAAAAAAAAAAAAGTTTGATCTGTGTCACTCAAAGATGAATACTGAAACTATAAAGTATCAGATATCAACAGGATGTGTACTCATACAGTAGATGTGAGGATCGTCCATTGGTCAGATATTCTGCTCGCAGATATTCAGCGTCATGTTGCTGGTATGCAGTTTAGAAATTGACTTAATGACTCTGTTCATGTTTCATGTCTCGGCTTGCTGTAGTTGCTTTTCATTTGCTTTGACTAAAGCCTCTGAGTTGGGACTCCCTTCAAGAATACTGGTGATTTAAAATCTTATGGTCTTATTTAGCGTTAGCCAGTTGAGCTTCAGATTCCTCAGTGCCAAGTCTTCGGTTCTTGGTTCCAGGTAAACTGAAGAGATCTTCAAGCATAAAGACAAGCTTAGGTGTAATGTGTTATCTTTAGACAGACCCATTTCCAGTCTAAGCGAAGCAGACCGACTGCTGCCTTCATATTTCGGGTTACGATAAGCGATGCGAGTGGTATTAATCTTCTCGTGTAACTCTCCATCAGAAAGCAATTAAGTGTATTTCCAAAAATGTACAACTGTTGCTTTAAATTAACCATGAGCTGCAAAACAAGGTGGAGTTAATTTTTTTTTGGAAATAAAAAGGCCACTTAAAATATCTGATTATTCCACTTGTACAGTAGGATGTACCTTTTTAAAGTGCTGATATTATGCTCATTTTCAGGTTCATAATTGTATTTAGAGGTTGTATCAGAATAGGTTTACTGTACATAGTTTAATTTTCAAAAAACACCATATATTTGTTGTACTGCATATTGCTGCAGCTCCTCTTTTCACCCTGTGTGTTGAGCTCTCTGTTTTAGCTAACGACTGAGGCATTTCACTTCTATTCCATCTTTGTTGGGAGGCGCACATGCGCAGTAAGTACAGCTAGCTTGTCAGTTTCACAGTATGAGGGAGTGCCATGCTAGCAGCTCGGCGAGCATTATAACGTGTGTTATAAAGTGACCCACGTTTGTCTCTGAAGTAAAGGCTGGACTACAATAGAGCTGTTTGGAGCAGTTTGTGAATAGTGTTTTCTGTTGGAGATGGTAAGTCCATTTGGGGTGGACTTTGGGTTTTTTCACTTTGTAAACCAATTACATGCACAAAAAAGATATATAGCACAATAAAGAAAAGGGAAAAAGCCAAAAAGCATAATATGAGCACTTTAATATCAGAAAATAGCTGTAATGTAAAATGCATCACACAGGGAGAAGTCCAGTTATTTGACTTGGCACTGATAAAATTTGAGGTAAGATGGAAATGGTAGAAAACAGTTTAATCAGTAAAAACAGGAAGCGGCAGAGTAAAAGAGAAAATTCTGTGATGGGATACCAGAGTTGATATGATTGACCTGGTAGTGTTGTTTCTTATGGCATGAAATACTATACATTAAATTCATATGGTTTGTAAAATGGCATCCACAAATATCACATCAATTTGACTAAAAGTAGTAAGTAAGATAAAAGATATTTCCCTCAGAGGATCAAGAGCAATTCCTTTAAACGAGTGTTTGAAAGAAGTTTTACATATTTACTTACATTTAAAGATATGTCCTAGATTCATTTATGGTCACTCTGTACAGTAAAAATGGATTACAGCTCAAAAGGTATTACAGCACAATTTCGCATTATTTTACAAATGACAAAAGCTCTGAAAGCTAATCTATAAAATACAGCTGTTAAGTCACTGAACTCGAATGAATGCGTTCATCCCTCCAGATAAAAAAAATAAAAAACGAGCGCGCTTTTAACGTCCATAAAAAATGTATCAAAAGTCCTTTGAGTCCTTTTTTGGGTCTGCACATGCAGGTTTGCCCCCCTTCGGAGGCTGAGAAAGCCATCAGTCTGTGCAGCTGTGAACAGCTGTTTCCTCTGGAAAACATCTTTCATTAATGAGAAAGAGCCTATACGGAGCAGTTCAGAAATCCACAAAGAGCCTGCACTCGACCGTTCTATGCCTCTTGGACATTTGAAGTAACTCAACCTGAGTCTGAACCCCCCCCAACCAGGCTCAGACTTCAGTAACTTAAGTAGGCAAACCAGGAAGTCATCACAACGTAGTTAATGCATTAAAAAGCAATTTCCCTGAATGTTTGCAAGTCTACGACTAAATGACCCACCCAAAAAAAAAAAAAAAAACATGACCTCTTTATTGTTCCACAGTCTTCAAAACAAAATATATATCCTGGAACAAAACAATAAAAGAATTAAACCGCCAACAAATCTGGGCAGTAAATTAAAAAAAGTGCATTGTTTCAAGTATGTAAACAAAATGATTTCTTTAAAGGGAGAGAGAGACTCGTTCTGTCAAGTGTGCGTGAGCCTGGGCCAGTGCAGTGACTCATGAGGTTTGGCACACATGTAAGAACACACACACACACACACACACACACACACACACACACACACACACACACACACACACACACACACACACACCCCTTCAGAGGATCATGATGATGAGGAATTCCTTCTTTTTCCACATTTTGTTTTTAAGGAGAGGTCCCGGTGCTCCCTGTTTGCAGTCAGTGTTGAGGAAGGAGGCTCTATGACCTGTAAAGACACACCCCTCCGTCAGCGTGGTCACATGGAAGTGTTGCAGTTGCTGCTGGGAAAACAGGGTGGAGCATGGAGGAGGAGGAGGTGGATTCAGCATGGATGAAGAGGAATGTGTTGGACACGAATGCAGCACAACACAAGCAAGAACACAAAAGAAAAAAAACGTGAGCCAATGAACACACACACACACACACACACACACACGCACACGCACACACACACGCACACAGAGGGGTGACAGATGCTAAAATGATGCACCAATCTGAAGACAGTGATCCTGATTGTTTTGAATGAGGATCAGAGCTTCATGGGATAAAATTAAAGAATAAAAATCTATGATTTTTGGAAAGAGAAGGGGCAAAGAAGGTGGATTAGTAAATTTTATTTGTAAATAAGAATTGAGCATTAAGGTATAAATATGCCTGTATGACTGTGTCTTCAGGAAGTCTGTCACTACTTTATACTGGCCACTCATCTGCAGTAGGTCATACAGCAGTTAAGCTTTAATTTTATAGTGAGCCATCATTTTCTTCATGGACAAGCATCTGCAGCTTAAAGTGGGGGAAACTCCACTATCCTCCTTCAGTGTTTATTTTTTTCTCCTTTATTTCACTCTGAACAAGGACATTAGATTGGCATCAAGCATTCAACCGCCTTGAAACAATGATAAAAAGCTAGAGCTGCATGTCCACAACGAAGCAAAGGATGAAACGTGTATGTGCTAAATGAGCAGTGAGTTTAAAACAGATCAGATTCAGATGGATGGACACAGCAGCTGTTGTAGTAATCAATCCTACGCGCTTTGTTGTTCAAATAGCCGTTCATGTTGCGTTATCACTCTGAGCAACACTTAACATTCACACTGTGGGTAATGGCAGGATGGGTGCTGTCTTCATTTGGTTTAACATTTAAGATTATTAGGTGGAAATGAAAACGACAATCACTGAGGACGACGACACAAATCGTAGTTTGACGCAGACAGTTGAACGAAACACTGCGTGACTTACGCGACACTACACCGGACACCAGACACTTGTTTCTTATTCTTCATACTAATATTGCTTTTTTTTTATCTTTCTCTGACTTTATAGGTCTCAGCTTGTGTTACTACTCACTCTGATCCTGACGAGTCACCATCCACTGTCCCTGCCTTAATGCTCATGGCGACGCCGTTCAGCTGACCCGGCAGGCTGGTTTTAGCCAGTCCGGCTCGACCGTTACTAGAAATTGATCCCTGCGGAGAAGCCGTGCCGGGGGCGTTTTCACAAAGTTCATTGTGGATGCGGTTGAGACCATTTCTCTCTACAATCGGAGAAAGCTGCTTCTTCTTTAGGATCCCTGCAGAGGAAAAACAAGATGTGATGACACAACGATAGACGGGGGGAAACAGTGATTCATCCATATTCGCTCTTAAATAAAAATAGTGGGATTTTTTTTTTTTTTTGCTGTTTTGCTTGTGTCATCTTGAAAAATTACAAAGAGACTTGATTTATGTAAATTTATCAAAAGTTGAATTACAATCTCAACAATATGTTTGACACATTAAGTTGTACATAATCTCCTTCAGGTTTTTGCATTAGGCTGGGCTCTACCTTTGTGAGGGTGGGCGTAGATGTTTGGCAGACTCGGCAGCAGCACCGTCATGGCGTCCTGCTGCGTCCGGTCGTCCGATAACGTGCGGGTGCCGCAGCCGAGACTTGGCTCCGGATTGGCCAGAGTGTCGGGCTTCAGTCTGTCTGTACCTGCGGGCTCGCCGTCACTTGCTGCTTCTGTGTAATCTCCAGGCCAGTACATCTTACTCAAACTGTTGTCTGAAAAACAGAAACAGAGAATACATTAAATGTGAAAAATACACATTACTCAGTTTTATATGGGATTAACCTAAAGATGTGGTTGAGATGGGTTAACTCTCCACACGTGTGTTAATGAACATATGTGGCGATAAAATCTATCATTGTTTCTGAATGTGATTGAATGAATCCACATGATTTGAAGAGTCTTTGAGGATTAAAAAAAAAATAACTTCTGCAGAAAGTGTTGATAATCCATGAGGGGCACAAAGTGGGGCTGGGTTCAGATGAACTTCTGTACCGTGTGGTTGTGGTCTCTTGGCAACATTAGATGCCAGGTTTTCCCAGCATTCCTCTGGTGGGAGTGGACCCTCCTCGTCCTCGCTGTCAGAGGAGTGTGTGGAGGCGTAGGATCCGCTCTGGTCGTCCTCCAGAGACAAGTCGCTGTCCGAGTCGCTGTCACGATCTGCACACAGACGGAGAGGAGATGTTGATGAAGTCATACTTTTCATTGCAGTTCAGATAAAGAAGAGATACGGAATGATAGTAATACCATCCAGGTGCTCTTTAGTTTCATGGAAGAGCGACGCGTGGTCGTTCAGAGCGATGTGCGCCTGACTGTTACTCAACCCATCGTCCCTGAAAAGACAGAAGAAGTCAGTGTACAGCTGCTCCTGGCACCTTGTCGTGTAATGCAGCGTATGAATCTTTATTTTAAAATGCTGTTTTTGTACCGGAGGACAAACGGCACATAGCTCTGCTGGCTCTTGCTGCTCTGCATGGTGCCATTTAGAGACACACTGGAGTCTCCAAAGGGAAGGTGGTACAACCTGCCGTCCATGTAGTTTGTGTTGCATTTGTAGCCCTGAAAATACAGAGATGAAAGGAAAGATGTAAAAAAAAAAAAAACCTGTATAGAATCTAAAGGGAGTATGTTTTTCTTGATCTGGTGCGGTTGAGCTGCTGATAAAAACAGAGTATTACTTAAAGGATAGTATTGTTATTATTCTATATGGGACAAATCCCATGAAAACCCCAAATCCAACGAAGTCTAAGTCCCCCTCTCAAAACCTGACTTCCCACGCATGTCTGTGGCTCTCAGCATACAGAATCAAAAAAAGGCCATAATAACTTGAAATGTTAAACACATAATTGTGAAATTTAAAACGGGTCATTAAAATATACTTTTAATTAAAAAAATAAAAACCTGCAGATTAATGCACTAGTGAGTATTTCACCTATAGCAACCGAGACAACAATTAAGCTCTGTGGTACAGAGGAATACGATATTTCAGGCTTTGGCTACACAGGCAGAACTTGTTAGTGGGACCAATTCATTGTTGGTGTTGGTCTTTTGGGATTTAACAGTAAGGAAAATATAGAATATTGGCAGCCTTATAAGGTGGAAATGATATATTGACACATTTATATACAATTGACAACACTTGGTAGTTTCACCTTAATTTATGACCGTTGCCATATCAATAATATCTGTAATCTTAACGGACTGATGTGACATTGGTAAGAAAAGCTCCCAACATGTAACTAAGCTTTTGAGTTTGGAATTCCCAGAGAGTATCTGACTGAATGGAGGGTTTTCTCAGCCTGTGCGATGGACTCACAGAGGATTTGGATTTGATCAGATGATCCGGACGCTTGCGGCTGCAGCAGTACTTCATGGCATTCCTTGCTTCCTTATTGAAGACAATGCGGAAGAAGAATACAAATGGACCCTGTGGTTGGACGACAGAAGAAGGAAGGTCAGGAAAAAAAGACAAAAATCAACCATTCAAGCAGTTTCAGAAGGAAATAGAGGGCTCACCTGCACACAGTTGAAGCCAGCGAACAGGTAGTGGAAGATGATCATGTCGCTGTTGACGGAGAGGAGCGCCAGAAAACAAGTGACTGAAACCAGGAGGAGAACGCCACCTGCAGTCTTCAGGCCTGAGCTGCAGAATCACATGAGAAGTTAGTGAGCAGCTGATTGGATGATTTCTACGAATTCAATGATCTGAAGATGGAGCTGGATGATAAGCGACCAGAAGCCAACATCAGAAGTGCAGTAAAATGATCCAAATATCAATATCGATACCAACGTTGATATTGATATTGAACAATACCAGTGTAATGAGATTGATACTTTAGTTTCAGTTTCTCTCCAGTATGCACTGCTGTGGTTTCATCAAAGAGGCGACCTGGCTGTCTGTGTAAACTGTCGCTGCTGTCACAGCGCAGAGCAGGCACACTTTGCTCCTCCTCCTCCTCCCCCCTCTTGTGATTTGATGTTGTACCGTCACGTGACTCAGCGGCAGCAGGCAAACTCATAGGACTGTTAATATTAATGGACAAAGCATCCGAGATTCTTGAGATTCGTTTAATCAATATAGGAGGGCCAGTGCCTCCTTGGTTTCAGCCCCCCAAAGTGTCAAAATTCAGTTTCACACGCGAGCAGAAATCCACTTCGAGGGCAGATTGACTTTTGATTAATTGACTAATTCTTAATGTTAGCTTCTCTGTAATGTATTCCAGTCAGTCTAATGGGATAGATCATTGAGCTACTTTTAGAGCGGATTGAAGGAAAGGTTTGATCTGATCATCTGTATTAAATGCTGATGGAAATTCAATTATTGACATCCTTTAAATGGTTGTTAGGCGAGTATTACTAGTTTGATTTGAAAGTTGGCAATTTCAGGCTGGGAATGTCCTTCCACTAGACAATGCCTAAATACAAATACTTCAGCAGAATAACTTTGAGCATGTAAACAGTGTTTATATTTGATTAAAACGTTGGGACACTTACACACGAGGCTCTTTCTTCTCAATGCTGTGGTGTCTCAGTGAGCAGGAGGCTCTGGACGACAGGATGTATAGGAAGACGTTCATCTGTGGACACAATATCAAACTGCATCATTACAACAACATGGCAGGAGTGTGTGAGAGCAAACATCAAAGTAATCTTTATGTGAGAATATTTTCTACTATTTTTTTTCTTTACACACTCAACTGAACAGTGACGGGTGTGTTCACTAACAAACATCTGTAGTGCCGATCTGATGAGATCAGCATGTTGGACTGTGAAGATACATCAATAGACTGTAAAACACACTTATATGTTTATATGTATATGCTTCCTTTTCTGCATTTAAAGAATGATTCAATGTTTTTGTTTCCATATTGGTTTTTTTTGTATTGTATCAGTACCTGTGAGCCAGTATGAACTTAAGTGCCAAACAACATAGATGCACACTGCTGTTGTCATGTGCATAAATAATGATACAACAGTTTCAATGGCAGGTTTCTGCAGGGACTCACCGACACAACCATGGCGATGGGTCCAGCAAAGCTCCAGATGAGAGTGTCGTACATAGACAGCCAACAGAAGTCTGGGTTGCCGTAGCCTTCAGGGTCCAGTCCTACTGCCAGACCTGCACACAAACCGAGAGGTTGTTCATCTGAAGTAGTCGGATGGCTTAAAACAGCATTGTTCTCAAAATGAAATAACATTGAGCCCCAATTTGGACTTTTTACTACAGTTAGGAGATAGAAAAAAGTTCACCATACATATAGGACAGACAACAGGTAAGAACTGTTTATTACTTGTCTATTTTCTGCAGCTGCATTTGTCAGATTAAGTTCCGAAAACTGCTTTGAGTGAATAAAAATGTATATATATATTTATTTTTTTTACATTTAAGCTACTACAAGACATAGATTTGATGAAGAAACTCATCAGGATTCTCCTCTGTACAGCTGGTACATTTTTCGTGATATTATGAAGGTTCAGACCTGTGATGAAGGCCGGCACTCCCCAGCCAATCAGGTAGTAGAATCTCATGGGTCCATAGTTGACGTCTCGCACTTCGCTTATCATGCGGTAGATGTGCAGCCCCTCCAGGAAGAGCCAGGAGAAAGTGCAGAGGTAGAAGAAGTGCAGCAGGATGGCAATGACTGTGCACACAAACTGCAGAGAGATGAAGAGGGAGAAACAGAGAGGGGTGATTAAAACATGAAGAGACAAAATCAAAATCTTATTAATGAATTAATTAAATCAATAAAAAAACAGAATGGATTACCGGGTTGTCTGCCTGGTTGATGCCCAGGATGAAGATGAGCTCGGAGAGGAAGAGAGCGACGCCTCCATTGTTGATAATACTCGTCTTGTTGCACTGCATGGCTCTCAAACAGAGGAGGAAGATCGTGGTGAGGAACAGAAAGCCCATCGTCACTCCCACCGTACTCCACGTCAGGATTTTGATTGGCAGAATCTCGCCGTTCTGACGCAAAAGCCACAATTGGAAGAGAAAAGTTTGAGTTAGAGAACAGAGTGATGATAGCTGTGGTTTTATTGAAGTTGAAAGGTTTCATGTCACTCACCTCTCTCCTGGAGATGTCCATGAGCACAGCGAAGCTGGTCATGTGATAACACTGACAGCTGATGTGGGTGCTGTTTCTGAAAACCACCTCGCAGCCCTTCGCCGACCAGCCGCCACTCCCGGCACTGACATAAAACACAAAGAGCAGGAGATGATGTGGGAATAACACAACAGTTTTCAGTTTCGTCATCAACTCAACTGTGTGTGTGTGTGTGTGTGTGTGTGTGTGTGTGTGTGTGTGTTGAACTCACAGTATGGTGTGGTTCCAGAAGACACAGATAGGTTTGGAGCGCTCCTCAGTGGTGACCAGGCGGAACTGCACAGTGATGGGTTTGTCCAGCGTGTGCTGCAGCAGCTCGTCGTTGTCGTGTACTGTGATACTGACCACCGGTGTGTTGATGACCGGACGCTTTGGCACCCTGATGAAAATGAAAAAAAAAAAATTGCATGATTTAAGGCATAATGGTGCGTTCTTTTTGTCTTGTAATCGCGACTAGTAGCTCGAGTGTGATGTCACATCCGTGTCGAAAAACGAGAAACAAACTCGGGGTCCTCTGAGTTCAGACGACTTGACGAGTCGTATATACACGACCTCGGGGGCGTTCTTTTTGCAACTTCCGGTTCGTAAATCCGAAAAACGACTCGTAGATCGACTTTGGTGGACAAAAAGAACGCACCATAAATTGGTTCCTACTGAAGATTTGAATCTTCAAAAAAAGGTCTCAAAACATATCTGTGAAGTTTCCTTTTTAACCACCTAGGCGCTGTCGTTCAAGTGAGTTTTACTCAAAAAAGAGTAAATAGTGTTGGGGACTATTTTTAGCAGTGGATTAATACATATTTGTTGCACTAGTGAGTATTTACAGCAGCAAGATGGTGCATGTGGGACTGAAAATGAACTACAGTGCCCGTGTTCATGTTAACAAAGGAACATGTCACCTACTGTGGTAACAGTGAGGCTCATTAATGTGTTTTTAATAGGTTTTGGATGACAATAGAAGTCTCTGGCACAAAGGAATAACCTAGAGCATTTTCTCCATACACAAACAATACTTGTTAATTTTTGATAACGGTTTTCCTTTGAATCTAAGATATTAGTTGAAAAAAACCTCTACAAGCCAAACTAGTTGGCTAAATGTTTTGGATTCAATGTAATCAAAGTGCACTATTTTTGTGTTTTTAACAAATCTCTTCATTTAGACCTTGTGGACGATTCTAAGGGAAATCCTGGTCATAATGTAAAAACCTTTATTTCCAGTCACAGTGCTTCATGTTATAGCTTTATTAATCATTCTTACCGCAGACTTCTCTTGTCAGGATCATAGCTCTCTGGTAACAGCGAGGCCAGGCTGTGGAAGATAATCACACTGGCAATGGCGTCCTGCTGGCCGTCCTCAGGGTGCCGTCTCTTCCTGTTAGCTGAGCGGTTTCTCAGCGAGGACTCTGGGAAGACATCCAAGTGTCGGTGGCCCTTGGTGTCCACAGGTGGTTGGAAAACTGAATCAGGCAGTGTGACAGCCGTCTCCAGGTCCACAGGACGAGGGCCCCTCAGGGACTGATACCGCGGGAGTTTGGCTCCGGCAAAATTCATCTTTTTCAGACGATCCACAGAGATGACTGCAGAGAAAAACAGGCAAGGAGCTCTGCTGCTGAAAATGGACGTCTCCTTTAACCAGAGAATTGGAGCCCTAAAATTTTATATATTGAGTCCAAAAAAATATCAGATTGAGCCATAAAAAAATGGCCACATCATTACAGCGCTGATAAGAGGGATGCTATTACTTTTTCTTGATTAACACTATTAGAGCGAAAACGATTAATCGATTAGTCAATGGACAGAGAATTTTAATAATCATTTAAGTCATTTTACAAGTAAAAATGTCACAAATTCCTGACTTCCTGCTTCTCATGTGTAAATATGTATTGCTTGTATTTGTCTTTTGTTACAATAAACTGAATATCTTTGGCTTTTGGAACGTAGGTCACGCGAAACAAGACCTTCGAAGACGTTGGGCTTTAGGAAATGATGACATGTTTAATCGATTAATTGACAAATAATCAGCAGACTAATCAATAATGAAAATAATCATTAGTTTAAACTCTAAACACTATGTTTCACAGAGCAACTGTAAGTAACTGTGATTTAAGGATTGTTCCCCGCTGTTGGAAGAGTCAGACCAATGATTTGCTGAATGGTTAAAATTAATAACAGTCATTTCCTCGGACTAATAATTATCAAGGGGATTCTCTAGATTCTATCTTCTAAGTTTGATCTATTTTTATATGTAAAAAAGGAAACAATTTAATAAAAAATTACTAAATAAAATACTATTTTTACTGTGAAAATGTGCTGCCCTATTTCTGTTGTATTCATGTTTTATTGGTACTTTAATTTGTTTCTTATTTTATTTGTTTTATGAGCCCAGATTTTCAGTTCTTTAATGACTTTAATTGTGTTGTCCTAATAAAAATAATTTTACAAAATTACAAAGCAGCATATTCACATAATGAACTATAAATCTCAAACTGCACTTTAAAACCGTTGTGATTAATAAAGATATGGATCCCCTGTAAAGAAGCTCCATAGCTGTAGTGGTTGTCAGCATGTCACAGCTCCCTGGTAAAACGCTCACCTATGTGTGGTGTGACGATGGTGAAGGGGCTGAGGTAGGTCTTCCTCATGTTCTGTGCCAGTGTGTTTGCGTATTCCTCATAGTGGCGCAGCAGTGCCGCCGTGCCGCCCTCCGAGTGCTGGATCAGCTCCCAGTGCGTCCGTGTGTCTGGAGACAGGATGGCGCTGCCCACACGGACCAGATTCTGTCAGAAAACAGCGAGAGTTCAGTGTGACAGGATGCCACAGCGGAGAGTGAAATGAAGTGTGATGTATTCCCTGCAGATACAGCATGAACGGCTGTGAAGTCTGGTTTCCCGTTTATACACCAATTTGTTTACTGCTGAAACCGCAACAATCTATTGTTTTTATTAAAGTGCTCATATTACGCTTTTAGGCTTTTCCCCTTTCCTTTATTGTGTTATATATCTTTTTTGAGCACGTTATAGGTTTACAAAATGAAAAAGCCCAAAGTAACCCCCCAGCAACAGGGACTTACCATCTTCAACAGAAAACACTGTTCACAAACTGCTCCAAACAGCTCTATTGTAGTCCAGCCTTTACTTCCGTGACAAACGTGCGTCACTTTGTAACACACGTTATAATGCTCGCCTAGCTGCTAGCGTGGCACTCCCTCATACTCTGCTTCTGACTGGCTAGTAGTCCTTACCTAGGTACTGCGCATGTGCGACTCCCAACAAAGATAGGAACAGAAGTGAGATGCCTCACTCTAAAGCTAAAACAGAGAGCTCAACACACAGGGTGAAAGGAGGAGCTGCAGCGATGTGCAGTACAACAAATATATGGTGTTTTTTGAAAATTAAACCATGTAAACCTATTTTGATATAACCTCTAAATACAATTATGAACCTGGAAATGAGCATAATATGAGCACTTTAAGTTTCATGCTGTGTTGCAACGTTCCCAGGAGAGATGTACAGCATGTCGTTGTTCACCTCAGTGAAGTGGACGTCCTGTGTAGCTGTGAGGTTGAAGCCCTGCTGGTTGCTCTCGTGCTGCAGCAGACTCTGTGTGAGACGATAAGCTACTTTCACATCGCTGCCGTAGTACTTCTCTGTGTGCATGGTGGCATTGGCCAACATGGCTGCCGTCTGCTGAACATGTCCAGAGTCCAGGAGCGATGCGTTACGGGAGAACTTTTCAGACTGGGGGGGAAGGGAAGGAAAACACAACCATTTAGTAACTTATTAATGCTTCATTAGTAAAACATAATTTTTACCAGACTGAAATACCTCAACAATCCCATAACAAAAAAAAAACAAAACTGTTGGATCTTAAACATGTCCAAAAGTGTTAGAGCCCTTAAGCTATGTTCAGACCCAAAAAAGCGATTTGCATTTCTCCAAAAGTTGAGTCTGTCTCAACTTATCGCCGCAGACCCGCTGCATTTTTTTGAGTGTCCTCCGTGAAGCAAACCCCGCCGCAGCCTAAACGCACTACCCCCATTCAAAGTGAATGGAAAGACCTGCATGTTTTGCCGGCCGACGCAGGCAGCCTGAATGAGGCCTCATTCGTCTGGTATACTCACCGCAGCCGACCTGTCGTGCGCAAATGTGACGTCATGGGAGCGCCGTAACTGTTTATACTCGTGGTGCGTGGTGGTCGTGACACTAGCTGCATTCTTCTCCTGAACAGAGGTGGCGCTAATGAGGAAAGGCTACCGACTTTGCTATTTCTACGGACGAGAAGAAGAAGAAAAAAGTAAACAACGGCAGAACTGGCAGCAGCATTGATGTCAATGTTTCGATTTGATTCGATGACCTACTTCGTCGGATCGAGCCTTTCATTCACAATAAAAGAACTCATCTTAACCCGGTAAAAAAAGTGGTGCATGACCTCTGGTCAAAATCCAGGTGCGCCGGTGAGATCTACGTCATTTTGACGTCACGTTGGCGAGCGACAAGTCGGCTGCGGCGACTGTAAAAAGGCCTTTAGTCTTGCTTAAATCCTCGTCTGCCTCCGCACCCTCACGAACGATGATGTTATTGCGGGAATTGCACGGTTAATTTTAGAACTGACGGAGAGAGAAGTTACGCACCAGAGCTTTCAGCTTGTTGAAGGTAACCGAGGTGCAGTTGAAGAGATTGGGAGGCAGCCAGCCCTTGTGCTCATCGCAGTGGCGGATCGCTGTGCCTGAGAAAGAGGCGAGAAAGAGAGAGAGTTATCACATGACAGGTGGGGAATAGACTGCAGCTCAGAGAGGGCTTGAGGCAAGTTTCATATAATGCCATTATTATATGGTAATTTGACGAGCTGCCTGAAAAACCATCATACCGAGCGTTCCCTTGGGACAGTGAACTGCTGCAGGGAGACCAAACTTAGTCCTGGGCCACCAGATCCCAGCCTCGATGGCCTGAGGGCAGCTGTCATAGATTACTGAGAGACATGGAGCAGGAAGGAGAGGAGAGAGATGATGAGGATAAAAATGGAAAATGATTTAATATATTTGTAGCTATAATGAAGCCGGGATTATAAATTAAGCATAACAGCATTTTGAAAGTAATCTGCTGCATTCTGACCTTCACAGCCGTTAGGAGAAACCTCGGCGAAGGGGTTGTCGCAGCGGTCACACTGGCGTCCGATGACGCCGGGTTTACACTGACACTGGCCGCTCTCTCGGTCACATGCTCGGGAGAAAGAGCCGACTGGGTAGCAGTCACACAGCAGGCAGGTGTCACTTCCTTCAGGACGGTAGTGGTTGTCCTGGAAACGAGATTCGAGAGAGGAAGTTCAAAACAGGAAAGATTGCATGTACAACAACTGAAGTCAGTGTATGTGCCATCGCTTACAGACTGGCTTAGTTATGTTAATGGCCCTTAAAGACATTATCATAGATAAATCTGTTGTGATACCAACGTTTTTAATCTTATATCGGTGGATTAACTTTATTTAAATGGAACTAAAAAAAAACTCTGAATAATAACTCAATTGGATAACTGATTATTTACATTTTATCCTTGAGCTCTTTTTGAAAGTCAAGTATTGATTTGTGTATACAACAAACACATGCCCCTACAGTATGTTATTAGTATGTTGTATGAAACTGAGACACAGCTTTAGCGTCTGTTTGTTACAGAACGATGAATCTATGCTGCAAGTGGGCACACACTCACCTTGCACCGACACTCTCCGCTCGTCTTGTTGCAGTCAGAGTCGAAGCCCTTGTCTGTCTGACAGTTACAGGGCCCGCAGGTCTTGTGACCCCACCAGCCTCTGGGACACGGCAAGTCCGTCCTGTAGACAGAACACACGATCAATTTACCTGCAGAGTAATAAAACATGCAACACAACAGGAACCACGATCAACACACACACACACACACACACACACACACACACACACACACACACACACACACACACACACACACACACACACACACACACACACACACACACACACACACACACACTTTAACATAAATGTGGAAAACTGTACTTTTTCTCGCAGTAATGGCCAAAGTAGTGGCTGGGACAGTCACAGGTGTAACCACGAGAGGAGCTCGGCTTCCTGGTGCACGCTGACTCGTGCTCACAGGGGTTTAATGAGCATACATCAGTGCAGTTGGTGCCGTAGAAGCCTGTAAAACAAAACCCAGGAAAATAAGTTTCTGTGCTCTCACGACTGTGATAAGCACAGATAAGAAGAAATGATTATGCATAGAAAGGATAACTGTGGCACTGTCCTTATTGTTGCTTTATCACATGTTTAATGGAATACTAATCACTTTAATTGAGTAATTATACCTCTTTCACACCAATGGCTCAGTCAGGGTTATACCCAGGTCGACTTTGTGTTTGAATGGGGTAACCCACCTCGATCTACTCGGCTTTGCGACCCAGGTCACCAGATGTGTTTGATCAGGGTAGACAAGGGTCGATTTCAATGTGAATTGTGCATGACCTGGGTCGCTAACAGCCGGGGCGGTACAAATTATGTGATTGGTTGGAAACGAGAGTGGGGCAGTCGTCACAGGACCCCACACAACAAAATACATTTTGTCTCACTGTGCTTTAGTGCACCATAGACTGTATGAAACTAAGATTTTCACAGGCAGCTTCAACAACATCAGAGCGGAGAAGTTCAATTAATTTCCGAACAGTCTGCTGGCAGTGCGTTCCCGGATGTTCACTAGTCTGCCTTTTGCAGAGCAGTAGCTGAGTTTTACAGGCAAAACTGCCTGTAAAAACACAGCTTTAGAGTATGTTTAATGTTTAATTCTCTCGGCACCGCCGCTCTTACTACCTCTCTCTGGCACAAGACACCCGTCTGCAGACTGTGGCTCAGTGTGGCTGCTGGGAATCTCTCTCTTTTTTCTCTCTGTCTTTTTTTAAAATGCATAGCAAACAGCAAAGCCCAACTTTCCTTTTAATGAAATCAAGCAAAGAGAAATGTTCTCCCCTCATCTTAAAATGGTCAAAAATCAATACTAGAGTAACACTAGTTCTGCTGCTATACGGATGGACTGGAGTATGTGATGTTAGCTGTTAACTGAATATGACGTGTAAAGCTGCCCACCACCCCCCCCATTTCTAGCACTTAAGGTAATTGTTATGCATTGCTCCCGGGTTGACCCAGGTGATCTCTGAATTGTCATAACCAAGGGATATACCCATGTTGACTGGCTTGGTTTGAATTTCCAAAAGAAGGGTTGAACCCTGATCAGACAACCCTAGCCCAACCCTGGTAGGTGGTGTGAAAGAGGTATTAGAGACATCAATATTTACATGATGATGACTGAAAATCTTTGAAAATTTTAAGTAACCTTCCAGCCCTGCAAAACGTTACGATCAAGGTTTGGGGTTTCTAAACTTGTGAGCAGACTGACCAGCGAGGCAGGTGCAGGAGTAGCTGTCCCAGTCGTCGCTGCAGTAGCTGCTGACAGGACAGGGGCTGGAGCTGCAGGGGTCGGGCACGCTGCAGCCCGGCTCCACGTTCACCTTCCTCGCCTGAGACAGACTCAGAGCCCCGCCCACGCGCAGACCCTGCAGGCAGGCAAACAAACAAACAAACACATTTACATATCCATGGCAACACAACACAGATGCTTTAAAAGAAGTGAAAAGGGGAAATTATCTCCTATTGCAAATTGCTATTTGGTGAAACAGGCCCCTGGAATGTGCTGGAAACACAAAGCTGTTTTGGGTGTGTCAAGGTGCTAAAGTACTAGTAGATGTTTAACTGCACTCCATCATTAACTCAAGAAGTTAAAACTTGTTTTGAACCACTGCTGAGTGAGCATGGCTTATGTTTCAAAGGGCAAGTAAAAAAAGGTTAAAAGTAGCTCAGATCTGGTTGAAAAGTGATTATATATAAGTGTTTTCATATTTACAGGTTTCAACAAATTTTCAATGGCCATATTTAACATGTAGTTTACTTTACACTGAAATATAGTCATTAAAACAACTAAATCTTACCAAATCTAGATGCCTTTTGATCGGCTAAACATGAAACCAATGCTTTCTAGATGAGTTGCTTACTAAAATACTTTGTGCTTTTAGACATGATCACAAATGTTCTTCTAGAGTGGGGCCTACAGAAGAGCCTGACCTGTATACAGCCCCGGAAGCCATGCAGAATTTTCCCATCAGGCCTTGCCAAACCACCAACGCTCACAGTCTTCAGCTTGGAGTCTTGCAGCTTTCCGTCCACCTCCATACTGGCCTGAAAAGGTGCATGACACAGACTTTATCGCTGCAAAACTACAATAATTTCATTCATAGTGATTTACAGCAACAATGATGCAACAACCCACCTGGTAGAGTCCCTGATCTAAAGACAACACTGCTTTGCGGTGGCTTGCTGCTCCCCCCAAACTGCTAATATCCAGCTGCAAATGATGCCAGTCTCCATCGTTCACCAGTACCTCCTCCACGCGGGAGAGAGTTGAGTCTTCCCCTCTGTGAAGCCCCATCAACACACTGCCCCCGCGCAGCTACAAAGGCAGGGAGAGAGCCGGGAAAAGGGAGGATACAGCAGGAGGGAGATTAAACCGATGTTCAATAACAGAGGAGAAAAAAAGACCACCAAGAATCAGCACTATATCACAAGAGAAACAGAAACAGAGAGCTCTGACAGTGTTTTTTTTTTTTTTTTTTTTTTTTTGCACACTGCAGTCAAAGTTCAAACCTTGAATTGCTGCACATCACAGGTGTGCAGGGCTGGAAATAGATTATGGGACAGTTACGTAACATCAAAGTAAAAACGTACCCGAACACAGATGCTACAGTGAGTGTCTGATCATTTGGCTTTTTGTCTCAACCTCCTCTGATATTCAGGGACGTGCTGCAACTTATGGCCAACAGGTGGAGCCTCAATCCCAGAATGTTTTATCTTTTTGAAACTGCTGTCATGCTCTCACTGTGGCTGGGATCTCACTTCAAGTAATCCTAAAGAAGAAATAACCTAGAAACCGTTTCTTTTCTTCTAATTAAAGTTTCTCTTTGAGGATAAACTGACATTGCTGTGCATTGCCACGTCTATAAAACTGTCTGTGGAGAGAAATAATTTGAAGGAGACCAGAGTGTAGCCAGGAGTGTGTTTGTGTGTATCCATGTTCAGCGAGAAAAGGTGTAACTACATGTTGCTCTCACCTGCAGTGTGAGGTTGTGCTGCTGGCCGGCGGAGATGTGCAGCAGTGTTGCGCTGGCCTGACGTGTGCGGAACATGAGCTCTACATGCCATGGGACGGAGGCCGCCATCGCCGCCATGTTGTTCCATTGCAACAGACTGTTACCCAGGAAACGCTGTGGGCTGGTCATGACTACAGCAAAAAGATGATGATGAAGATAAATGAGGAGAGAGAGAGTTGTACAGTACGTGACATGAGACAGTGAGTCTCTAGTGTCAAGCAGCAAGTCCAGTATGCTCTCTGATCACATCCACGTTAACAAAAATACTCTGTTTATCAGACATAAAGACATTGTGCTTCAATCTGCCAGCTTTTTGTGGCTGTCTAAAATCAAATCAGGTGTTCCCAGAAAGTTATATCATTGGCTTTACAAGTCAACACCTGTACCGATATTTCAGTAATAAAATTAAATGTAACATATAATTAAAGTCCCCCTCTAGTCATGTGTTTTTCTTGTTCGTTGAATGTGAGGTTTCAGCTTCACTGTGCAGAATGATTAACTGTACGAGCAGAGTTTGATACTAGAAGAATGTTTTCACATTCTTCTGCAGACAGGGGGAAAGTTTCTCTGTGCTCACCTTCAATCTGAGTTCAAGGTAGCGGCAGGATTTATGATATCACAACTACTCCGGAGGCCAATCATGGTCCAGACATGCAAACCTCCAGTGCACGTACACTGAGAATGAACTTACAGCAACGAAACATTTGAAACAACTATTTGTGCTTTCATAGATTCTTGATTTTTCAACGAGGCAGAAGGAGTAGAGGTTATTTTAAGACTTTATAACGAGGGGACTTTTTTGTGGCAAAAACACATCAGACATAAATTATTTATCAAAGCAGAGTATTTGTGTGAGTCTTAAAACGTGTCTGGAGGGGATCTTTAATAACCCCAATGACTACACTAAATCTTTTAGTGTATCAGTGAAATTTTAATTTAAAATCATTTCAAATGCAGTTTTATTTGTGTAGTTCATGAATCAGAAGGAAGTAATGGTGTTTGTGCACTCGACTGTGAGAAGCTTTTTGGCTCTTTCACACGTAAATAAACAAAGTGACAGGAAAGGACACTCTGTCTGATTTGAAACGGTTACCCTCTGATTACGCTGTCTCTGTACAAAGTGAAGAAAAGCACCTGATCGAAATGATCGATTAGTGCTGGCAAATAAACCTGATGACCTGTGGCAGTCGTTGGCTGGTGAGATGAGTGGGATGCAACGACAGAAACTGCAGCGCAATTTCAATCAAAATGTTTCACATTTACACAAAAAAGATAAAAACAAAAAGTTGGAAATGAATACATTAACCCTGCCTTAATAATTGCATTGTGTGAGTTAATGCTGGAGGTTAACTACACCTAGTTAACTCCTGCATACGTGTGGCCAGACGATGCCAACAGATCCACGTTTAGGGCTGCAACTAACGACTGTTTTCATTACTGATTTTGTCAGAAATAATGAAAAATTCCCATCACAATTTCCCAAATCTGAAAGTGACAGATTCAAATAGCTTGTTATGTAATGGTTGAAACCCACCAAATTATTGAGTTTCAAGTAAGACAAAAGAAAAGCATAAATCTTTACATTTGAGAAGCTGGCTCCACAGATTTTTTGGCATTTCTGCTTTTGATTATTAAAATAGTTGTTAGTTCATTTTCTGTTCATCCACTTATCTACACGCTCTGCCCAATTTACATACATAAACAACTGCATTTTAAAAAGGCACCTCTAATGATGTTGTTGTTGACTTGTTGATTTTAATACATACAAGTTATCAAAGCTCATTAAATCTCCCTCCGAGATCATTAACATGTGATCCCACTGCATTATGTCCCACTTCTACACACCCATCCCCACCTTTTCTCAGACTTACGCAGTCTATGCAACACATTTGCCCTTTTCTTGAATATCCATCTCTACTTCCTTTTACGTCTGATCTACATACAAAAAATGCTCACTGAAATAAATCTCTTTTTTACTCATTCTACTTCAAGCTAAAAACAAGAGGTGTTTGTTTTGACGTTTACAGGGCTCATTCCTTGTCCTCCGTCTCTTCTCAAATTGCTGTAAACCATAAATCAGCACAGATAACAGCTGCAGTGGATCACATAGAACAAAAACAGACGCTGGAGAACACTGAGACAGAAACATAAGCAACGGACTGTATGTTTTCAAACGCCAAAAAGCAATTAGTCCTACACGGTTCAACATCATGTAAACCAGAGAAAATTCAGCCTCAAGCAGCTTGATTCTCTCAACTGATACTGATTCTGTCATAAATCAGACATTAAAACTAACAACTTTTTATGACATGTCTGTATCAAATCAGGTGTTCCCAAAAGCTGTGATCACTGATTTGACCAATACCAGTACCTGCACTCTACACAGTTGCACCTGTTATTTAAAAAAAAACAAAAGAAAAAACATAGCCTTTTCCGCATTATTGAGTCTGTTACTTTTTCCACCATGCTTTTTTTCCCGACCTGATGGACGGCCGCTTCATACTCAATGAAAGGTTGCGTGTCGGGTCACAGAGACGGAGGACTTGGGTCATAACTGCAAACAAACACGTGTCACGTGTCACGGCTTTTTCAACTTGACTCACCTCTTTCGCAGTTTTGTCCTCCAAATCCAAGCGGGCATTCACAACTGAAGGAGCCCCACAGATTCACACAGGTTCCTCCGTTCAGACACGGGGTGTTGTTGCAGAAGTGTCTTCTGGCGGAGCATCCTAGGAGGGCAAGAAAATAAGAGGTTAATTTACCCGTTTGATCTGTCATCTGTCAGTCAGAGGGAAATAAACTATTCATAGCAGGTATAATGATCATTTCCCACTGACTCTACTTCCCCGCTGTGCTCATTAGAGTCATTGTAATTTTCTTTCCTCTTCACCCTCACTTGGCTGGTCCAACAATAAAACATTGTTTGACTGCAAAACAGTCACAGGTTTAGGAGATGAAGTAAAGGATAATCTCTGGATGCCAAACAGCAGATCTAAACGTACCTGGCAGAGTGCCGTTGTTAGCGATGAAGCTGGCCATGTCTATGTGCTGGTTGTCGATATGCAGGTTCTTTATGCAGCCCACAAACTGCCGGTTGCGAATAGGGAAGTCCTCTGGGAGTTTGGGGACCCCTCCGAGGAGCAGGGGGCCGGTCAGATCCAGTGATCTGAAAACATAACCGTGAACACACCCTGAGTGTTTTGCTCTGCCTTTACATTGGCAACACTACTTGGGGGGGGGGGAACGACATATGAAAAATTTATCACAGAGATGGTTTTGCAGTTATTTTTCCCCTAGAGATGAAAACAAAAACAAAAAAAGATAACGGAAAAAAGCAAAGCTTAACTAACACCCTGGAGATGTGGAAATTAATTTCAAAACAACATTACTCTGTCTCTTAATGAGCTGACCGCAAAGAAAGTAATCACGTAAATTACTGAAGTCAATACAGAAGTAATAAGGGAAGATGTGAGGCAAAGAGAAAAAGGTTATTAATGAAATTTCTGTTGCAAAAATTTGAATTATCTCACACATTGCAACGTAATAACTAATAATTCTGCTGATGTAATTCCCGTGGACTCACTTTTTGGATCCTGATTGGCTGCCCTGAGCAGAGCAAGTGTAGTTTCCGATCATGTGACCGAACCGGAGGGCCACAGAAGCGTCACAGTTGTCCACGGTCACTACAACGACCTTCTGGTCCGAAGGACCCTGCGGGAGGCCGGCCTGGTTTAGTATCGGCTGTGGAGCGAGAGACAAACTCATGAATATCAAGATAAAGTGCCTGCCTTATGTCTGTGTGGCGCCTTTGGTCAAAACAATGAGAATTAAGAATGCATAATGCCTTGTTGCCTTGTCTGTGCTGTGCACACTGAAGTCTTTGTGTACACTTGAGGATCTGGAGAACTTTCTAATGTTGGTCGTTGTTGTTTTTCATCCAACTAAGGATTTAACTAAGCAAACTATGCTTTAAAGAGAATTCAACTCAGAATAATATCTCAGGTTTATTTTAGTTCTCATCAGTATGCACAGCAGAAGCTCTAAATATGGCTTGATTTAGATGGACAGAAGAAAAGTTATTATCATCCTATAATATCATGTTCATTTGAGAATTCACAGGTTTGTCAGCTTAAAAGATCCTGAAAAAGTGATAAAAGAAAAATTGCTGTGCTACTATTTTTAAGTATTTTTTGTCAACCAGCATTTATAAATAGGACTCAGAAATAGGCTGTTATGAAAATCTATCATGTTTGTCTGTCTCATTTACTGTAATACAGGAATAATCCATAAAGCAATGCAGAAACTTCTGGGGAAAATATCAGCCTAGTGCTAAGCTGTACGTAGCTTTATGAGCCAGATTAAAAACTGGAGCTTTGAAACTGGGAAACAACAACCAAATAAATGGTCTTTTTGCATCACACTTGGTTCAATCCTCGGTCAGCTTTAGCTTGCTGTTGTTGAGTATTTTTAATAATTCATATCATAACAGCTAGAGCTAAAAAGCAAGCACATGCAAGCACACACGCACACGCACACGCACACGCACACACACACACACACACACACACACACACACACACACAGGAGATGAGCTTGTTCTCTGCAGGACATCATCCCTGTCGACAAAGGATCTCTTTCATTGTCTGAGAAATCAATAGGGGGGAGCAACAAAAGGAGGAGGGGTCTGCGAGGGAGAGAATGATGATCCTGTCAATAAAAGGTCACAACCTCCTCTCAAAACGGCCGGTTTCTCTGAGGTCGCGTAAAGCTCACGTTAACCCTAAGTGTGGGTTCAAGCTGGTGTCGCGAGCTGAGAGCTGAGCAGTGACTGCTCCCCTGCAGGCGAGGACGGGCCGCTGAGTGGTCATCTGGTCAGACAGGATTTAGCAGGAATTAGCTCATCTCATGTGCAGAGACGATATGAATAGTTGGCTCATTGCTGACGGCTTGAGAACACACATTTTATTGTCTGGCTGTTTTATTTTTACATGAAGTTAAACTAAAATAGAAATAGACGCCACTGTCTGCAGGAGCCTGACAAATTATGATTTCCCCGATAGCTCGTCTTTGTTGTCTGATCCCTTGAATTAAAAGCTCATTTAAAAACAACACCCAGCTAGATATATACTGTAAATGTCATTAGCTGGTGCAACATCTTTAGCAGCTCTATCATAAGAGATTTATTGAGACAAAACATATCGAGCAATACAGAAATTACGAATATAATTATAGCCTGAGGCACTGCTGCAATTAAATTTGTCTCACATGATTTTCTCACAGAATAAATTAGATGAAATCTCTGTGACTCTCTAATATTATGACTAAGAGGCTCCTGCACTCACTTTGTGTCTTGTGTTCACAGTGTGACGAGTGTTAGGGAAGTGAATGAGATGAAACAAATAATGACCCTAAACCATCTGGCTGTATGTTATCATGAGATCTCACCTGACTCACTTTATCATTCTTGGTGAAACAGAAACATCAGGTTATTGTGCTGTGGTTGTATCTTCTCTGAAATATGTGTGATTTGGAAAAGAAGGATACAATAAAACTTTATGACGATGACGACGGCGACATATAAATGTATGTAGAAAAAAATTAGGCAATCCATCCAATAGTTGCTGAGACATCTATACAAAATTAAGGCCTTATGTTGGCACTAAAATAAAGTCAGAGATCACCAAAGTCAGAAGGATTCAACATTTGAGAATCTGTGCCAATACATCAAATAGATCTTGAGATATTTCACAGGATGAGTGAAGACTTTGACATGCTGGTGAGGAGAGATAAAAGGTGAGGGGATCATCAAAGTCAGCAGGATTCATCCTCTGGGGACTGTGAATGTCTGGACAAAATTTTACGGCAATCTGTCAAAATATACAAATAAAATACTTAAACAATTAAAACATCAAATAAAATACAGTGGGCCGTGATTTGTGACTTAGTAAGAAATAGTTATGGAAAGGCAAATTGCACATGCAACAGAAGGCATCTTACAACACCTCACAGAGTTCAGACTGAGAAAATACAGGATGAGAACTGTCAAGGAGGTTTTATTACTATGAATATTTTGGTGGCCATGGAAATAATGCTTGCCACCTCACTCCTCAGTCTGCAGTTCAGGTGACTAAACCATGAAGTCAAGTGATAAACACTAAATCAGAGTTTTGTAAACTCTTTTCAAAATTGATGGACTCACAAGCTGCTGAGTAACTTAAGAAGATTAGTACTTTCAGCACAACAGGCCCTGTTCTCAAGCAATGTTCCCACAGGAAGTCACGACAATTATTTTCTTGACTGTGAAACTCGCTGTTCAACACTGAAATGTTAAGTAGACGTTAACAGACTCTGAAGGTGGCTTTCACTTTTCAGTTGATGCTCCTTAAGGCCAATTTGTTACAAATTTGTTGATGATGAAAAAAAGCAAGTATGCGGTGTGAATTGCCAAAGGTGAAATCATCCGTCATGCTTTTTTCCACGGTTTCCCTTCGCTGAGAAAGCTCTGAAACAGGCAGCGCTCCAGATTGGACGCTCCTTTCCCTGACCTCTGCTGTCATCAGTCACGGCTGTTGACTCTCCAATAATGACTGTCTGTCAGGACGTCTTTCTGCTGCACAAAACCCCATCCTGTCAGCGCTGATTGAAGCGCACATATTTGCTCAAGACCACATTAAACACTGGTCTCATCCGTCGCTACAGGGGATTATGGGAATATGAGTTCCCTGTCACAGAGGGTGACAGGGGTTGCGCTGGAGGAGCATGGCAGCAAGCAACACAAATATGGGATCTAAGATTGACTAGAAAAACCATAGCAACAAGAGGGGTCGGCCCTGAAGCGCAGCGTCCCCGTTCAAAGCCCGAGTCAATACTTCTCTCAGCTTTTCTTTACCCTCCTTTCGCTTCTCTCCTGCTCTGCTTTTCTGTCCTCGCTGGAGAACAGAGAGAGAGGGGCACCTTCCCCGGGGCCGCATCATTCACTGCCCGTGGTCCCAAAGGAAGCAGAGCCCAACACAAAGACAGCGGTCATTGCCATTCTCCACAGTCCCCCGTCATCCTGAAAGCCACATTTCAATCTAAAATGCCCCCTCCCCGCCTCACCCTGCCCCACCCCCTACGGACAGGGACGGGTCAGAGTGGGCCACTATGGGATACCTTCAGAGGGAGGAGCCATGTTTCTACCTCAGCGACTCACAGGATGTGGAACATGAGAGGAGGACTGGGAGAATTAGTTCAGCCAGAGCTGGACCCCCCCAGACACTTCTGGGATATTCAGTACTAAAAATATGCTATATAATGAATACATTATGTAATGAGTAAAGTGGTTACACTTTATGATATGGGTGCAAATGTATATGATCTAATCTAATATAATATATATATATATATATATATATATATATATATATTACACATAATATGTTTCATTTAATGTATAATTCATGATTTAATGCAGGGTATTTCATGAATTCCTGTTGCGTTATTAGTAGATCATCAATCAATTAATGAAAGTTAACTTCCTACATAAATTGCCACCAAATCAGATGGACAGTTACATGAAAAAGAGTGTTTCAGACCCATACATCTGATCAGCCTCAGAGCAAAACCAGAACCTCTTCTAATGGAAATATGAAGCTGTTTTTATCAAACTGGCAGTCCGATGCAAACATCACGTTGCACTTGTACTGTACATGCAAAAGTCACATCAACACTATTTAGGGTTGAGAACTGTTACTATAGCAGCATATTACTTTCTGACCATGTTGCAGTGTCTCTAGTATATAAGGTCCATAAAGAATACTACGGACCTCCTAGATGGAGATTTGATAACAAATGGTTGCATGATCCAGAATTCATTCACTTTATCAACAAAAATATAGATATGTTCTTCCAAATTAATACATCGGAAACGTCATCCTTAATCAGATGGGACGCCTTTAAGGCCTATATCAGAGGGCAGATAATTAGCTATACTAGCTTTAAGTCTAAGGAACTTAAAAGCAAGTTGTTGAAAATAGAAAAAGAAATTAAAGTATTAGAGAATGAGATTGTAGTTAATAAAACTCCAGTTTTGGATCATAAATTAATGATACTCAGAGCTCATTATAACAAAATATCAGCAAATAAGGCCCTCAGTAGTCTCAATAGATTAAAACAGCAATTCTACGACGAGGGAGAAAAGGCTGGAAAATTGCTTTCCTGGCGTATTAAAACTCTACAGAATGAGAAAACAATTCACGAGATAGAAGATTCAAACGGAATTACTACAACAGACCCCAAAGAAATAAATCAAGCTTTCCAAGCATTTTACCAATCACTGTACAGCTCAGACATTACAACAGACAAAAACGTATTGAACCATTTTCTTGACAGCCTAGAATTCCCTACTCTTTCCACAGAGGACAGAGAAACTCTAGATAGACCACTGGAATTAGATGAGTTGTATAAAGCCCTAGCTTGTATGCAGACAGGGAAAGCTGCAGGCCCGGATGGGCTCCCTATCGATATATACAAGATTTTTAAAGATAAGCTGCTGCCTCCCTTTTTTGATATGGTTAAGGAGGCCTTCCTGACTAACTCTCTGCCACCTTCTCTCTCTATAGCACTTATTACAAGCATCCTAAAGCCTGGTAGATTACCATCTAAATGTGAATCGTACCAACCTATCTCGCTCCTGAACTCTGACACAAAACTCATAGCTAAAGTCATAGCGCGGAGATTGGAACAGTTCCTACCAGATCTTATACATGAAGATCAGAATGGATTTGTCAAAGGCAGGCAGGCATTCCACAATTTAAGAAGAGTGCTGAATGTTGTTTATGCTGCGGGGGTAGTCCGGATACGGCCATTCTATCCCTGGACGCCGAGAAGGCTTTCAACAAGGTGGAATGGCCGTATCTATAGGATATACTCCCAAGATTTGGTCTGGGAGAAAATGTCATTAAATGGGTGAAACTACTATACAGTGACCCAAGTGCGGTAGGGCTGCCTAACTCTATAGCATCAAAGCCCTTCAGTCTGACCAGGGGAACACGCCAAGGTTGTCCACTATCGCCCCTCTTATTTGTGCTATCCATAGAGCCGTTGGCATTATCCATCAGATCCCACCCCCTGATTAAAGGAGTTATAATAGGAAACTATGAACACCGCATTAGCCTCTTTGCGGACGACATCATACTCTTTTTGAAGCACCTATCTCAATCAGTGCCTTTACTTCTCAGTATAGTGGAGTCCTTTGGAAAATGTCATGCTATAAGGTGAATAGTAGCAAGTCTAATATTCTGTTCCTGAATGACACAGAAAGAAATAATCCAATAGCGGGAACTGAATTTCAAAACTCTCCAAATGGTTTCAAATATCTGGGTATAAAAGTCACCCCTAGCATAAATGACCTAGTATCAGAGAACTATAACCCGGTCTTAACATCTATAACAGACTCCCTTAAAAGATGGACTGATCTCCCTATATCATTAATAGGTCAGGTTAATATCATCAAAATGAATGTATTGCCAAAACTCTTAAATCTTTTTCAGTCCATTCCCTTAAACCCTCCACCTGCGTTATTTTCTAGATTGAAAGAATTAATAACTAACTTTATTTGGAGTGGTAAACGCCCTAGACTTAGACTCTCCTTACTATATATGCCTTATGATAGAGGTGGACTCCAAGTTCCAAACTTTCTCTTGTACTATTGGGCGGCCCAGACTAGAGCTGCCATGTACTGGTTCTAGGATGATTTGATCACCCCCTGGGTCAGGATAGAAAGTGCCACTACATCTTCATTACTTTTAAATTTATATTTACACTCTGACACGCCAAAAAACCTGATAAAAGACACCCATAATCCTTTTGTTAAGAATACCATTAAAGTCTGGTACAAAATACGATCGTATCTAAATTTAGAGTCTGATAAATCAGGATTTACCCCAATATGGGGTAACCGCAGATTCCGTCCAGGCAGAGATGACCCTGGTTTTAGATCCTGGGCAGACCGGGGGATTATCAAAACTATGGATATGTACAACGACAATGGTGAAATGTATAGCTTTGAGGATTTGCAAAGAATCTACAATATCCCTAGGAATCACTTTTTTAAGTACTTGCAACTCAGGAGTTTTATTTTAAAAGAACATAATCAATCCCCTTGTAGACCCCCTCTGTCTATCCTTGAAAAGTTCATAATGGACAACCTCCATGGTTGGGGCCAGGTGTCCCTCCTATATAAATTGTTTGTAGATAATTCTGAAGAATCCTCAAATAACAAAAGGCTGGAGTGGTCGCGCGATCTGGGCAGGGAAATCTCTGAAGCGGACTGGAAGACAATTTGCCAATCAGCTCAGACGCAGACTATAAACACCAGGTTTAAACTGATACAATTTAAATGGATTATGCAAACCTATATAACTCCTTCCCTTCTGCACCGTTTTAATAAGAATAACCCAGACCTATGTGTTAAGTGTGGCCTAGAAGAGGGTACTCTATTACATTGTCTGTGGAACTGCCCAAAAATTAGAGAATTCTGGGAAAAGGTTATACAGACTTTGTCTGACATTACCCTTGTGACGCTACCTCTATGCCTTAAGATTTTCATCCTTGGTCTTTTTCCAATTGAAACAAGACTGTCAAGTGCTCAAAAAAAAATAATTAGTCTATGTTCACTACAGGCTAAACACTGTATTGCTACTCAATGGAAGAGCAATGAGGCACCCTTATGGTTTAGGAACCTCTCCAACTGCTTCGCCATGGAAAAACTAACATACGCCTACAAGGGCAAAATCCAGAGCTTCTACAAATTATGGGGACAATTTATTAAATACCTTGAGAATTTCCATTCCCGAGGTCTACCGAGTAACTGATTCATGCTACTGTAATATTTAAAATAAAAAGCAGGGTTTTATAAACTTTTTTATTTATTATTTTTTTATTTATATATATATATATATATATATATATATATATATATATATATATATATATATATATATATATATATATATATATATATTTGTTTTTTCCTCTCCTTTCTCTTAAACAAGGTTTTATGTGTGTTTACATTTGTATAGGTTTGTGTGTACACATGTACATGAATGTAGTTCATATTATTCTGACAAGAGCTATATACATGGTTGGTTGTGTTTGTGTTGTTACGGTGTAAACTTTGGAAAAACTCCAATAAAATATATATATAAAAAAAAAAAAAAAGTCACATCAACAGAATCATGTCCTCTTCAAACATGCAGCGCATTTTACAGTAAAACTACCAGGTCAGAAAAACAACAAAAAAAATCAGAGATTTATTTGATTTGAGGGTTTTGTACCAAAGTGATTAATGAGACTTTAATGTCTTCTTGGCAGAGAAACAACTAGTTCTCATCCAAAAGTTGACAAGATTTTCCCCTTTCATCACTTCTTCTGGCTAAAATCTGACACGGCCGTGTTATCATAGATACTGAATAGAAAATGTGAGCAGCGGGGGTGTTGCCTGGCAACATCTTTATGATGCAAAGTGACTTCCTCAATAGACTGAATGTGACATCCTGTGTGTTGGTCCTGGGTGGGAAAGTACTGAGAGAGCAGCTCCATACATTCCTCCACAGATTAAGTTGTTGTGATGTTCTTACAGAGAAATGTATTAGTCGAAACATATTTAGTCCCATCTGAGCATGTCTGGAAAAGCATTGCCTTCCCACTCTCTGGCTTTCATTCATTCACCCCCCGCACCTCTCTTGTCTCTCCTTCCATCATTGTTTAGTTGGCATGTTGGCTGGTTTCCAGATCGTCAGCCTGTCAGCGATTCTTTAGTCTGACACTAAAGAGGCAGTACAACAAACTTAGACAACTAACTTGCACCCAGTACCGTTCGTCCTCTATGATGTCCTAAAGACGAAAGCCTTTTATTGAGAAAGCATGTCAGTTATCACTGCAACCTTTAACCCAATTAAACTAAACTGTCTGTTGTCTGTAGCGTATCAAACCTGTGACCTGATTTAATTTTGATATTTTCGGTAACTATGTCTGGTATTCTACTGCCACACCTGATGCGGGGCGCAGCAGCAGACAGATTTAACCAAAGTTACGTCTGCTTTTGTGTAATGATAAAAAGAAGAAGTGAAAAACACAATCACAACAACGATCACCCTTGTTTAAATGAATACTTTGACATTTTGGGAAATAAAGAAGTTTTCTTTTTTTTTTTTTTATACCTTTCTGCAGCTTTGAGAGTGGTATCAAATTTCCTAAAATGTCAAACTATTTCTTGAATCCAGCAAAATTTAGCAAAATTAAGAGTTCTCAAATGAGACATTAGCAGAAACATTTATACTTGTTATTCTTGTGCACTGTGAAGAAAAATAAAACTAATTTAAAGTCTGCATATGATTAGTTCTGCACATACATGGTGTTTGAGGAGTAGTTCCTCTGTTGATTACCTTGTTGTAGTAGTGGACCTCCACTACGTGCCACTGGCCGTCGCTGACTCCTCCGAGGATGTATGGTGAAACTGTAGTCTTGGTCTCGCCTGAGAAATAATGAAAGAAGAGTGAATGACTGACGAAAATGAAAGAAAAAAAAATGGCAGCAAATCATAATGCCAAAGAAGAAATACAACAAAATCTGTTCTACCTGCAGAGAAGGTGAGCTGTATCTGCTCATTGATGATTTCCATGGCAATGAAGTCATGTTTCTCATTGAAACGCCCGTTGTAGAGTAACAAACCGTTGGATTCTTTGGTAGCAAATCTGAAAAAAACATTTAAATTATATTTGTCACGATTCAATCTCATCTCTGTTTAGTTCATGTATAATTTTTTTACATTCATATCCACTCTGTGAAGTAAAGGTTCAGGGTGGTGCTATTGTACATTTTTCTTATTGCCAACAAATTCCATGAAAAGAACAAAACCAACAAAATTGCCATTGCATAAATTCATCGTAACAAGGATAGTCGATGCAGTAACAAACTGCCATATCATATTCCTCTGTGCCTTGGACCTCAATTATTGTCCAAAAACGATGAAACAAGTAAGCCACACCTTTGCACTGGATGACCCTTTCATTCATTCTGATGAACCACTGTACTTTATTTTAACTCAATCACACGTGCACTGCTACTGTAAATACAGAGTACCAAATGTGTAATAATTTGCTGTGGAAAATAATCCTCAACAAATGCACTATTTTATTTTATTATTGAGAAAATGACAGTGCCCAGCTGTGTAAGGAAATGACTGAGCCTTTAAAAAAAGAAAACAAGACGTCTTCAATAGGAACGAATGAGATTATGGCTGAGTGCCATTGAGTATTGAGAAGAGAAACACATTGTTGGTTTTGGTATTTGTTGAAATTAAGAAAAATGTACTGTCAAACCAGCCTTTAAACAGAATGATACCAAATGACATAAATATTGGCGTGTTGTGTAAGAAATAATTTGCTGTCAGCTATGCCTGTACCCAACGTTAACAGAGAAAAGAGAAAAAAGAAAAAGGGGCAGTGGTCTCCTTTGACCCATTTATAAATATCCACCTTAATTTCCATTCACGCTCGATTGCTACAGTAACACAGTGTAACCTGTAACTTCCTATCACGAAGACGAGCTAAACAGTTACCAATGCCGAGGTTTGACAGAGATCACTGAACAGATAATGAGGTTAATCATGAACACAAGGCTGAGTCAGAGGAACAAACAGTCATATTTGCAGCACAGACACAGGGAAGGAATGCAGACTCTGCGTGCCATGAATAGATATCACAGAGCCACATTACATGATACACTACAGCAAAGAGACAGAAAACTAGGGCAATGTCAAAGCAGAACGGTGGGGGAACACATTACCGCAAGTAAAGAAGAAGCACACTAGAAGACAGTGCAGCAGCGACCGCTTCAAAATATATTTTCTAATGGAGGAGAACACAGACAGCTGCCAGTGCTGTAACCACAGCCTCAGTTTCAGATTTCTCCTTGCATCTTGATGGTGAAACTAGATCGCCCAGGGCCGCCATGTGCATATTAATGCACATTTCAATATATCTGCGCATCGCTCTCGATCTGGGATCTAAGTATGTGGTGGACCACACGGTTTCAAAATATCATGCTTTACCTGTCAGATGTGGTCTGTGGTCGTAAATCTGATCCTGTGAAAATGGGTCACTGGGATGTGTGAACGTATGTTATTACATAAAAAACAGAACTAACTAACAAATGTATTCATTATCCATCCCACAGGGGACCCAACAAGGAGTCTCCTGTGCACATCTGCCAAGGCTTACTGGCATCTGGTTTTCTGGTCATTTACTCCATTTACATGCAGCTTCCTTTTCCTCAAAAGGACTAATGACTTATTATTTAAAAAAGATCAATCTCAGACTGCTTCTGGAACACTGAAACCCACAAAGTTGGTGTGATTTTCTTCTTTTTCTGAGCCCAAACGGACCTGCAGTCTCTGCCTAAGCAGTTTTTTTAAGTATGTCATTTACACATCCAAATATCTATACATGCTCTTTCGATACCACGAGCAGCCACCCACCACCCTCTTTCAGACTTCAGGGTTTGAGGGTATACTGTACATGATGCTGTTCATGCAGTATTCTTTAACTGGAGAGGAGCTAGGGGGCATGGCACAGCTGACCTGCTTACTGAGAAAAGCGATCATCACGACCTCGGAGGAAAGAGGATGCTGATGCTCCAGCTGATAATAACAGCAGACAGAGCAGTCAGATGGCGTCTTTATATCAAAGAAAGAATACAGAACGCCTACTAGAATTATGATCTAGAGAGTCTATTACTCTTCACTAGGCTTTCAGTCTTTGACGGATCGATTTAAAAGGCTTCTCCAGATTGCCCCCAAGAGCCCTCTGAACTATGAGAGTAATCAGCCGGAGCTAAAAACTGACTCTACTTGCATCACTGCATGTCACATTAGGCACCCATCAGTAAAAATAACAACCAGCCTGCCCTTACATAGGGAACCGTGTCACGCTATGCTAACATGCTGAAATTCATAAGACGTGTGCAGTGGGGAGGAAGAAAAAAAGAGCCCCTTATTGATTTTACAACCTATAAGTGTGAAATACAAATCTAAAATCTGTGTTAGATAATACAATTTATATGAACTGTTGGAAAGATAAGCAGCCTTATTGAACTACTACTTTAAAAAAACTATTTTTTAGCTCAAGTGATAGCAGTGTCAGTAGGTTGATTCACTACTTTGGTCCAGAGTGAAATATCTCTACAACTATTCAATGGATTCAGATGAAATTTTAAACAGCCACTCGTGTTCCCCAGAGGAAAAATTCTACTGATCCTCAGACTTTTCCTCTTGCGACACAATAAGTATGTTTTCTGTTTTTTATGTACATTTTCAATTTGAGCATGAAAAACTGGCAAAATACTACAAAGACGTTTTTGGCACTTGGCTAAGGTAGAAAGAATTATAGGCCCCATCTTGCACCTGGCGCTGCAAGGTGCAAAGCCCAAGTGTCTTTGCTATTTTAAGACCATCCAGCACCCACGTCATTTAAATAGCAAATGCACCTGCGCCCATCTTTGCGCCCATGGGCGTGCTGGTCTTACAGGGACGTGTGTTCAGGTGAATTCTTGGCGTATTGCTATCTTGAGGCAGCGGCCACTAGTGCAGCATTTCATTGTTATTTTAACAGAGCATTAGTAAAATGTGCCTAAGCTTGTGCACAGCACGCACACAATATGCTTGTTACACACACACACACACACACACACACACACACACACACACACACACACACACACACACACACACACACACACACACACACACACACACACACACACACACACACAGGGAAGCGCAGCAGCACACAAACATGCAAAAGATTACAAATATTACGGTGCAAATCCGCTTAGTGCGCCAAGGTACAAACGCGCCTGGCTTTTAAAGGGAATGGGAGATCATCTCTGATTGGTTTATTGAATGTTACGCCCATAACACACCTATGAATTAAAGTAGAACCCTATTGAACCATGCGCCCGGCGCACGGACCCTTTTTCCGCCGTTAAACTAGAAAAATTGGATTTGGACACACCCTAAACGCACCGTGCGCTTAGATCGTTTAAGTAGGGCCAATTTTTCATAAAAAATGTGACAGAGTGCAATAGAAACAGACTTTGAGAATAAACTGGAAGCATGTGACTAGCTTCCACTCCACTGAAGAAGGATCAGATATGTGTGGACAAGGAGGATGAGGAGATCACAAAATAATTCACATTAATACAAAAAACAAACAAAAATAAATATTTCCATCACATTTTCCAAATCGCTTTCCATCGTTTGAGGATTGACTGGCGCTCTTTTGATTGTGTCATCTTGTTGTGCTCTCTTCTTTTGCAATGGTTTAATGGCTAGCATGACTGCAGACTCTAAGTTTTGTTGACCTAAACATCAGTTCAGTCACACAGAATATTGGAGATATCACAATGAGAAAAAGTTTCAATCTTGTTTATACTGATCCCAAAACACTCAGAAATCTCAGCCTTAATTGCGGAGCTCAACAGCACAGAGCTGTGATAGCACGAGACCTAAAATTAGCCATCACTCTGAGTACACAAGATCCACATCCTGAGCCGTTCATCATAACAGAAGCTCTTTATGGGAGAACCTGATCAGTGCAGGCTCATGTATCAGAGCTACTTGTTGACCTCCCCTGCCTCAGGCTCTCATTATTGGCACCTTTTACACAGCAGCTATTTCAGCAGCTATTTCACTTCTGTGACCTGCCACTGAAATCCAGACCACTTTCAAAACTGGTTTGAGCAGTTTGCCATAAAAAAAACTGTCATGTGAACCTCGCTTAAAGGAGGGCCGAGTCCATAAATCTCACTAGGGGGATATTATTTCCACCGGCAGCCATTGTGAGTGTCAAACCCTGCCAAGCACGTCTAAGGTGAAGTATCACAATGGGTATAACAAAATGGCAGGACACATTCCCTGTGATACCATCCGAGAGGTGATACTTGTTGTGACATATATCAAACAGAACGGACGGCTTTTATCGTTGATTACATTTCATCGCATGGAGAATTCATGCAGATTGGAGATCCTGCTGCCTTTGCATGTGTTCAGTGTTCACCACTCATCTGCTCATTTCTAAAGCAACTCCCCCCTCCATAAACCACCCTCAAATAATCAACAACACAGACTAAAAGCTTCGGCTTCAGTTTCCCAACATTCTACATCTGCATCATAATAACTGATTCTGACACAAGTTGGATATAAAATACTGTTCTATGGGAAAACGCCTTTATAATGATGTCTATGATTATGTTAAGAGGCACTGCAGTAAGCAGAAATGGGACCTTGCATGTAAAACTGTCTACTTTTAAAATTAATGTAATAAAATTTGCATGAGGCGTATTCTTTTTGTGCAGTGTTGGAAAAAGAAGGAACCTTGGGCTCAGATCTTTGCTATTTTTACTAAATGCTAATTGTGGCATGATATAGCACCTCCAGCTCTCAGAGAAAGTGCCAGCGTTAGCAATGACATCGGTGTTTGCAAATCTCATGTGATAAATCCTTTAGAGAAAAGTCCTGAAAATAGTCTGAACTGGAATTTTTTTCAGTCTGCTAGTGTTTTCTTGTAAATATGTGTAATATAAAATCAAGTGGTCCCTCTGTAGTGTCCCGTCCCCCCCCATATGGTAATTTAAGTAATAGTTTGATATTTTGGGAAACAAGCTTAATTACTTTCCTGCTGAAGTTAGCTGAGAAAATGTATATAATTCTCATGTGGGTATGCTAAATATGAAGCTAGACTCAGCAGCTGGTTAGTTAGTAATTGTACCTAAAAATACTGGGCTTCACCTTGCTGAGGGAGACTGCGCTAAAATAGGCCAGCCGCTGACTCACAACTCACAGCTCAAAGGGACACTGACCGAGATAAGATCAGACTCACTCTTGGCTGTGGCATTATCATCCTTATGTTACGCAAGTCTCCTCTCCAAAAACACAGCTCCTTCAGCTCAGCTACTGTCCAGCTTTTACCTCACAGTACAGTATGTACACCTCTAATGTGCAGTATGTCTATAGGGTAGTTCTGTATTTATAGCACAGGAACAATAATATGATACCAAAGTGGCTCTGCAGGAGATGGCTGTTGTTCAGTGAGCCCATTATTGTTATTAAACACCATTATGGTTACATAAATGTGAGGTGGAGGGAGTACACTTTAGTGAAAAGAAGAGCTGGAGAGCATGCAGAAGTAGGATGTGGGGGTGGATAAAGAGTGAATCACAGATTACTGAAAGGCAATGGAGCAGCGCAGGTGATCCAGGTGAGCTACAGCTTGCTGCAGGGAGGCGGAGGTGCTTACGTGAGAGAGAGGGTGAAGTGAAAGCGCTGGCGGAGGCCCTTGAAGGTCAGGAAGGAGTGCGGGGGGAAGTTGCGTGTGGTCATCTCACAGTAGGGCTTCTCGTAGCCGCCCGGCGGACAATCACACTTAAACCCGCCGACCAGCAGGTGGACACAGGAGCCCCCGTTCTTGCAGACTCCCGGAGCACAGCGGCCCGAGCGGGACGACAGCTCGCAGAGCTCTCCTGGGCACAGAGAGGTGGATGGAGAAGGAGAAAGGTGGAGAGAAATGAGGATTAATATCGTTTGTGACAAGCAGCATCACCTCAGTTATCCCTGTGGCTTCCACTTCAGGGACTCCACACTGCTATATGCTTCATTTCTGTCACTGCAGCTGTCCTATATGTGCCACTATAGAGGTCTAACATTATCCGCCTGAAATATACAGCTCTACTGTTTCAAACATACAGGAGACAATGAAAAATAAATGATTACATTGTTAACTAAGTGTATTAGAGGATAATAAAACGGATAATAAAACTGTTCATAACTCTGACTCTTGAGTCAGAGTTATGAACAGTTTTCTCTTCGAGTGTCTCTGCAGCTTCAGTGTTTCTCTCTCCTCTGTGTCACACCCAGCGTGACTCCCCCTCCTCCCTCTGGGAATATGGTTGCAGTTTGTGCTGCATTCATATTCAGGGAGACAACTTGATGTCTCAACGCAGTGAGTTGGAAGTGTTTATTTCTGGTCTCAACAATGATTGCAGTTTCTGCATCTCATGATGATTACGTTCAGCTTTTACACACTTTACAGACAGTTCATTTTCAAATGTCAACCAGAAATAAATAGTTGTGTCCTTCCTATCAGACACTGATATCCATACTCTGATTTACAGAAGGTCTCTTCCAAAGTGAATCTATGTTGATGCTTCCATGATAAACACTTGTCAAACCGTTCTTAAATACCAGTCAAAGGTAAGTAATGGGTCACAAATAGGGCTCGAACTAACACTTATTTACATCATTGATTCATCCGATAATTATTTTCTTGATAAATCGATTTATCCTTTGCCCTAAAAAATAACAAGAAACGCTGAAAAATGTCCAAAACCCAACAATGTTCAGTTAACTATCACATAAGACAAACAAATGCAAAATTGAAAATCTGAAAGAGAACAGCGGAACTACTGCTTGAAAAATGATTTAGCGAATTAATTGATTATCAAAATAGTTGCAGACTGTTGACAAACTGTGAGATGGACATGCTAGCTAGCTCTCCCGGAGCCACGCAGGCACATAACGTACATGCTCAAGTGCATCAAGAGAACTTTTTGGCCAAGACACAGTCCACGTGAGGCGATGCCACAGTCGGCCTTCATCGCCACTACTTCTTTGCCGCCTGCCTAGTGTTTCAGCACCTTTATTCATATTGCGTTGATCCACGGTAGAGAGGTGTTTTCTATCTTCTGTGATAATTTGGGATGTATTTGGGTTTTGCACCGTGGTCGGTAAAAAACAAAAAGATTATTAAGACCATTTTTCGACATTTTATAGACAAATGAATTAATTGATTGACTAACCAAGAACGTTTTTAAAAGATTAGTCAATGATAAAAAATAATGGTCTGTCGCACCCTAACATTGAGCTGAACTAAAGAAGGAGACAGAGGACTGCCTGTCACACCAGGCCAACAAAGCAAACAGTTATCAATTTGAAGGGGAAGATCATTACAGCAGCCAGACATGCACAGACAAAGATGCTGTGTCCCAGGCCTTCGCCCTCCTCGGCCCTGCAGTCCGGCTCACATGAGCCGTTTGTCCGGATCCTCTGGATTGGGAGGCTGCAGCAGTTGCTCAGGCGAGACCGCGCGCTCCCATCCGTGAGTTGGAATTTGTGCCAAGCCACTCAATCAGCAGTGTGGAAGACTTCCGCTGTATAGGCTACTACAGCACCACTGTAACACTGGCACACACACACCCCCCACATCTTCATCCAACACAACTGATACACAGGCCTTTTATTTACTCTTTGACTATTAATCACTCTATTCACAGTACGCTGAAAGCAAGTTTCTTTGTTTTATCACTGTGAATATCACTGGGGTGAATCTATTCAGTCAAGTGAAGTCAAGAGATGAGACGTTAAAGTTGCTGAAAATGACACTGAACATCTTTTGATTTACAGAGACAAATAAAAACTTAATTCAACAAGGAAACCAATTATAAAGGATTTTAAATCATCACTTAATGTTTAGAAATAAGAAATACATGCTTTACAGTTTGGTAATGACTAAATAAAAAAAAACCGTTTGGGTTGCCAGGTTGTGGGCCCACATTCTGTTAACATAGCTTGTTTAGCCTGCTTAGAGCTTTAATTCAAACAGAAAAACTCCTCCTGTGAACTGCTGACCTCGCGGAGGAAAGCTGCAGAGCATCGAGGCAAAACCTTTTATAAAAAGATGTACTAAAATGTATAACTGCAGCACTGATGGCTTATTGTTAAAACCCTCAACCTTTGAAGGTTTTGTTAATGGGAAGGTTTTCTTTGACTTGTATGTTCACTACCTCACATCCCCAAAGGTCTTTTTATTTATGCTTTATAATGATTACTAATCTGTAAGACACCAATAAATTGTCTTTTAAACCTGAAGCCATCATTGACATCTTTTTAAGTATGCCAAACTCTAAAGTGGTGTGAAAACTTGTAGCATGTTAAGGTCTCGGTGTCACTCTCTTTCAGAAGCAACAAAATGGAGCGCAGTAGCCGCGCTGCGCTGTGAGCTCATGACAATTTACTGTCAGGTTCTTCCTGATGACAAACAGCTACTGCTGGCCAGCCGGCTGGAAAATAAAGCCTTTCAGTTACAGTGCTGTCTGCCTCGTTATTAATTCAGCAACTTGCTGTAGGCCATAAACTACTTGTGTTTCTTTAAGCAGTCACAGTGGTCAAACATTGCATCAGCAAACAGAGCTGTATTAAACAGAGCTGCTCGGATGGTCCAGTTACAGCAACACCGAGTTGGGCTTAACTGTGAAAAACACAAACGTAACAGTACATTTTGGTACAAATGTATACAGATCTGCTTCACTAATACCTGACAAAATGCTCTTCAGTTCATCCCCATGGGACGTCTCCACCCCAACAGCTTATACGTTGCCAGGTGAGCAGCCCAGCGGGCGGGGATGGGCTCACAGTCACAATTCTACAGAATATCCTGATCAATAATTTAAACACGTCTCCTGTGCTCTATTTAAGCCCTTCTATAAGTCCATCCCAGTGCCCACACTCTGTGTTTGCTGCCAGCATGAATCATTAAGTCAGGAAATCACATAGAGATCCGGTTTTTAGTTAGACAGGAGGAGTCTTTTCAGCACTTTCCTCTGTGATTTCTGTTACAGTAATTAACCTCTTGCGACACAAAAGCAGGTGACAATTTATCTGCTAAATGTATTTGTAGCATTTGCTCTTCCAGTACATCATAAATTGATTTCATAGAGAGAGAGAGAGAGAGAGAGAGATAAAAAAAGAGTGAGAGAGAAAGAGAGAGAGAGTGAGAGAGAGTGAGAGAGAAAGAGAGAGAGAGTGAGAGAATAAACTAAATGGACATCACATGACAAAAGCCTGAACAACTTCCCGAAATTCAAACTTTTGCTGCATATTCATACTAAAAGCACACCAGCTCTTATTTATCTAAGACCACTGAACAATCAAAAGCAGTGTTAAGTTGTTATTAAATAATTAAACCCGACAAGAGAATAATCTAAAGATGTAATGTTACTGTGCACCACCCCTGTGTGCAAACCGTGTTTCCTCAGAGATCTTAAACCTGAACAGGTGTGTCTGAGCTGCTGCTAGGTAACAGATGAGCATGTTCGAGTGGCTTTATCCCTCCAGACACACCAAAGACAACAAGCTCAGGGAAGCTGAGAGCAGGATCCACTTTCACTACAGCAGAGACTCAGATTGTTCAAATTCAGAGAGCAACCACTCAGGATTATTGAAGGTGAATGAAGACATGAACAGAATAGATATATGACCTCAAGCTATATCTGTGATCAAATCGCAGGTCGTCTAGAGCCTAAGGACCCAAACACTTCTCACACAGAGACACATCAACAAAGACCCAGAATAATTCTGCTGCACTAAAAAACTGATACACCTTTTTTGACACAATTACATTTATTGTATTTGTATTCTTTTATGATTCTTGACATTTGCAATACAGTTTTTTTTCTTTTCTCCTGCTATGTTTATTGTATGCACCAAACACAGAGGCAAATTCCTTGTATGTGAAAACCTACTTGGCATAAACCTGATTCTGATTCTGAATCATTGATTCTGAATGATTGAAATATGTTTCTGCATACAATTTTTGTTATAAGCAAATGATCAAAGTCATTACCGCAGCAGATCATATAATATTAGGATCTTTGTTGCATGTCATCCATCCCTTCCCATCTTTCTCTCCTCTGTGTCCTGTCATCTCTCTACAATCTACTATCAATAAAGGCATTAAATCCTCAAAAGAAAACATTTCAAACTCTTAGAGATATGAGAGACTGCACAAAACAATAGTGATACACTTGTCCGACCGGTTTCAGACCAATGCTGACTTTATAAAGGGGATCGGACCAGATATGACCGATCCACATTATATTCAGTTTCTTCGTGTCATTATTAAATTAAATTAATGCCATCATTATGGCACTGCTATGTCACAAGCTCACACAGTGAGGTATACACATTTTAATTTGAGAAAAAAACAGCAGTGGTGTGGTTCAGGAATCTGTATTGGCTGATATAGTATGTGTTTGGCAACGTTCTTTTATTCACACCATCTCTCAGAGGTAAATTATAGTGGCTTTCAGTGTTTGGCATGTGTTCATTTCAAACACTGATGTGAGGTGATGTGAAAAAAGCAGGAGTGTGAAAATCCACCCGTATTTGCTCTAAAAGCATGTCTGTATTAAAACACCACAAATGGATTTGCAATTATTCACTGAATTACCAGAGAAAAAAAAAGGTCAGCAGTTAGCTGATGAATGATCATCACAAACACACATTTTCATACAGATGAAAAAAAAGTGAATTGCTCACATTGTGTGTTTTAAGATAAAACATGAAAGTAAAAGGAGAAAAACGTGTTGTTCTGCATCTACGGAATGATTCAGCCGAGCCAAATCATTCACTCAGTCGTACTGAAGAACAGCAAAGACGATGGCTATATTTTTTCATTTTCTCTCCTGCTACCATCTGGCAACGCCTACGGTCCAACACACACACACACACACACACACACACACACACACACACACACACACACACACACACACACACACACACACACACACACACACACACACACACACACACACACACACACACACACACACACACACACACACACACACCATTAACACATATACATTCCACAGATTGTCCATCCAACTTACACAGAGAATCGCAGCTTTTCAGCACTACCTACCCACCCAAATCACACAACATGAGCAATTCAGCACCCACCCACCCACCCACACACACACACACACACAAAACACACACACACACACACACACACACACACACACACACACACACACACACACACACACACACTAAAGGCTGGAGACTGGTGAACTCAAGGTTTAATGAAGCAGAACAGTGGGATTTGTAGATCACAGAGGAAAACACATGAAGTCTGAATGACCTTGTTTGATCAGACAGTCTGATAGCGTGATTCAAACCTCTTAAATCATCAGCTACTAAACCACATTCACTCTCAAATAACTTGAGTTGTCTGCATCCTGGATCTAATAGCACCTGGGTCTAAAACCCCTACTGACAGAGATTAATGCAGTTGATTGTGGTCCCTGCTACAGTATGAAAATACGGCCACTTCACCCACTCACACATTCACTCTCTGTCTCTGCCCATTCGCGTTAAAAGCACCTACAGTTCAGCTCCAACACCCACAGCTGTGCATAAGAATATGTATGTGCCACTCAACCTGGACTCTGAGTGACTGAGCCCACACATTCGAATGCCCGACACTATTTCAGGTTTCATAAACAGCGACATAAATAGGTGAAAAAGCCTTTTAATGTTTGACGAGGAATAATGGAAGCAATGTCATTACAGAGAGCACACAGACAAATGCTTTCTGCTTTCCAGTTTAGATATTTATTTTAACAGGAGAGCTTGATTTAGATAGAAAATGTGATCTGTAATTCATTTATCACAAGTTTTTACAAAAAGAGAAAGTGAAGTGGTCCATCATCAGCTCCGACTTTTGCAATTAGATAAAATGAAGTCACAGCTGCTGAACACCTGCACATACATGTAACAATTCTAAATAAATAAAAAACGCAAGTATCATCTCAAACAACCATTATTGGAGAATTAATATGTAATGTACACAACTATACACCCTAATTTGTAGCACTTTATTTTAATGTTGATAAAAGTGTGGTGGAAGAAGTACTCACAAAAAGTTAAAGTAATTTATAACATTATAATCCCCTATTTCAGAATATTACAGAATTGGGATTATAATCCATGATGCATTCAAATCACTTACTTTTAACTATGTTATACTGCTGGGTAGCCTTAACTATAATAACACATCAGACTCTATTCGTTGATTCTATCTTGTATTAATAGTATAGTATAATAGTATTTATAATTAACAATCTGAATCAGTAAAGTAACTTTAAAAAAGTAAAGTGACTAAAACTGTCAACGAAATGTACTGGAGTTTTATATATATATATATATATATATATATATATATATATATATATATAGAGAGAGAGAGAGAGAGAGAGAGAGAGAGAGGTTCTAAGTTGCATACAATTGATACTTAAGTAAAGTTAAAGTGCCTCAAAATTGCTTGAGTAAATGTACTTTACATTACGTTACATCACTGGAATTAATAAACCAACTAGCATGGTGCTTCAAAGACAAGATGAAACTCTAAATCACATTAAGAAGTCAGGGTTTGACCCATTTAACCTCTCCACAAAAAGATGGGGCAACTACCCAAATATTCATACCGTATAAATTAGCATATTTTAATTTGCTCTCTTTAAACTCTTTTTCAACTCCTCCCTTTTCCCCTTAACCATAAAACTTATGAGCAGGGGTCTTTAACCCTTTCAGGATGTGAATAATTTCTGGAGCAGAGACTGAATAACAAGTCCTGCAACCAGTTCGCAATTCTGCTGCCAACATTCATTCTTCATTATTGCTGAATAAGGAAGCTTCTGTTCTCTCCATGTCGACATACTGTGTGCTTTGTGATGTATTTTTTCATCTCAGGTATTTTTACCATGGGGCATTTTACAGCCAGGGGACACTCTCCATCTGTAGCCATCTATAATTAATAATTCCCTTCCATTATTCCTCTCAGTGATACTCCTCTGGACAGAGAAACTGCTGCTGTTTTCTTCACAAAGTAAAGATTCCCAGTCCCCAGCCTCCAAATAGACATCAGAGAGGAAACAGAGGTTGTATCAATGAGGATGTTATATCATCAGTCTTCCTGTTCTTTGAAACAGTCCACTCCTACAGCTCAGGATGAAGTTGTGAGTGTAGGTGTAGATAAATTGTAGGTGTAACAGGCTATTCAAGAGCAGCACAAATAGAAATGGATTTTGACCACAAACGCAGCAAAATGAAGCGTAACAACAAGGTCACTTCAACTTGATCTGGTAAATAAACCAGATAAAGACCAAACAAACTGACTGATCTGATGTGGCATTCGGCCTCAGTTACGACAATCTACTTCTAAAATTTACAGAAATGAATAGCAACTGTTTACTTCTGCTGTGGCTGACTGCAACAGGGATAATCAGATCAATAACTCATCACTCAGCCTTCAGTATACAGGACAGTCTGCGTTTATAAAGGGCCAGGTTCAATAAAGAGCTGAAGAGGGGCGTGAATGGGACAGATGTGGACATTAAAGCTCCCATGGGATCTTGGTGAAGGAGAATAAATTAACATTTTGAAGGCTACATGTGGACACAGCTTGGCAGAAATTGTGCCCTTTCACCTTTTAGTGTCACTATGTTTGAAGACAGGAAAATTATTCAGTGAGAATTCATGTGGGACAGATAGCTAATCCTCCTGCCTTAAACAGTAATTGTCGATTCATCTTAAACCGTAGGCTAACCAAGTACGGCAGGCTCTGGATTTCTCAACATACCAAAATAGTGCACTGTAGTAAGGGCAAAACATGTATCTAAAGAGTTTGGATGAGAGGTAACATTTGCCAAACTAATTGGTATGCCCTCATCCTAAAAGCCTTTCCTCTTGTATAATTAAAAATATGAACAATAAAGTATAAATCTAACCTTGTTTACTTGTCTAAGTATGTTTCTCCATAGTAAGCTACAGTCTGATCTTACACTTTTCCTTGTCATACTTGACTACGGTGGAGAGAGTCAGCAGCTTCAGGTTCCTAAGGGGTTCACATCAGCGAGGGTCTGACCTGGACACCACACAAACACCATCACAAGGACAGCAAGACAGTAGTCTTGCATTGCCAGACCTATCTCCACAGCGATGTGGCGGGCTTGTTTGTATTTCTTTAAACCAATCACAACCGTCCTAAGCCCCGGATGCAGCGACAGTGTCCTTGCAAAATAGATAGCGGAGATAGCGGAAGGGGAGGGACATCTGGCGCGTGAGAGATGTGCCAGATGTAAGACTTGACTCCAGCAATGTACATGCCTTGAGCCAGACTAGCAAGACAGCAGCTCTTCTTCTTCCTCAGGCTTAGGAGGTTCAACATGGACTCCAGGATACTGTTTAACTTCTACAGGTGCACCATCGAGAGTATCCTGACCAGCTGCATCACCACCCTCAACCATAAGGCTTTATAGACGGTGGTGAAAACTGCTCAGCACATTACCAGGACGCAGCTGCTATCCATGGAGAACTGCTACACCCAGCGGTGCAGGAAGAAAGCCAACAGGATTATCGGAGACCCCAATCACCCGAGCCGCAAACTGTTGTGCCTGCTGCCGTCCAACAGACGGTACCGAAGCATGCGGTCCAGCGCCACCAGGCGAAGGGACAGCCTCATCCCGCAGGCCATAAGACTGCTGAACTCTTGAGCTTTCAAGCTCACCACTATGACAGTCTTCACTTACACAGCACTGCACACTTTTCTTTCAAACTACCTGTTTAACCTGAACACATGGCAGTTTACATATATATATTTTTCATCTACCACAGCATTATATTTTATAATATATTTATTTTATTCTACTTTTATATGTTATTTTTTATTCCTATTTTAACGTCTGCACTATTTTTACTAGTTTTATGTCTTGGATTCCCATTTTTACTGCATGTTTTCCCGTTACACATTTTGTAGTAGCACTGTTGGAGGGAGCTTGAGAACAAGACTTTCATTGCCAATGACTGCTCCTGTAATTGTTGTGCACATGACAAAGATTTGACATTTACTTAAATGTAATAATACTTGGACAATCAAGCTCTACACTGCAGTACAAGACCAATGCTGCTCCTATATTTCCATGTCTTCTACATGGCTCATCAACTGGTAAGGATGCTGACTTTTGTCTTGGGATTCATTAGCTTTAGCTTCTTTTAGTATGATATCATGTAGCGTATTTATTAATTGCGTATTTAAGACCTTTTTTTACGTGTTTCTTGTTTTAAAACGAGCCAGCTGGAGACAAACATTTCAGTAAACTCATGTCAGTCAGCTTTAAGAAGCCAGCAAGTTATAGTTGGTAACATCTGCTAGTTACTGTTTTCATTTCAGCAGGCAAATTCAACATATTCCCACTAGAAATGAGTAGCCTGCTTTTGTGTCTCTCAATCTTTTCAAAGAATTTGCAGTGGTAAAACTATCACTATTATTGTTGTAAACAGCTTTATGTGCCATGTGAGAATAAAAAACTTGATAGGCGTAGCAACAGTAACTAAGGAAGGTCAAGTGGTTAATGAAGCCAACAGAGAAGACTACCTGACTGACAAAATAAACAACACTGCTTCATCAGTAATTAATTGATGTTAAATGAGGGCTCTCACCTGTGTATTCCTCAAAGCACTCGCAGGTGTAGCCTCCCTCTCGGCTGCGACACACACCGTGAGCTCCGCAGGGTTTCGAGTAGCAAAGGTCAATCTCCGTCTCGCAGTAGTCTCCTGTGAAGCCAGTGGGACAGCGGCAGCGCAGCCCGGCGATGGGGTGGATGGGTCTGAACAGGATGGTATCTGATGCAACAAACGGCGCCAAGCTGTCGAACTTGAGCACAGACACACACTTCATGTAGTTCTCACACGGCTCCCGAAGGCAGATGTTGTCGTCAAAGGGAAGAACTTCCTGCGAGGAGATCTTAGCGAGGAGGCTGCGGTTCAAGTACAACCTCTCCTGAAGTTCCTCGGAGCCGAAAAACTCTCCTCCACCTCCACTTTCAGCCCCTCTCCCAGTCCTGTCGCCTCCTTGGCCGAGCCCTCCAGGCCGCTGGAGTCCCTCCCCCAACACAGGCACAGCCACAGAAAGGCTGACGTTGAGGATGCGAGCGCTGACGTCTGTGTCGTCTTGGATGTTAAAGATGACGACGTCTTCAGGGGCGGCGGACAGGACGCGGGCCACACCGTCCAGGAACTGGGCGAGCAGCAGGGAGAGGAAGTGCTCCTGGGAGGTGTTGGCCAGCCTCAACGTGATACTGTTGGACAGCATTTCATCGGTGATGATAGTGACTTGGAGAAGACACTGAGCTGACACCGAGTGGACACCATCTGAAAAAGACCAGAGGGAAAGAGTGATTAACATCCGAATAAGGGAAACTTTAATTTAAGTTTTGGAGGTCTTCTTAGCTAATTGCCCAACATAAGTCTCTTTTGTATAAAAGTAGTAAGGACGATGGCGAACCATTGATGAAGTTGGATGAAGATGGCTGGATGTACTCCGGGATTTATGTTACATTGTCACTTGATGTACATTTTTTTTTGTGAGCTTGCATTTGTTTGACATATTTTAATCATATGCTTTATGTATTTTGTTATGTTTTTGTAATATGAGACCGTTAACATCAGAGCTTAGCAGAAGTCATTTTTTCATCCAAAGCACTTAAAAAAAAATAACAATAATACTCAAACTCAAACCTCTGTGAGTGGACTGTGAGCTGAGATTGTTAACATTAAAGGCTGGTGATATTCTATATTTATAAAACAAATCCAATACATAGATTAAAACCATATGTTAGTGTGACTCTAAACACTTTCTAACCTAAATCTTTAAAATAACGGTCAACATGAATATATACTTTGATTTTTTAAAATGCTAAATTATTTCCTAAAACAGCTGGGTGCTGTAGCTTTTAGCAAACGTTACTCAGACAGGGGTAATACTATATTTGTTGGGGACTATTTTCAGATGCGGATTAATACAGATCTGGTGCTCTAGTGACAGCAGCAGGACGGTGTATGTAGGATTGGCTCAAAACAAACTACAGTGCCCATGTTCATGAACATGTCATGTCTAAGGATGCGGCTCATTAATGTTATGTGGTAAACAACGGAGCTCTATGGCACAGAGAAATAAGATACATCAGGCTTTGGATACACAGACAATACTTAATGGGTTCAATACATTCTTGGTTTTGGTCTTTTCCTGGGATTTGTTGACACTTAGAAAAAAAGAGAATATCACCAGACCTATCCTTTAAAGGATGTTTTCATTTGATATTGTATGAAAAGGTGAGTTGATAATCTTGAAGCCTAAGAAAACCAAAATCACCAGCGATTACAGCATCAACACACGAAGCATCTGCTACAACAGTAAATGCAGGATCGATGCAGGTACAGGCATGGTGGAGGATTTATGCTGCAACAGCTGCTCCTGAATCACAGAGTTTAGGTATTTGCAGCAGACCCGCATGTGTAGACAGAATAACAACATGTTTGTTGCTGTAAATGTAGCTGATAATGAAGGACTTAAAAGCAAAAATGACACAAATTGTACACAAATTGACACTTTAATGAATATCAACACTTTTATTTACTCATATTCTTGACACAGACAAGTGTTTTTTTTGCCCATGTGCCAGAACAGATAACGTATGCCAAGACTAAGTGTATGTTTTCTTTCAATACACTCCAAGTTTCTAATCAGCAATTTCACGCCTGTATTCACAATTCCCTCCTTCTTTGCTTTGTCCGGAAGCAGAGATGCTACTTAATTATACATGCTTCATACTCTCAGATTTAACGGTTACAGCATTTCTCAGCTCAGCAAGCGTCTTTTATCTTGTTGTTTTGATCCTGTTAATGTTTTATCTTCTATACATTAAATCCTTTGGCTATGACTGAAGACATGTATTGTTTGTCTGCTATTATACAGTAGCTCTTGACTGTACAGTACATTAATTCCCATGTTAGGCCTTTATCAGCCAAGTCAGACTTAATAATGTAGATGTTGCTGTTGGTGAATAAAACGCAAATTATTCGGTTTCATTGTGTTGCCGTGCAAGGTAAACATACTTAAGCCTATGTAGCCCATTTACATTGACTTTGTTAAGCTTATTTCTTGCTTGTTTTTTACTACTGTAACCACATTTACAATAAAAAACAACATTATCAGCTAAAAGTCACTGACAGGAGCAGTCAGAGCCCTGCTCACTGAGGAGTAAAATTATAATGAAAACAGGCTTGATCCTAAACCATTCAACCACTAAGAACACTAAGGGAAGTTCAGTATGTTGGTAACAAGCACAAAACCTACGGATCTTAGTCCGTTAAAGCTTTGAGGATGCTCTAAATCCAGCAGACAGAGAAAGTGTGCAACAAATGCACAACTTAACCTGGATCATTCAGCTCTCTGCCCAATGACAAGAAGTCACATTCGTCCCGTATTGGCATAACAAAGAGTTTGCATTGCGTCTATCTAGCTTAATATCCGGGGAGAAAAGTGCCATTAACACCTTAAAGTTTCTGACTCAGTAATATCACTTACACAGAAATATCTATTCTAGGTAAAGTTTGCTAACATTAGCCTTAATACGCTACTGGTTATACCATACAATAAGGCTGTAGTAGTAAAACTCCCGAGTATAATTAACTGACAAATTGTGTGTTTGATTGCTTGTGAATTTAACTTTTCGTTTGTAATTGGAGGATTATGTCATTTTGTCTCTCAAAAGTTTCATAGTCTACTTTAAGGTCACAGAGAGACCACGATCATTTTGTCTATCTCACTGATGGCCTGCAGTTTTCTGTAGCCTCAAGAGCAAACACAAAACGAGCTTAATCAAATCAAAAGTGTCATGAAAACAAGTCCCTCCAAAATAATCAATGGGACGCTTTGTTTGGAGCGTCTGGATGCCGGCCAGAGAGCAGAACCTGCGAGCAGGACTCACACAAACAAACAGCACTGCCCAAAGTTACCAGATCTCTGTTTTGGCACTGGGCGAGTTTAAACACAGAATGCCAAGGGAGGGGGGAGGAAGAGGAAGAGAGGGGGTCATAAAGGAAAAGAGACAGAAGCATGTTTGACACAGCTTTAATCCTTCTGCTTTCAGTCAAGCGCTTCCAGCACAGTAATAATACAGGACCTTAGCAGAGGAAGTGGGGAAAAATCAAAGTACAGAGACGAGCAGGGTTGCCCCTTTTATTCACACTTTACTGTAAACACACACACACACAAACAAAAACACACACACACACACCTGAGCACACAAGAAAACATTTGCATATAAGAGGGGAGAACATAACAGGAAGCAATGACAAAGGCAGAGCAGTTCATAGTTAGGGCTCTATTTCAAATAGAGGAGAAATTTACAACTTGAGATGCAACTGAAGTTGATTGTTTTCATTATTAGTTTATCTGCTGATTATTCTTATGATCTTTTAAATACTCCTTATAACCAGTGGTTCCCAACCTGGGGGTAAAAAATGTCTTAATATAGCTTGTCTAAAACTCAAAAATATTCAATTGACTTTCAAGTGAAAGCAATACATTTTTAGTGTTTTCCCTAAAAAAAGATTTATCAATTATCAAAATGTATTGACTTGAGTTTATTGATTAACTGATTCCTTGACTAATTATCTAAGCACTATTTACAACTCTACTTTCTTTACATTACTTAAATTCTAAATATTTATTTTTTTAAATTGCATTTAAGGCAGCAAACAACAATTCATTTCATAAATCTGCTTATTTTTCTCTTTCTTTTTTTCAGGAAAAATGCCCATTTCAATTTTAAGACATATTTAAATTGCTAGTTTCATCCAACTAACAGTCCAAAACCCAAAGATATTCAGTTTAATATCATCAAAGACTAAAAAAACAGCAAATAATAAAATTTGAGAAGCTGGTACCAGAATTGTTTTTGCCATTTTTGCTTAAAACGATTGATAAATTATAAACATCTTCTGTCCATTGATTAATTGCTTTGGGTCTAATGTTAAGATTAGAAAAGACATTTATCACACACACACACACACACACACACACACACACACACACACACACACACACACACACACACACACACACACACACACACACACACACACACCTCATTGAAATCAAGGTGAGTTCGACATGCAGTTACAATCTGTCTGTGAAAATCTGACAGTTTTATTTATTATGTTTCCAGGTTTAAGTGAGTGTTTTGTGTCGGCCAGTGTTTTGGCAGTTTTTGAACTGACAAACCTCTTGGGAAACAAATATAATACTGACTGCTCTAGCAAGTGGTGTTATTACACTTTCACAACATTTTACTGACTGTAGACACTAAAATCCTTTCTAACTTGATGAAACAAACCAACAACAATCTACTCTCTCCTGCCGCCAGTTTTCTCTTCATCCATTTAGCTGAAATTATAACTGATACTCTGTAGCAACAGTAGCCAGTTCTCAGTGAACAGAGGCTCTTAAAGGTTAGCCCACATATAAGGACAGACATCGCCTTAATTATGTCCTCTGCCAATTCGCATTCTTGGTCGGGAGCTCGGGCAGAGATCCAGACGTAGACGCAGCGCTGGGAAACTGAGCGCGAGGAGAATCTCCTCTGAAAGGAACCAGACCATCCTTCAAAGAGGTCATTCTCCATGGAAGGATCCTCCGCTCAGGAACCGAGGGTAAGCGGAGCGTTTTGGGCCAAAAAGGAGGAAGAGGGGGATGCTTAGTTGGTGATGGGACAAGGTGCCAACTCTGAAGTGTGACACTACTCTCAGCCCAGAGCTCAAGCCCCTCTGGGCCTCTGGGTGCCAGGAATGCTCTCAGCTAGGAAGTGGCGCCAGGGAAAAGATTAAACACACACTGTAGGACTGCCAAGACTGTGTACAGCATTGTGTAGGTATGTGTGTGTATGTGTGTGTGTGTGTGTGTGTGTGTGTGTGTGTGTGTGTGTGTGTGTGTGTGTGTGTGTGGTGATGTATACATCATTGTACATTAAAGCACTGAAGATGAGGAAAACAGGCTTCATGACATTTAAAAAGAAAAGTCGATATTAAAAGGGGCTGTACTGTTAAAAGCAGCCTGGTCTCACAGAATTCCGTGAAATGATCACAAACTGTTAACAGCGCATTACGTGGTGGTGGCACGGAACGTGTGAAAATTCTGTGTGGCCACCACGGAAAACAATACCAATGTAAAGTCAGTGAGAAGATGACGTAGCATCAAGAGCGACTACGGAATCGAGTAGTATGAAAGGCCGAAAATCCAAGTAGGGAGGTTGGTTGGGGTGGTGGATGGGTCAAACAACACAGGACTTTCACCCAGGAGAGCGGGAATCATGATCATGATCAGGTTGGTTAAAAGTGGTCTGGGATTGCCTCCACGCGGCTCTCACAGACTCTTCCCCAACTCGTCAGCGTCAGATACCGATGCACAAGGCACTCACATGCATGCGCAGCCGGACCGGCCTATATCTTTTAAACTTGATCAAAAATGCATCAAAAAATAAATACACAAAAAAAGATAGCTTTTTTTCTGTAGGTTGAGCGTTTTCCCTTTTTAAGCTCACATACTCCAGCATATAAACAGAATACTCTGAAGCTCTTTATCCTAATATGAAATCAAATCAGGCAGATGCGGAGCCAAGAAATCCTACAAGACATCTCCGACAACAAAATGGCATGTTGTCATTATGATTTACAGTCTCTCAGAGACGCACAGAGGCCATGTTTGACTGTAGGTTGAGGTCTTGACACAGAGAACATAAATTATCAGCCAGGAGATGTATAGCTTTTTATCTCTGAAATATTAGTGAAACCCAGTTTCAACCTTCAAGAAAATTATGAACGACAAATACTCCACTGACACAATGTTATATGAACACAGAGAGCATTTATTTATTTTTGTTTAAAGCCTACTAGGGATCTTAGTGACCGGGGTAATGAAATTCTGAGAGAGACAGAGAGACCGAGAGAACAAATCGGGGAGACTGGCCTAATTAGAGCACAAAGTTGCCATCAAATCTCCCAGTTGAATTCCCAGAAAACATCAACAAAGTCATGGTGGATAAAGATCAGAAGGACTGTGTGACCAAATTACTGAAGACAGAGACATCACCCACAAGAGCATGACAGAAACCCTGATCCTCTCTCTCAGAGCTTTGCCTGTGACAGTTTAGCAGTTTTTTATGCTCTTCGCTCTCTGTTTTAAGATTATATTGGCATATTTTTGCTTTTTTGTCTGTGTACAGAGGAGAAAATTAAAGACAGAGGGGACAACAAGCTACTAATGTTGTAAGCCTGAGCTGAAAGCCATGAGTGTGTGAACACTTAAGCTGTGTCCCAATCCAGGAGACAGCAACCAAAGGACACAGCGAATGAAGGCATCACCTTCAGAAGATTGAAGGTTAGTGGGCTGAACCTGCACCTCCTCTACAGATAAGTCTGCAGAGGATCCACTAACGGCTTCAGTGCTGCCAGCATCACAGAAAACTAACGGAGCATTATAGGTCTTCATCAACTAAGACCAGAAAGCTGCATTCAAATGACTGAAAGTGGTTGGAAAACAGCTAGAAAGTTAGACCGTTAGAAAACTGTGACATCCAGTTTACGAGTTTTGACGTAAATAAAGGCTTATGATGAATCTACAGTTAAGAAATATAACTTACAATTCTCTATCACAGCATGCGTCTTGCTCAGAGGTAAACCTGGCTGCTCCGCCTCCTAATGTGCAGGTTAAACACTGAGCCAATGAAAACACCTTGTAGTTATTGTGGGGAGGGGAAACACATTACAGACACTATAAAAAAGGACCATTTATCATCATGACAGGGGAGAGACGATAAATAATCGCACTCAAGCAGCTCTCTCAAGCATCCATTCATTCACACGTCTAACGGTTCCACGTAAAGAACGCCACAATCAAAACAAAACCACGTTAATAATTCTGTGATCCGGAGCGGCCGATACTCCCTCAGAGGCAGTTGTGTGTTTCTCTGCGGAAGTGTGTCATGACAAGGGGGAACCTCCGGGTAAGAAGGTAATGAGGTTGAGCAGAGCCTGTCTTAGTTGTTTAGCATCAGTACACTACAGTATGTGCAGCACGCAGAGAGTACTCACTACATCAAAGAGCGCAAAGCCAGGGTCCCATTTCCAAGATCAATAGGGAGATCATAAATTAAAAATCACGTTGGGAGGGAAAAGGCCTGCAGATGAGATTACAGTTTTACAGCCTTTACAGCTCCAAGCAGTGAGCCGCTCTGCAAACTTACTAGCTTTTAATGAGTTCATGATTCGGAATTGAGCATGCAAGCGGTACTTTCTGTTTGGTTGTTTGTTTCGGGACAGATCAGTAAAACTGGGCTCATATTTATCAAACTGCTAAGAATTAGAGCACGAAGAATAAGACTCCTACTTACAACAAAGTGTATAAGTAACTTTCAAGAGCAGCTCTTAAGTGATCACATGAATGCTCAGAGCCAATCAGAGACTGATCTGCCATAAAGTACCTTTTTTTAACCTTACATTTTACTAAGCAATATGTTATTTAGAAAAAACAGATGCAATTTTTTTTTCTTTAAAAGTTAATTTCCTTTGTGTAAAATCATTCATATCTCCAGTAGAAGTTAACCTGTGAAATTAATAATAATAATCTAATACAGAGAGAGATACTGTGATTGTTGAAGGGGAGTGCAGATAATGAATGCAAATAAAATGCAGCTTTATTATTGTTGTTTGCACATCGGAAGAATGCGAACGTCCTATTAAATGTTGAAATCAAACGCCGATAGTTAGCTTAAACTACCTTATTCTGAAAAACAGTATACGGTACACTTTTAAACAGGAAGAACAGCTGTCTCTGCCAGACCTCTGCAGTAGATATTAACAATAGAAAAAACACTGTTAACAAGCTACTACAGTGCAAAACTACTGACAACAGTGTCACGTTTGCATATTGCTGACAAACACTACACCACTGAGTCTACAGAAGGTCACAGAGAGACAACACATCCACGTCACACACCAACCACACAAACCACAGAGCTGTGACCTGAGAGTACAGTCCCTGTGGGGCCAACAACAGTTTAAATTTTAATTAATATTAAATACTCTGCCCTTGGATCAGCCTGAGAATCACACACATTAATTATTCTGCTGCTGTATGTGTGTATGTGTGTACGTGTGTGAGACCCTGACTAATGTATTACATTTGATTTCTTTCTGAAGTTTTTGCCTTCCACAGTCAGAGATCAGCAGCTCAGTTGTGTCGTCACCTTGACATGTTTACAGCCAGTTTGAGACTAAAGTTTACAGGTGCTGGGACCCGTCAACATGGGGCCCACTGAACTGTAAATATGGTCAAGAGTGAAATCTGATGAGGCCGAAACACTTGTTTGAAACCACAGAAGACAACCGGAGCCACAACTGTTCAAACACACTGTAAGTTAAAAGAAAATATGGTGTCGCACTGGTGTAATTTTTGTGAAATACAAACTATTTCCATGTAGGGTCATTAAGTAAAATGCCAAAAATACGATTACAAACTGACTTATACAACCAATGTCATTTTTAGTATTTTTCTCTGCTGCTTTTGGATGTTTGAGGTTTCATGTGAATGGACTTCATGATTTTGTTCCACCTGATTGTGGACATACAGGAACAGAAAGCACCCAGCAGGACAACAGGCTTAATCCTCACCTTCATACCAGTTACCCAGCTGAGGTTCAATTAACACTCCAGTAAAGAAGAAAGAAAAGAAAAATCAGACGCTAATGAGGGCTGATGTGGGTTAAAGACCGAGGGAGCAGAAGTTTATCATTATGTTGGGGCTCTGTGGCTCAGCACTCTGACAGTGTTTAAAATAGTCTCGTATCGGTTAGATCAAGCTCGTCAAATTCCTTTTTCATTAAAACCAAGTGCACTCTGTTTGGTGTCAATTTAATTTAAAAGCTGGGATCTCAAGTCCTGGTGATCAAAAGGGATGCAGTAAAATGTGGCTGGCCTGCTTGAATTAACCAGGACTGAAAGGTGAAACACGCTGAACTGCTGCCTGAATGGAGACTGATGACTGGTGTGGGGGTGGAGGCTATGCACTGCAAAGGGAGGGACAGGTTTTTCATCTCACTACCCTATACCCCCACCGACCCCCCGACCCCCCACTAGACAAGCAACGGCCGAAGCTGACACCCCACCACCACTGCACTCTGCATAAAACACTCTCCCAGCAGGCCTCCTCCACCTACAGCTGCACACATCAGAAATCAAGATCAAGGCTCAATCGCCACAATATGCTTTCACTGAGGTGACGCGTCCAATTCCCCAAGCAAAGACCTAGCCACTTTAAACAGTTTTGACTAATAATTATCAAAATGGTCAGTTTTATATGATGGATGGGCTTAAATAGTCATTACATCAGATTGCATAGGTTTAGTTTAAAACGGAACAGGAGGAAAGAGCAGGATTTTTGTTTAAAAATGACTTTCTGGACATTGACTAGCATTTAAAAAGAGATGAATCAACAATTAACATGATTTAAACTGGAACATTTTATAATTTATATTTCACTGCGTCTTTAAAATACACTAAAGTATATGCCGCTAGCTTTAGAAGCAATCGGCAGTTGAGAAATTAGTAGCCTTGAGGGTAAAACATGTCACGATGGCTGAGAAAATGATTCTCTAATCCCCAAAAACAGTCTTCAACAACCTCCGCTTGGGGAAAATTTCAGAGCACAATGACAGTAGACTGAGGAGCATTTGAGGTTGATTTGGGATAAAAGCCGTTGGTTAAATTCTTGGGGGAAAAGCGGTAACACAGAATCAACCACATCTGAACACCAACAGCTTGTGTACAACAGGAAACCTACTTGCAAATCTTTCTCTCAAAGGAGGGAATGGACAGCACGCTCAAACTCCTACGCAGCAGATCTGGTGTTATTGAGCACTGTTAAGGCTGTTGCAATTCCACTATGTGCAAATCTGTGTGTGTTCATTTGTTTTCAGAACAGAGGAATACAATAAATATAAATATGTCTCTGACCTTGTTTTTGAAATAATTATTTGAAAAAATCTAACAGTGCTATAACTGGCTGTTTCATCTACTTCTGCAGAGCAATTACGCTTAAGTACTGAGAAGAAAGATCAGCTGTAATGATAACCACAACACAACACCTAATTCCTTACAGTGCCTGTGAAGTCAATAATGAAAACTGCTGCTGTAGCTCAATGTCAACCCAAGGATTTCAATCCAGAGGAGTCAGAGCAAATCCACAATCCCTCTCCTGATTCCTCCATTCAGGACGAAAGCTGACTACGTTGGAAAGAGGCCATTCATACTAATTTGCGGACCCTGCCACAGCATCCCCTGATGACACGTTTCTGCTGTATCCGAAAACCACAAGAAGAGGACATTCCTCAGATTCTTCCTCTATAGTGAAGCAGCTTTAAGGACCTGAACGCCTCCGATCAGAACATTTGCATATCAAAAGGAGAACTGCTGTCAACGCTATAGTAAAGAGACATTATCATGCAGAGATGTGACCAAGCACGGGGCTGTTATTCAAACGTACCAATAGTCATTTGAAAGATATTGGATACGTAGCATCCAGCAGCACAATGATGACTTTGTCATTTATTAAGAAGCTTTAAAACAGAGCAGGCAACAACTCAAGTCATACTCTAGGTTTGATACCATTACTAAAAAAAAAACAACATAAGGGCTATTATAGTAACTTATCCTGACAGTTTAATGTTTGAACCCTGTCACAAGCAAATTATTTTTGGAAAGACAATCAGGTACAGATCAAGAACTGTGCTGAAAGTGAAAAAAACAAACAACTAAAAGGATCCACCTGCATCTAAGTGAACAGTATAAATAGTCACTCACATTCGAGTGCCACCAAACTGACACTGTAGCAGCTCATGAGGAAACCATCTGTTTTCGTTAGCCTGACGCATTCCTGTCAGTATTAATATAAATCAGACGCTGATGAAACATCTCAAACTACTGCACCATATGGTTCTGACAGTTTGCACGGCAGAGTTACAGCATATCCAGGTCATTGTGAAATCTCGGTTTGCTTCGATACTAAATGAGTGCAATGTAGCGTGATGGTAACATGCTGTTAAAGACACATAATCTGTCACCTTCACAGTGTGAGAAGCATGTACTTGTAGTGTTTTCTGTACTGCGGTGGTGGTCTGGAATTACTTTTACTATGGTCTACTGTCCTAGACCAGTGGTTATCAAACATACCCCCACAGCCCTGTGATGAACTCCAGTAGGCCTACCCTTAATCAACACCGCCCATCATGTTTCAAATGTGTTTAATTTAACAGATTTGATGCAGGATGTTATTTAACACTATTAAGTATATTAAAGTTGATATTGTTAAAAGTATTTGTCAATATTCAGGTTGGTTTGTTCAACTTTGCATTTATACATCGAACTGCATTTGGAGCGGCCAAGATGGACGCTTCAACCATATCACTACTTTGATATTCTTTTTCCATTTATCCAGTTTTTTATTTATTTTTTATTTTTTACTTTTTCACCATTTATACATAAGTTTTAGCCTTTTAGTTTTCTCTTCACGTTCTCAGTTAGCAGTTAGAGCTGACTCAATGTGTGATTCTTGCAACTGCAGAAGTAGCCCCTGAGGTCTAAGTATTGGACCTCTGGTTGGGAATCACTGTACTAGAGCTTCATCATATGTGCTCACTCAGTGATTCACTGAAGGGAAAAGTGCCTACATCAGACTGTACAGTAAATAGGATAATTCACAGATGAATAGCAAGCTCGGTGAAACTGTCGTGAACATGGCAGCACCGGGGAAAACAAGTGGACACAAAGACAGAGGGGGAGGAGGGGGGAGCAGCTCCAGACAGAGCCCAGTCCCATTGTCTGCTGGGATGGCGAGGACAATGCAGGACAACGCTGAGATATATGCAAGCACCACAAGACCTCACCCCAGCGATGCACCAGCCCTAATCCCAAACACGATTTCCCCTCCTTACACATAGATGATGTCATTCTCCCCTCCTCACCCGCACCCTCACCCCAACTCAGCTCCTCCGGACCTTCAATGCAACCAAGCGTAGAGGAGCGAGGCCCGCAGGAGGAAGTTCTGCTGAAGAGAAAGAGGGCGGTAGACAGAAATGGGATACCCTCTCTGAGCGCATCTGTCACAAATCAAAGAGCTTAAAGACGACACTATCATATCACCATGAGCTTTAACTCTCGGGCGCCTTCAAAACAGAGGGCCTCTGACATCTGTCTCATGCAAGATTAGACTTTATCCTTCATATGGAAAGTTTCTATCTGCAGTCAGGTGTCGGCTGACTTGCTGCGTGTCCTGTAAAAATGCTTGCAGAGTGAAAGCAGCCGGCAGGACAGGTCAGTGTGTCCCGGAGCATTACAGGTCCAAAGAAAGCCTTACATGCTTCACTGGCAAGACGGAGAGGGGGACAGTTCCTCTTTAGAACTTTATGTGCCTCCCCTCCCCCCCCCAATCTTCACTCCACAAAAGAGACCTTACCCCTCGTCCCCACCCACAAGGAATTTCTCAGGCATTGCTAGGTTCACCATGACAACTGGGTGCTTAACAAAGCATTTCTCTTAGGCATTCTTCCTTTCACAGGGCAGAGAGGGGGGGGCAACAGTCAAAGGAGTGAGAGACAGAGACGGGTGGGGGGTGGTGGTAGGGGGGGGGGGAAGCTTGAAATGATGGGAGGGAACAGTGGAGGTTGCAGGGGTGAGAGCTATAGACCTGGGTAGATAGGAGAAAAATGGGGAATGGTGACACGCAAACAAAAAGAGGGAAAGAGAAACAGGATCAAGGTGATAGGTGATGTTAAAGAGAAGAGAAACAGTGCTACAAACATTCCAAGCAAGCCTGCATGTGTGACTAACGCCATCCAGGGAGGCACGAAGAATGAAAGGAGCGCATTTCGGATGTCTCCAGTCACACAAAACATGGGCAAGTGTTTGCAGGCTGTGACTTTGAATCCTATGAATCATCCATAAGGTAAACAGAAATGCATCAACCATTAAAAACACAGAAATCCAAGGTGCGCTCCGCTTGAGTGAAATAATTATATGATGGTGAGCAGGAAAGCAATCAGAGTGGTCCAGCTGTTGGAGGCCACACACACACACACACACACACACACACACACACACACACACACACACACACACACACACACACACACACACACACACACACACACACACACACACACACACACACACACACACACACACACACACACACACACACTGTGCAGCTTGATGGGCTAGTGTTACAGAAGACAAACCCCTGAGAAACTCCCTCCACAGACAGCTTAAAGCCTTAATAGATTATAATGAAATTACGCTGGCTGCAAATGTCTTGGCTCTTACTTATACGATATGTGATGGAACAGAGAGCCTCCATTAAAATTCCAGTCTTGTAGCATAATCTTGTGCAAGGATGGCAAAGGGCAGGGGGCAAAGGGGGTCTAAGACAACATAAAAACACATTCAACTACAAAGAACACGGCATCTATACTGTATCTGATTGAAAAAAAATAAGCATTTAAATATTTAAAAGATATTGAAGCACCAAATAATCTTCAAGAAACCAAAAACTTGATACATATAAATGTATTCATTGTTTGCCCCAGTTAGTTGGGCTGAATGCCAACATGTTTGGCTCAGACAAGTTTGACAACGAAGTAGTTTAACCCTAGAGCATCCAGACACTCCAGACCCACGCTTGAAACTTAAAAGTGTCTCTCTCCACCCTCCCCACAGTGACCAGAGCCAGAAAATATCTGCTGTCCACCATGTAATTTGAGCATCTCTACAACCTGCAGTGTGATGTGAGCTGAATCAAACTGCCATCATTAGTTGTGGAGGCGTGTTTGTCTGTTAAATCTCTACACTGGCATTTGCAAAGTAAGCATGCAGGGCATGGTATTGGCTTGGATTTGAACTCTGATTAAAACAAGGACTAAGTGTCCTCATGGCATAGCTGTAATAATGTATATATTGTATATTTGTCACACAGGAGGTTCAAATGTAAATGTTTAACTCATACAGAGTCATTTTATCATGCAAGAAATGCACAGGAATTGACAGTACAAGAAATGTACAGGAATTGACACATTAATGGTGACAACAAAAAAGGCAACAAATTTGCCTCATGTTCAAACTAAAAAGCATAATAACATGTTACAAAATGAGGGATAATGAAGGATTGGCTATAGTTTCTATACTGAAATTAACAGGGTTTTGAGGATGAAAGAAAAGCAGGGGAAAAAATCTTTGCCATCAAATGCAAACAACTATTTATGCAGGCTCACACTTGCCTGGGAACAGTAGATCAGCCCCTGAGTATGTCAACACTGGTCTGACAGATCCCAGGATACAGATGCAGCAAATCTAATCCCTCAGACGACATCCAGCCTCTCAATCCTGCAGTGTGACCACAATTCTCTTCATAGCACAGAAGTGACACACAACGAATATTATCATCACATATGTTTGTTTTGTTCTCAACATGTTAGAAACGCAAGCTAGAATTCAACAGATCCCTAAAATCTGGAATTGGTTTCAGTGCAACCCAAATTAATGAACATATGAGTTAATCATTCCTCTTCCTCACACTGAGTACAGAGGCAGGCCTAACGCCCGCACACCAAATCTGACTCCTTAACATAATTAAATGGTTATAATCACTAATTTATGCCAGAGCACACAGCTGATACACAATAAGACAGCAGGATCTCCAGGTTATGTGATTGTCAGATATGTTTTGAAATGCCTGCTTATGGTTTTGAATGGTTATAGTGCCACACTGAATAGCATTATTCTCTGTTAAAGGATGATTTTATTGAACTTGTTTAGGGGAAAAACATTTATATATTCTATTAATTACAGATTATATGTTTAGATTATTATCTTATTTATCAACATGCTTTGTTGCAAAGATCATTTTACTCTTTTTTCTTTTAGTTTTGAACAGAGTATAAACATTTGAGTCAATTTTACTCAGAATGTGCTGCTTTAAATATAGTTCATCTACACTACTTAACTCAGTTATATTTGCACCTCAGGTAGCTTGATGGTAAGCCTTTATCTTTATGGTGTATTTGATGTTAGTGTGGGGTTGATCTTTTAGATACTGACTATACATTACTGCTCAAATAAACTAAAGGGGGTTCCTGTAAAGTAACTCCTGAAGAGTTCAGCATGAAGTACACACTGAAAGGCTGTACAGAGAATTATTTTTAAGTGAAACTTGCCAGTTAGACTAGACATTCATACCACTAACAGACCATCAATATTTTGACCTTATTTTGCTTTTCCGTACTCTTTAGATTACCCAGGTTATTAAAATGTCTGTGGGTCGCTGCAATAACAGTACCAAGCTTATGTTATATGTTGAAGATGTTGATATAGTATTTCAATGAGTATTACGGGTTAACAGATTACATACTTTTATTGATGCAAAGTAATTACAAAATAAGTCATTTAAATACTTTAAAATATAGTTACTTGTGGGATTTTTGGGATGATAATCTTAGTGAAAGTGAATAATTGTACATCATACTTTAACATTTTTTTTAAACCAAAGTGAGGTCCAATTGTATCTTAAAATTAATTACTGTAAGTCAAGGAGTTGGGGCAATACAGTGGATCAGCCTAGATTCCTGAATTCAACTGTAAGAAATTCATCATAATCTGTGGATTATTTAAATGTTACCTTCCCAAAACTACTGCATAGGTCACACTTTCAACTTGAAGCAAAGTGGCGCTACATTTGAATCGTTGCATCCATTTCAGTTTAAAGAGCAGTGCTCAGAACGATGTTAATCAAAGTCCAACAACATACAAAAGAGCCCATCAAAAATCGTCCATCATAAGGGGCCTCTTAAACGGCAGCATAAAGAGAAAGATAATGGGAAGACTTGGGAGGTCCCTGGAGGGAGAAGGCTTTGAAAATTGGGGTCAGCAGCATCTATTGGAGGAGCTCATCTGCCTACCCCATCTCCTCCTCCAACACCCCGTCTAAAGGCGTTCCTGCTCTGTTACAGTAAAACTGTACTTTCCAACATGTTCCCAGTTTACACAACTGCAACTTAACCCTCCACCCCTTCCCCCTCTGTGCTCCTGCCTCCCTCCATTGCCCTCTGTCTCCTGCAGGGGTGCTGACACATAAACCCCAGCAGGTGCGGGGCGAGCTGGGGAGACACAGCCTCTAATTGGTCCTTGGTGGAGTCACAGCTGTTGCCCCCAACCACGGCGTGGTATGAGCTGTAGCGCCTGCCCTTGAATCGACAGCTCACTATTGTTCTCCAGAGAGCCAAAGCTCAGCTCCAATCCATTATAACCACAACCCACTCAAACCATACAGTATGTGCTATTCAGTGTCAACTCATCAACAAATTCAAAATCACTTCCACGGTCTCATTCAGTCAAATTAAAGAAATCCCAAGCTTTCTTCCACCATTAATCCTCACCGTTCTTGTTAAGTATCTCATTTCATCTTAAACTAATCTCTTAATAATGTTCCCTGGTTCTTTTTCCCTCTCTCTCTCTCTCAGGTTGTACCAAGGTCAAAGAGAAGGCAGAATTACAGCTGATCATACTGCATCAAATAAGCTTCAACAGAGGGTAACAACAACCCTGTATTGTTGGATCTAAACCCTTTTCACACTTATAGTGTAAGTCCAAAACAGTAGACCAAACGGTGATTTGCATCTCAACCAACTCTTGTTGTCTTTAAATACAAAATCAAGCCAGCATCCTCAGCCTTAAACACTCTTAAGCTGGGAACGCTGACTGCCTTTTTGTCAGTTAAGAACAAGGAAAAAAAACAATATGACACAGAACATCAAATCTTAATTCAGACTTCAAACAAGCTATAGAAATAGACCATAATTAAATGAGGTATTTCGTTGTTCGTGGGAGGATGGGTACGATGGGCAATTATGGGGCATGATCAGTCTATCCACTGGTGTGGATCCTACAGACATGCTCAGACAAACAGCTATTTAAATCTCCACAATAGACGGCGCTAAATCAGGCTTCCTCAATGAGGGGTCCAAAAAATGTCAGAAGCTCCCCCTACATTAAGCAAAGGAAGCAATTTAACTCACAGACTTGAAATGCTTAAATACATCTTTGTGACTTGGCGCTAAAAGTGATTTTTGTCAGAGGGGGAAGAAGTGGAATAGCTTACAAATATCCTGCAGTGAATATTAATCCTCCTTCATGAATATTTCTATTATAGGAAAATCACTTAGGAACACTGAAGCCAAGAAAGACATACTTAAGTCATCATCACTTCCATTATCCGGTGAAGTGAAGCGAAAATGTAAATGAAGAGACAGGACATGTTAATGGAAATAGGGTAGGACTACACCTTCTCCTCTCATTGCACTGTGTGTCACTCACTGGGTGGAGTCTGCAATTACAAAGGAGGTATCTAACAGTCTCACCTGACACTGAGATCCTCATGGAGGCCTCCAGGGGCCGGTTGTTATCCAGGGCCTGGCTCAGCTGGATCTCTCCTGTGCTTTGGTTCAGGAGGACTAAGTTCAGCTCATTTCCCACCTCGAAGCTGTAGTGGAGCTGATCCGAGATGTCGGGGTCGTGTGCGGGGATGCGTCCGATCACTCCAGCGGGGAAGCTGCTTGATTTGTCCGTCACGTAGTTGTTGAAGATGATCTGGAAGTTTTTGAGCATAGGCACGTTGTCGTTCTTGTCAACAAGTTTGATGTGGATTGTGGCGCGGCTGACCAGAGGGGCGGAGGTGGCCTGGACCACAATAACATACTCAGATCTTGTCTCGTAGTCCAGGTCTATTAATGCAGTCAGTTCTCCAGAGAAGATGTCCAGCTGGAACACCTCTGGGATGTTTCCCTCCACTATCTGGTACATAATCTGTGCATTACTGCCTTCATCTGGATCTGTGGCTAATATGTGTGCAACCACAAGGCCTATGGGGCTGTTCTCCTCCACCATGATGTCAAACTCATCTTTCTCGAACACAGGGGGGTTGTCATTAACATCTAGGATTGTTACTTGGATGTTTACTGGGGTTTTCAGAGCTGGAACGCCTTTATCTACAGCGAAAGCCTGCAGGCTGTAAACGGGAACATTTTCTCTGTCTAATCTGCGCAGTGTGCGAACAATGCCGGAGGTGGATTCAATTATGAAATCTCCATCGCCGTCCTCCCCGCCCTGGAAGGTGTAGAAGACGCGTCCGTTTAGTCCAGAGTCTCTATCAGTGGCAGAAACCTGGACCACGCTGGTGAACACCGGCACATCCTCCATGACCGTGCCGACATAGTGGTCTCTGAGGAAGCGGGGGGAGTTGTCGTTGACGTCATTCACCAGAATCTCCAGGTATGTGGTATCAGACTTCTGTGGGATGCCGTTATCCCGAGCAGTGATGGCTAGCGTATAGGAAACCTGGTCCTCATAGTCCAGCTCCATCTGTGTGGTGACAGCTCCTGTGTCGGGGTCGATGTCAAACTGAGGGATGCTGTCGTCCATAAAGTAGGTAATGCGTGCATTTTCACCTGTATCTTCGTCTGTGGCACTTATTACAACAACAGTGGTGCCGACAGGCCTGTCCTCGTTGATGTTGACGGTGTAATGTGAGCTCTGAAACACGGGCCGGTGCGTGTTGGCGTCAGTGACGTTAACAAACACTTTAGCGGTGTCAAGGCGTGTACCATCACTTGCAGTGACAGTGAGGGCGTACTGGCGTTCTAGTTTGTAGTCCAAAGGCAGCGCCAGAGTAATGAGCCCCCCTCCGCTCTGACTCGTGATGGAGAATCTGTTACGGGTGTTTCCGCTGGATATCTGATAGGTCACCACACTGTTGATGTCCTGGTCCACAGCTGAGACTGTCACAACGCTGGTCCCCACGGCTGCATCCTCATTCAGTCGCATGTAATACGCCTTCTGAGTGAACTCTGGGTTGTTGTCGTTGACGTCTAGAATTGTCATGCTGATGCTGGCTGAGGAGGACATGACAGGGTAGCCGTGATCTCGGGCCTCCACTCCAAAGTTGTAAAAATCAACACTTTCCCTGTCCAGCTCGGCTGCCACTACAATCCATCCCGTGCTGTTGTTGATGCTGAAGGGGAAATTTGGCGTGGTTTCAGTGAGGAGATACTCCAGCCTGGAGTTGTCGCCAGAGTCTGCGTCCACGGCTTGGATGTGAATGATGGAGTAGCCCAACGGCACGTTCTCCAGCACGGTGGCCTGGAACGGGGTGCTGACAAAAATGGGAGCGTTGTCGTTAACATCCAGCACCTGCACCGTAACCAGGCCACTGATGTTGGAGAGCGGAGGGCGTCCTCCATCCTGAGCTCGGATTCTTATAGTGTATTCTTTGTTCGCCTCATAATCCAGTTGGCTCACCAGGTCCATTTTACCTGTCTGAGCATCAATATAAAACTGCCCCCTGGTGTTCCCACTCATGATGCTGAAGTGAACGACGGCGTTGCTCCCTCTGTCCTGATCGGTGGCGGTGACCTGCAGGATCTCTTTGTTAGGGGCCATGTCCTCTGGCACCTGGACCACATAGCGTTTCTCACTGAACTGGGGAGCATTATCATTGTCATCCTCAACCACAATGTGAACAGTAGCTGTGGCGCTGCGGGGCCCGGGGTCCCGACCTTGGTCATTTGCCTCGACTAACAGCATATAGGCTTCCACCTGCTCTCTGTCTACCAGACCTTTGGTGCGGATTACACCAGACCTCGAATCAATCTCAAACACATCGTTGGACCCGTTACTGTTGATGATGCGGTACAGTATGTTACCATTAACAGGTGCGTCCCCATCTGTGGCCCTCACGGTTAACACCTCATAGCCTATTTCTAGATTCTCCCTGATGCTTTCCTTGTAGTCCTGCTGCTCAAACACAGGGTCGTGATCATTACTGTCACTCACTGTGATGGTGAGGGTGGCCATGGCTGTACGTCGGGGCGCGCCATGGTCGACTGCGGTCACACGGAACACATGGGTGTCTTTTGTCTCCCGGTCCAGCACCTCTACTGTGGACACGGCACCGTTGGCCGGATCCACAGCAAAGAGATTGTTGGAGCGGCTATCAAAAAGAGCTTCTATAAAATACTCCAGCCTGCCTGCCTCCCCCTCATCCACATCCACTGCTTTCAAAACAACAACCGGCGTCCCAGCTGGCTTATTCTCTGCCACAGACACTTGGTACATTGGAGGTTTAAACTGGGGGCTGCTGTTGATGCTTCTCCGCCTCCTGCTCACAATCCCTGAATCAGACTGAGCTGCCTTTTCTAACAGCTTCCCTAGGTGGCCCTGCCTAAAGGGGCCCTGCCCCACACGCCAGTGGATGGAGATAGGGTTGACTTCAGCATTCAGTCCATTTCCTGTGAGTACATCACAGAGCAGGTCTAGCTCCAGGAGTGTGTCCTTCCTCCAGCACAGCGTCTCAGACACAAACAAGTCCCCCTCAGAGAAGTAAAAGTCCCGACTGTTGGTGACTTTGCAGCGGATCGGGGCTCCAGGTAGCAGCCCCCCCACTGCAAATAAAGCAGAGCCTGCTTGGTGGCACTCTGAGCGGTGGTGGCTGTGGGTACTAAACAAACTGAGGACCTCCATGTCCCATTGAGGTTTTCTTATACGCTTGTTTGAACAGTTCCTACCGTGAACATGCACGTCATACTGGCTGGTGAGGAGGTGGCTGTAGCCGGAGTCCGTGCAGTCCGCCACAGTGAACACGGTGAAGGGGTTGGAGCGCAGCATGGGGCACTTTATCGAGTCCGAAACAAACACAATGCCAGCCGCCGCGTCAGTCTCCAGAAACCGCTCTGTGAATTTGGGAGCGAGTACCTCATCCAAAGTACACCGTGCGCCCCGCTCCACGCCGGCCACCACCGTCCTTGGCCCCGCATCCTCACTGATGTGAACGGTGTAACAATGCACCAGCGCAACCAGTTCACACCACCAGAAAATCAACAACAAATCCCATTTAACGAAGTGCATCGCTCCTTAGTTTGTGTTCAGCCGGGGCTCCGAGTGGGAATATCTGCAGCTCCTTATTCCTTTAAACTTTCCGCCTGTGAGTTTCCCTTTGTTGCAGAAGAGCCATGCTCTCGGCGGTCGCACTTCTCTCCGGTCACTCAGACTGATTTTAAGAGGTAAACCTGCAGTAACCTTGGCCGGAGCGACTCACTCACACACACACTCACTCACACACGGCGGCAACGACAACAGCAGCAGCAGCACCTCCGCTCCGTCCGCGCAACTCTGCTTGAATGGTGAAAATGGCTCTAGCTCCCCTTGCGCCTCGAGGCTCCTCATTATCATAAACCTGTGTGTGTGTGTGTGTGTGTGTGTGTGTGTGTGTGTGTGTGTGTGTGTGTGTGAGAGAGAGAGAGAAATAGCTCTATTATCTGGGTCTAAGGACTTGACAAAAACCCTTCCACTGGAGATAAATAACTTAAAAGATTCATTCATTAACAGAAAACAACAGAAACTAGACTTCCATTAGAAAACCTGTAGTTTACTTGAGAACATTGTATCTAATTATCTTGGGAATTGTTTTTTTTGTCATGTTTGAATGCTTCAACTTACAGGCAGTGTTATATTTACATTAGTTTGGTTTCATTTAGGTTTTTGATAGTCTAAGAGTACCTCAGTTCAAATGGAGTTCTTGTGGCACATAACCACCCCAAAACACATATAGGCTACACAGATTCACCTTTATCCACCACTCACCGCCACAAAAAGGTTTACTCATTAACTGGCAGACATTCCTCAAATTTTAGGTGTTGAAGTTGTTCTTTCACTGGAGGTCCGTTTGATTAGTAATCTATCAAAAGAGGACAAAGCAAATTTAGGCTAAAATCAAACCAATTTAATGAATTTGTTGTTGATGTGTTCGGTTTTCCCGTAGGTTTTTATTTATTCATGGCTTTGTCCATTTCATCCAGATCCTGATTCAAAAATGGATAATAAAAATAAAAGTATAATCTAAATAGAAATGTACACTGGTGGATCACAAACGTTATTTTAGCCATGACACTTTAGGGGTCTCTCTCTCTCTCTCTCTCTCTCTCTCAGGATCTTTTAATTTATGAGAAAAGTACCAAATTACAACTATTAGGCTATACACATAGAATAAAACATATAACTGCATTTGGACTGGGTACAGACCAGTGAAATCTTTGATTAAAAACTGTAAAACTTGGAGCTCAGCTGATGTCCTGAACGTCACTGACACCTAGTGGACAACAGCAGCCACACAGTTTGAGAAGAGGTTTCTAAGGTCATTATTAGTGCTGCTCATTACCTCACTACAATAGTTCCATGACATTTGCGTTTAAAGAAATGCAAATGCATGTTGTGTTGCCAGATAATATTCACTAGCAGATGGATTTTGCCTAATAACTATAATAATAATTGGATTTCTATAGCGCCTTTCAGGGGACCCCAAGGACGCTTTACATGAAGGCAAAACCGGTAACACACAAACAGAACGAACAAAACAAAATAAATAAATGGATTTAGTGGTGTCAAAGTTGTCAAGGATAGATGTTGACTTTTTCCTTTTTTTATGACCACTTTAAGGACTTCATAATCATCTTGGATTAACTGAACTGACTGAATTGAGGTTCATTTTTTTACCTCAAAAACATCTTTCAAAGAGGAAGAAAAATTAGCTGTCTGACATATATATATATATATATATATATATATATATATATATATATATATATATATATATATATTAATTAATTATATAAAATATAGGTTATGAAATTATATTATTTAATTAATTATATATATATAATTTTATAATAAAATATATGTTAAATAAATTATAGTGGCATGGGTGCCTGGGTAGCTCACTTGGTAGAGCGTGCGCCCAGATACAGAGGTTCCGTCCTCGACCCAAAGTAAAAGTATTACCATTAAAATAGTCAAAAGTAAAAGTACCTTACAGAATGGTACATTTCAAATTAATCTACATTATTGGTTTATAATATTAATGCATAAGTGTGTACTTTAACTTTGCAGCTGGTAAAGGTGAGGCAAATTTAAATGATATATCGTTACTACTGTGCGGTTTAGCTTGAGCCATTATACCTGCTGAACATTGTTAGCATTGTCGTTGTGAGCATGTTGCCATGCTAGTATTAGCATTTACCTCGTTACAGCCATTGACATATATAAAAGAGGTTACAGCCTCAAAGAGTAGCCAAGCATGATTGTAGACTTTCGTTTAAACTCCATCAGTCTGAAAAATACATGACGCTGAAGTTAGCTTCCGAGTCGCAGCTTCCGATTCGGCGGTTAAGGGGAAATTTAAGGGAAACTTAAAGCTGAATTTCAGCAGGGAAAGTCCTCCGTTTTTTGAACCCCTTACTGTACTGAAAGCGCGTTAGTTATTAAGGTAAATTATGTGTCTAAAACACACTTTTAGATTTGTGAAAGCTTTATTGTCTTTATGAGAACGCTATAAAGTGAGATATCAGTTTGTTTGTTTTTTTCCAAATGTAGGCTAGTCCACATATTAGACCAGGTCCACATCTAAAACCACTGTACCTTGACTTGTCAAATCTGGACTAAATTATCCCAGAGAGGCTAAAGATTCTTCAAAACACAGTTTCAGATTTGTGAGTCCAGATCCAAAAGCACAATTTATAATTTAGTCCAGATTTGACAAGTCTAGTATAGTGGTTTTGGATCTGGACCTGGTCTTATGTGGTCTACATTTGAAAAAAAACCTGAAATCTCCCTTTATTGAGTTCTCATAATTACAATAAAGCTTTCACAAATCTAAAAGTGTGTTTTAGACATGATTAATAATAATTTACCTTAATAAATAACATGCTTTCAATACAGTAAGGGGTTAAAAAAAGGGAGGATCAGTCACTCAGCAATATAAGTTCTGTTGCCCTGCTGAATCAGACGCTGTGAATCGGAAGCTAACTTCAGCTTTAAGTTTCCCCTTATCCGCCGAATCGGAAGCCAACTTCAGCTTAGAGAAAAATACAGTATTGTGTATTACACATTTATAATAAACGTTAACGTTATAAAACATTTAAATGTACACACTAGATAAGACATCTACACTAGTAGAATACATTTTAGATAGCTTATTAATGTACGGTACTATATTACCTCTGCCAAGGAGGTTATGTTTTCGGCTCCTGTCTGTCTGTCAGCAGATTTATGGAAACACTACTGGCACGATTTTCATAAACTCAGTGGAAGTGAAAGTGGTGCAGCTCCTTGGTATGGGCCAACATCTATATTATGTCTTTGTGGGCCAAGGAAGAAAATTCATTGGGCATTTGTGCTGCATTCATGTGGTGTTGGAATAATCTGAAATAAGGAGTTCCCGACTGGGAAAATTCCCTGCATTGACATTGTCAGATAGGGCATGTCTTGGTGGATCCGAGTGCCCTTTTGCTACATTATAGTGTGTTATAAGCAATTTATTAAATTATTATATTCTGCTTATAAATGTATAATAAGGGGACTATAAGTAAAGTATTACCACCTGACTACCGGTGTTTGCAATGGTAATGTAGTTCATTATTTTGTCAACTATCCTTGCACAGTGCCTCACCTCAATAAGAAATGAATAAAAGAATTAGAGCAGCTTTTTACTGTTTTTATTGTTGCTGGAGGCTCTAATACAATATGAATCATAAGCTTTACAAAATAAAACAAAACAAAAATACAACAAAAAGATTCCCCTCCTAAAATGGAAACAGTCAAAGGTTTCCACTGAGACACAAACTGACAAACTGTGACCCCCAACAAAGACATAGTAGGTGAGGAGAGAGAAAAGTTGAATAAGCTGAACACAGGGGAGGCAAACTGTCATGTTATACAGTGTGTGTGTGTGTGTGCGTGTGCGTGTGCGTGTGCGTGTGCGTGTGTGTGTGTGTGTGGTGATGGGGGTGGGGTGGGTTGACACGTGGGTGTAATCACCCGGTGATTATAACAGTCCATCCCCATGTTTGATAAGTCTACATTTCCACTCAGCCCCACACAGGCTGACATGCATGAGGACAGAGTGGAATAAAGAGTAAAAACCTAACACAAACCAAAGGCCGCCCTGCTGTTCACACCGTTTACCCAGAAGAAGGTTATATACCAACATTAATAATTTTATACAAATATATCAGGGGGGCGGGTGTCATAAACAAAAGTAGGGGCTTGAAATAAATTTGATGAACATAATAATGACAGCCCCGTCGAGCCTACATCACCTACAGCACAGCCTGTGCCCGTTTCCTCGACACAGAGGAAGAGCCGGGCCAAAATCGCTCGTTTTAAACTGACCGAAGATACATCAGCTGTGAGAACATCAGGGATTATTACTACGATGACCCTCACACTGTAAGATTATCATTAACCGTGGTAATACTATCATTATATTCATTACATTGGAGAGAAGAGAGAAGATAGGGGTGAAGCGAGACAGAGGGAGCGTGAGTGAATGGCTTCATGGCAAATGAGATGCATGAAAACAAAACCAGACACACAAAAAAAAAGCATATTTCTCCTTTTTTATGTTATTCCACAAATAAACAAGAGTGCAGCACTGAAACAGGTGTGGAGGGAGAGACGTAAAGAAACAGAGAAAAGATGGAGGAGATGAGGCGGAAAGAGTGAGAGTGACAAAAAAAACAAAAAAAAAACAGTAACAACTCTAGCTGTTTTGTTTGCGTTTGAGTGCCTCCATCAGGTCGACCTTCAGAGCCTCCTGCTTTGACTTGTCAGCCAGAGTCTGAACACTCCTGTGGGGGGAGGGGGGGTGGTGGGGTGAGAGACACAAATAAAGGAGAGACAGTCAGTGTGTGCAAAATCAATAGGACAACAGTGAAAGAGAGACTGAAAAAGTTTCTCAAACAAGCCAGAAACATTCTATAAGTTCAAGAGAAAAGCTGAGGAACTGAATCTATTTGTTAGACAGACATCACATTCCAACTCCTCCTCTGTGGAAAGAAGATGGTCAAAAATATGTATACACACTGCACACATTAATTTCAGGCAAATAAAAAACAACAGTTATTTGTTGTCATGCAGATGCATTATTCATTTTATCTGCCTACAGTGTCTTGTAGCAGGACTCCCCACCCTTTACATTTTGCACTTTATTGAACTATGAAGTTTTTTTAGGATGCATAATTAAGTGAAATTAAAATCTTCACTATTTGCTTAAATCTATTTGAGTTACTATATTACAGTTAAACAGAGAGGGATGAATAAATAAATAATCAGATTTTTCTATTACTTAAATATCTGCTTACAGTAAATTTGAAGATTTGCCATTTCTTAAATGACATAAACATCATCCCAAGGAGAAAGCTGCTGTGACGTTAATTGCTTCAATCTTAATATTAGTGAGATGAAGGAGCTAGTTATTGACTTCTGAAAAAGAAAGGGGGCATTACAAATTCTCACCAAAAATCAGCAGGTTGAAATTGTTTCCTCTTACAAATATCTGGGGGTTCATATTGATATGAAATTGAACTGGTCAAAAAATGTTAACACTTTGTTTAAGAAGGCACCGTCCAAGTCCTTGTATGGAAATATCAAATATATGTCTGAAGTAATTTCTTATTTGAACCTTGCCTGCTTCCTTCCTTTAAAGTACCAGGAGACATCTGAGAGGGAGCTCCAGAGAGGAGCACCGTGGACAGAGCAGTGAGCAACGTTTTCCCTTACATTTTTCCACTCGCCAATACGCACTAACATACACACGCAAACAAAAACACACTTCTCCATGCCAGGTTGTACCTCTGACCCTAGTCAATGAAGATCTGTCGCTGGGTGAGGACCTGCGACAGCTCCTTTTGGAGCTGTCGGTACTTTTGGTTATCAGGCAAAGACTCAATAGATCTGGAGCACAGAGGAGAGACAGCAGGGGAGGAGAGGTGACAGGGGGATTTGGCAGGAAAAAAGAAAGACCGTGAAAAGAATGGCAGCAGAAATGTAGGACAAAAGGCAATAAACAAAAACAGATCATAGGAGAGTTTGAGGAGAGGGACAGGAGAAGCAGGAGGCGATGTGAATACAGAAATAATGAACAGCAAAAGGTAGCTTTTAATCAAATTTTGGATAGGAAATGACAGAAATTGACAAAAGATGTAAGAAAATATCTATTGAACAGTTCAACACAGAAGTAAACCAACTTTGCTCGCAGTAAGACTGGTATACTTAAAACAATAGTTTCTGCAGACCCTGCTGACGGGAAGTGCTGTAAAAAAAATAAATAAATAAGAGAGGGTGATCCAAGTCATCCAAACAACTCATGTAGTATTACCTTAGGCCGTTGACGATGTCCTTGGTCTTCCCAAAGTAGATTTCATTCAGCGTGGAGCGAATCTTGTTCTCCATATCCTGGAACAAAAATCAAGACATTCTTAACTTTTAGTCAGCACCTTTTCTCCGGTCATCAACGACACCATTTTTAGACAATAACTCTATTGACTAGATATGGAGGGGGCTAAGTGTGCTGAACATGATGCACAGGAACACTGACTAGGCTATGTGACTGAAGCAAAGGACTTTTAGGTAGGCAGTCAAAAGAAGTTAAACAAGCAGGATATTAGCCGTAACACTGACTTCGACAAGGCGGCCGATGTTGGCGATGTGGGGTGAGGACTCTCCAACTGTCTCATCTTTTTCCATCTGTGAAAAGATAAAAACGAATCAGGTCCATGGATGACTACAGAAAGGCTGGACGTGTCAGCAGTGGTCTTCCATTTAGTTCAACACCATACCTGTCTTGTAAGGCTGCCGCCCAGGTTCATGGTGCCAGAGCCGGTCTTGGTTGTCTGGAGCCACAGCATGACGGTGGAGGTGAGTTTGTAGTGAGCAGTACGACCGCTGGACTTCTCCTGCTCGCACAACAGACGCAACAAGCAATGACAATACTGCAGACTAAATTTGGGGAGTTTTACACGGCAGCGCTGTCTAAAGATTTATGATGGTGCCTCACAAAAAGACTGGGGAGAAGCAAATGTCAACCTATTTCATATGAGCTGATTCTCACCTGCACCTCCACCACATGGATGGAGTCCCAGCACCCTTTGATCTTCTTGGACCCATCCCCAGCCTTCTTGATGAGAATAACTCCAGCGAAGCCATGATCCAAGTCCCAGAGGTACACAGAGGACACGCCACCCTCAAAGTACCTGAAAAAAACAGATATCAGAGGTCACAAGAGGGCAACGCTGAGCGTTTATTAAAAACTCCCCATGAGATTACTTCACTGGTACTCACAGGTCTCTGTACTGGTCGAAGGCGTTATTGGCTTCAACCTCGAGTTTCCTCAGGCGAGCTGAAGGCATTGCACCATCTTCAATGGGAGGTTCATACTTATTACTCCACGGGGATCTGATGTATTAGAAAGGACATTTAAAAAAACAAAACAAAAAAAACCCATTAAAAGCCAGCTAGAATGTTAGTTTCAGCCACTGTCTTCGGTCTCTTTTTCAATGACAGATAACTGATCATAATGTAGTTGATGCTTCTTGTCCATGACTGAAGGACAGTTTTAAACTCAACCTGTAGGAGTCGCCGTCTCGGTTGTAATCACAGAGCAGATAGTCTTTCCCCACCACCTTGTCCCGGGCAATCTTCAGGGGCTGGTCCACAGAGGAGAGGAGGTCCTCACACAGACTTGGCACCTGGATGCAAACACAGAGCTCAAAACATTAACACAATGTTTTCTTCAGCACAAATACTTTGATGTGCTCAGCTGCAGAAAGTTCTGCTACATTTTGTAACAAATCTCAACTCCTCATCTTATTAAAAGTGTTGCGTTTGTCTGTGTGAGCAGGAGACATAAGAACAAGCTATTTTGTCTATTCAGATTTCCTTTAAGAGATGCCAACTTATAAGAACTGGAGATACGGACGAGACAGCAAAAACAAGAGTAGCCTTGTATTTGACTCTCATTTTGGTCAAAAATGAACTGAAAGTTCTTGTCTTTCACATTCCAGCTTCACTTAATATCAGAGCTGGAATAAAATATCAATGGGAAACATAATATCTAGAGGATAAGGTTGTACAAATTACTTCTCACAGACTGACATGGACTTCCCTCTATGTCCTCCTACATCATAGTATAGACACAAAGGAGGCCCTGTTTCCCTAAAAAATCCCCCACACCCCACACACACACACACACACACACACACACACACACACACACACACACACACACACACACACACACACACACACACAGGAGGGAGGGGGAGACAAATCCCAGTGGGAAGAGTGGGGAGAAAATGGAGACAAGAGTGATGTGGGAAACAGGAAAGAAAGAAGAGATTGCAGGTGATTCTGAGTCACCAGGAAGAGTTTGAGCAGAGATGGTGAAGCCAAAAGGTGCCTGGCAGTGGAGGTGATTGACAGCTGCAATAATAATCGCTAACAACCGGACACAGTGAAATGGGTGAGGAGAGTGTCGATGCCCAGGGGGAGGGAGGTTAAAGGTGAGGGAAGAGGAAGGTGAGCAGGTGGGGGTCTGGGTGGAAAGGAATGCATATGCCCACAAAACAAGGTGCCATGCAAACACTGGTAAAAGTGTGATTTGATTTGTGTCCAATTTAGCTTAATTTGTTGGAATCAGCTAGCACTGCTATGTTAAAATCCACAGTACAGGTCTAACAATTTCAGAATAAGAAGGCTCCTTTTTAAACAGAAAACTGTAGGAAGGAAACAAATGATTCATTCACAGGCAGAAATTTAAAGTTATTCAAATGTTGCCCAGTTAGCCAGATGACACAGCCTCAACTGCTGCAACTGTCGTAACTGCATGGTATGAAACAACAATCTGAGTTGTCTATCAACCGTTGCTTCTAGACTGCAGAGTTATCTATAAGACTGTATGACAGAGGGACTGACAATCAATTTTGGAATAAACTAAACATAATTATATTCAAATTGCATTTAAAGTCCTCCTCCACTTAAAATTGTGTTATTGATTCCCAAGGTGCTATCCGTTTCAAAAAGTGTATCACACTTTAGTTTGCTTAAACTAAATGAAAATGGGGATTTCTCTGTGCTCAGTATAACAGACTTTGGGAAAAAAAAGACAGAATACTTTGTTTAAGACCAAGCTGTAAAATAACCTATAATCTTGAAATAAAGTGAAATGCAATGAACGGATTTTTTGTTGTCTTGTAAACCAATGAGCACTTCGTAGGACATGAAAATAAAGAAATCGATCAATAAAAAAAAAAAGAAAAAGAAAAAGTGTATGTACGATTTACGAGCAGGATTTTGTGATATCACAAATAGCTTGGAAGCCAATTGTGGTCCAATATCCAACCTACACAAGTATGATGTGGAAACTTGAAATCTCCATTGCACATAGTGATTGAACTTTTCAGTAAAGTAGGAGACATCTTGGCCCTGATCCAACCTGGTTTTAAAATCGGATCTGAGGGATCGGATCACAAGTGGACAGCTATAAGTACGCGTGTTCCCACCTGGCAGTAGAATGTGTCTCCAAATGCGTCCTGAGTGACCACTTGTGATCGGAGCTCAATATGCAAATAAACACTACATCATTTCCATTTGCATATAGGCTGGTTGTGTGTGTGTGTGTGTGTGTGTGTGTGTGTGTGTGTGTGTGTGTGTGTGTTTATAAATGTCAGTTGTTACTTTCACATAAATCATACATTACAAACGTGTGATTACTTGTAAAAGCGCTGCCTACAGCCTGTCTTTGTGCCGACATAAGGATAACGGGTGACAGGGCCTGTGCAGGAGAGAGACATTTTTAAAAGTCTGTTTTCAGCTTTCAGTACATTTGTAGCTTCTGACTGAATCTCTGGGGTTTGAAATTTATTAAATTTAAATTACGCTCACCTAAAGGATTATTAGGAACACCATACTAATACCGTGTTTTCCCTATCCTATCAATATGGGCCAACATTTCTAAAGAATGCTTCCAGCACCTTGTTGAATCAATGACACAAAGAATTAAGGCAGTTCTGAAGGTGAAAGGGATCCTCCACACCATTACACCCCCACCACCACCAGCCTGCCCAGTGGTAACAAGGCACGATGGATCCATGTTCTCATTCTGTTTACGCCAAATTCTGACTCTACCATCTGAAGGTCTCAATAGAAATCGAGACTCATCAGACCAGGCAACATGTTTCCAGTCTTAAACTGTCCAATTTTGGTGAGCTTGTGCAAATTGTAGCCTCATGTTCCTATTTTTAGTGGAGATGAGTACACGGTACCCGGTGGGGTCTTCTGCTGGTGTAGCCCATCCGCCTCAAGGTTGTTGTGTTGTGGCTTCACAAATGCCTTGCTGCATACCTCAGTTGTAACGAGTGGTTATTTGAGTCAAAGTTGATCTTCTAGCTTGAATCACTCAGCCCATTCTCCTCTGACCTCTAGCATCAACGAGGCATTTTCGCCCCCCAGGACTGCAGCATACTGGATGTTTTTCCTTTTTCAGACCATTCTTTCTAAACCCTAGAAATGGTTGTGCGTGAAAATCTCAGTAACTGAGCAGATTGGGACATACTCAAACCAGCCCGTCTGGCACCAACAACCATGCCACGCTCAAAGTTGCTTAGATCACCTTTCTTTCCCATTCTGACATTCAGTTTGGAGTTCAGGAGATTGTCTAGACCTGGACCACACCCCTAAATGCATTGAAGCAGCTGCCATGTGATTGGTTGATTAGATCATTTCATTAACGTGAAATTTAACAGGTGTTCCTAATAATTCTTTAGGTGAGTATATATCTGCTTTATTTTACTTTTATGTTTGCTTATAGGAGTTGTGTTACTGCTAATGAAGCCCCAACATTTCCCGCTTCCTAATAAAAGCATTTAAACAACAAAATAACGGGACTTTTATTGTGATGAATTTATAGAAAATTAAACGGTTTCACAGTCGCTGCTTTTGCTCAGCTCAGACTTTCTCCGTAGCTAACAGCGCTGTAGATTGGTCTGGCAATGCAAGACTAATAAAAAACAAAAGGAGAAGACGTTAGAGCAGGAAAGTCTGTAGTAATAGCCTACATATTGGTGAATTCAGGGACGTTTTATGACCCTAAAAATAACGTTATGGAATACCGGCGGCTGCCTTTTCCAATCAACAGCGCAGCAGAGAGCTCCAGACAGCCGGAGATATAAGAGCAGGCAGCACAGAAACAAAAACAGTGACACATCACCAACAGTATGATAATAACATCCAAAACACATGATTCACACATTCATGGTTTCTGTGACATGAAAGATACTTTGAATAAGTATGTAGTTCCGCTCACAGTTGAGTAGGCGGTCCTAAATGTGGCCCAGGACACATTCTCGTTCTCACTGCTATTAGAATGTAGACATGTGTGGCCTAGACCACCTCCAAATTGTGTTTCAGTGATCAGATCTCAATGCGTCCTGAGAGAGTCTTTAGAGTGGTCCATTTGTGATCCGATCACTCAGATCGGATTTTACTACCAGGTGGAAACCGAGTTCTAGTCTCCACCAGTTAATCCCTTGATTTGAACATTGCATATTCATTCTGGATTTTTCAATTAAGCTTTTTTTATTATTATTATTATTAACAAGGTAATTGAAATTTTTTGTGGAAAAACCATATCATACACAAACTATTATACAAAACAGAGTATTTTTAAATTGATCAAAACATGTCTGGAGGGGACATAGCCTACACCCTGTGTGTGTTTTTACCTTAAAGAAATCTGACAGGATAAAGAAAAGACAGTAACTCACCAGGTCAATGAGGTCACTGAGGTTCTTCTCGATCTGCTGAGGAGGCAGACGCCTCATCAGGTCCAGGGCACAGTCCAGCTGCTGGTCATTCTGAAAACAAAAAGACGAGACTTTACACTGTATTATCTGATTATAATTAAACACATCAGTTCAAAGATTTACATTAGCTAATAGTTACTGTATACTGACATGTTTCAATGTGAAAAGTTTTTGTTTATCTCGTTTACTAACAAAAACAAGTTACAATTCAACATAAAAAAAAAAGAAGTAATTTAGCTCCAAATATTATCCACACATTTTTAGTTTTACGAATTTTAAAATAAAAATGTATGTGATGACAGTGTACCAACACACTGTTCTGGCAAAGGTTTAATTTGTACCAAATAATATGTTATTTGTGAGGCAATATAACTGATATAAAATTGCTATTTAGATAGAAAGAGACAAGTAACATACTAAAAGAAAATGTAGAGAAACTGGTTATCTCTAAATGCAGATGTGTAAAGTGAGTTTTAATAATCCGGTTTTGACATAAGTATACAGAGCCAGACTCATAAAACGTTCTGTAATGTAAAAACGTGCATGTCATACCAGCTGAGGTATTATTGATAATTCTTTATGTACTGGCCCAAAAATAACTTAACTGAAAGCAAAGTTATAGTAACACTTTTAATTTGTGATGTTTGTCACTACAGCTAAAGTACAATGCCGACAGCTGTAATTATGTAAGACAACAATAATAACATTTTCGTCATAATTACAAAATGGATAAATATTTCAGTGGATTCTAATGGCCTGAAAACAGCTGCTCCCAATGAGTGTTTATATTCTGAAGCACCTAGTCTTGTTCAGTACCAACAACACTTGAACAGTGCGCTGTCAAAAATGTCCATATGTACTCCATTGAACAATGGAGCCAGATACTGTGTTGCAAGCATTGAAATGCAATGGCACAAGCATTTTAGTAAAGTTATCCTCACGGACGCCAAGCAGAGCCATTTTGAAATAAGGTTTTTGGTAGATTCAACCTCCGCTTTCGCAAGATACAGCTCTTATACAGCTCAACAAGTATACACAGTCTAGGAAAACAAACTTTTGTACTCAACACCATAAAACTTTAACTAACTCAGACTGCTGAAGCTTCACAATATCTTCACATAAACTTTGAAATATATATTTGTACCCAGAATGAGGACTGTGGATTTTGAACCCCATTACTTGCTTTGAAAGTGCATCAAGATGGGATCTCCAGTATAAACAGGAGGAATGATTATAGAAAGCAAAAGCTGCTTCAATTTTCATATGGGTGCTTGATCATTATTTTAAGACATGCTTGAAAAGTTGTGAACCTATCCTTAAAGAAAAGCCCTGCTATGCTAATAAAGAGGTTATGTAAAAAGCATAACTTTCAAAACTCACTAGATTTAAAGCAGGCTCTCTATTAGTGCACACTTTGTGGCTATTTTATGTAGAAAAATATACTCAAGTATTGGATTAGTACTCATTATTGGTATGCTCTCTTTATAAAAAAATGACTTCTTCAAGCTCCTTCACGTCTCCAAAGCAGCACACTGATAAAGGCCTGCTACATTCTGTATGAGGCTATGAAAGGAGTTGCTGTGCAGAAAATATTCCCACCTCTAAAAGCAAACTCTGCTTGCACTGTGAGACTATAGACTGCACTCATGATTTGTCATGTGAGAATTTGCAGAGCAAAAAAAATGAATTCATAATTGCCATTGGGACGCCAAATAGTCATAAGTTTGACCAAATTGAATAGCACAATGCAAAACACTGTTGGGAGGGCAAAACTTTCAAAGTGGCACATCTGACCATATCCAAATAAGCGATGTCAGTGCAGATATTGTCCATCAGCTGTCAAAGGATGCGCTTCATTTGGCTGTGAGACTTGTACCATGGAGCACAGGTGGCAAATTAGGCAGCAAATATGACGTGGATTTGCTTTCAGCTTATCGTCAAACAGTAGCAGGTTGTGTGGCAGAGAAGTATTTTCACTGAGGTGAACTACAAAACAGGTAAATGTCATTCGTAACACAACTATCATTCAGGCCAAACTTTAATTTTATAGATAGGTTTTATATGTTGGCAGTAAAGACAGTGAAGTACATTTTTCATTTGGAATCAGCAATGACAAGTTGATAAGTAAAAGATATGTTTACAAGACTCTTGATCATGCTCTTGGAACAAGTGGCGTTTTGTTTTTAACCAGAAGGTGTCAGTATTGCAGTGACAAGATCCCTCACCGACTTCCCACCCAGTGGTCACTTGTGTTTGAATCGCAAAAACAAGCTAAAAGATTCATAGCACATGTTCATAGAACTGAAGGTAGGTTTTGTAGAATGGTCAGAAATACTGTAAAGTGTGTCTTTTGTGTAACAAACAAACACTCAAAAGCTCACTATCATCACAGACTACAAAACCAATGACCCCCACATAAATTTGAGTCTTCAATACAGCATGAGACTGTCTGTAGCAAATTCCTTTTTGTTTACATGTTTGAGTTGTTTTACGAAGGCTTGTTTGGTTATGAACTAAGAACCATCAGTCTATTATGTCCGCCATTGTTGTTTTGAACAAAGAGTTATGCTTGTCACACATATCTTAATCTGGCTTCATTGCTGGGAAAGCTTGACATCCGGCACCTAATGTCTCTCCTTTTCCGCTATCTTCGCCATCTATTTTGCGAGGGCACCTTTGCTGCATCCGGGGCTTAGCACCACCCAGGGCAGTTGTGATTCGATTAAAGAAATACAAACGAGGCAGAGCATTTTTCCCCTACCCCAAAATAGGTAGCGTAGGGCTGGGAAAAAATATTTTTTTTCAGTCCAAATACAGTATAAATAATTTGGATGTTTAACAATCTTTGTTGCACACTGCATAGTGACTTTTCAGTTAGAGAAAGGGTATGCCTTTGCAATTTTGTTTATGTTGATGCACTTTAATTAAATACAATAAATATATATTTTTAAAATATATTTACAGTTTGCAGTTATTTTGTTTTAAATGGAAGGGGGTAAAAATCGAATCGAATATTGAGTTTTTTAAAAAAAAAAAAATCTCAGATTTTTTTAGGGGAAAAAAATCGCCCTGCTCTAGGTAAGCGGTGTAGCCAGACCATGCTCCAGCACTGACAGAGCGCTGTAGAGATAGGTCTGGCAATGAGAGACTACACACACCTAAACCATGCCGATATCTGCTAATAGCTCCTAACTGGATGTTGAGTGACAGCTGGCGTGAAGGGTACGCAGGTAACTGGCTATGCCACGATCATTTTCATTTGAGCAAACAATGCCATCAAAGTCACTTCTATGGTACCTGAATTTAAGTTAACGTCAGTGTTGTAAAACTGATTTTACCAACCTAGACCAACTTAAATTCTGAGTGATCACTTTCAACATATCATTACAAACGTTAGTATTGGTATGAAAGCCCAGAGATAAATCCTGACATGATAAGTGCACTATGTTTGTCCATAACAAACAAACAGAAATGGGGCTATGAAGAATAAAGAAATAGGACGAACAATGTGCCTACTCATACAAAACCAATGGGAAAAAGGGATGCTTTTGCATTGGAAATAATTTTAAATCAATTGAATCAATCAAAACCACCAACAGCACAATAGCAAATAGTTTTTAGCAATGTGTTTGTTATACCTATTTCATTTACTCTCCTTGTAGATGTCAACAAAACCCTTCGCCTTGGCTTATCTATGAAGGGACTCCTCTTAAGTGCATAAACCTAAAAGACTATACTCATACAGTTGCTAGCTGGTCTAAGGACAATGACATGTTATAAAGTAGAGAACCCTCTTTCTGTAAACATTTTTTCCTTACGGGTGACCCTGAACATAACAGAAGTTTCTAGGCAGTGTCTCCCGTGCCATTTCCTCTCCTTAGAGTTGCTTTTTGCCTGTCTTAAAATCTCTCTCAGCTGATGAATCAGTCGGCACTGTCAGACACCTGCACTCCTTGACGCTGTGTTTACCAGTGCTCCTATCTCCATGTAAACACTAGCTCAGACCAACAACCCCTGGGGTTAGGGGAGAGCGGTGAGGCTCAGCCAGCAGGATGGATGAGGTGAGGCGGAGGAGTGGGCGACTATGGAGAAAAAACAGCTGCTCTTCCCAACTCAGGAATAAGACAAGTTAGGTCATGTGGAATTACTACAACAACAGTATGGAAGCACAAAATGGTGCTCCGTTATGCTACAATAGTTTAAAGTGGATATATGCTTTTCCGTATTTTCTGTCATATCTACAACGGTATGTCGGATTTTCATGTTAAACGTTCAACTAATGAGGTATTTTAGAGAAATCCCCGTGAGCTAAAACGTTCAGATTTCCAACTGTTCTGAACGCTCCGGTTTCAACAGTTTTTTCTAATCTTGGCTAAGTGTTAAGCCAGCCTTCTATGATTGGTCATCTGCTCCAGGTAGGCAGGACTGGAGTGTTTTTTTTTTTTTTTTTTTAAAGTTACTGCGTTGTTAACATTATCACATGTAGCTACATGCTAACGGCAGTAAAATATTTCATCTTGGCCGCCACTGTCTCCCCATTTCAAGGTCACATTACTGGTTATGTAGTATTTGGTTTAAAAGACTTTATCTGCAATTTTTGACAGTAGAAAGTGCTGCTATAACATTATTCTATTAGTGTCCACTGCTAACTATAGTAGCTACATGCTAACTGCAGTAAAAGAGGTCATCTTGGCTGATCATTTGTTAAATTCTCCCCAATTTCAGGTTGCATTTCTGCTGAAACATGTCAAATTGGGTAGTATTTGATTCAGAAGCCTGATGGTAGAAAGTGCTGCTTCATACTCTGTTGCAGTAGCTCCAGCTTCAACTAGTGAAATAACAGCGGAGGTTGCAGCGGGGCGCAGCGCAGATTCCAGGAAACACGCTGGCCAATCAGAGAAGACGGGGCTTTTTCGGGAGGGGGGCATAAAGAGTGCTCCTACAGAGGATGAATACAGCTGCAGCAGCCATTTTTATTTTTATTACATTAAACGCATGTAAACATGTTCTAATACAAACACAAAATACAAGTATTATCCTGAAAATGCTATACAATAGTTGCCCTTTAAGTACATATATTAGTTTTTGTCAAGTATCATTACATGACTAGCTAATTACAGTGGTGTTAATATAAGTGAAGAAATGAAAAAAAAATCTAAAATAACCAATAAAGGAACAATAATTGCAGGTATGATTTGTAGGGGTCGTTAGACATTAATAATTCCCAGATTAAATATTGTCAAAATCAAGATTAAACTTGCAAGGCAGGGAAAACTTAACGGAGGTGGTGAAGAGCTTGTCATGGTTAGGAATAGGAGGAGCAAGCGGTCTTATTTTAGCTACAGGCAACCCGGCGCTTGACTATATTAGCCTGTGTGTACGTGCGTGTGTGTGTGCGCGTACGTTATATTAGGACTCCTCACTCATACTACGAACTTGTGTCAAACCCAAAACATCCTGTGCTAACTTTATGCATACGGGTAATCTAGCTTGGCTAGCAGCTAGCCACTAGCTAACTAGCTGGAAGCATCAGCTGCAAGCTATTTCATTCCTATCCGGTACGCACAAGTTTTGCAAACAGAGCAAGTTAGATATGCATCGGTGATTTATACACTAGAACCCCCCCTCCTCCTACTGCTGCTGCTCTCAGGTTACCACCCTGCACCTACGGCTAGCTTTAGCCTAGCTTAGCACCGCTAGCCGTTAGCGCTTGCTTAGCAGTAGCCAGCAGCCCCACCAAAACTCTCTCACCCCGTCCCTATCTCTCCAAGCTCTACCGCGGCCCTTACCATGTCTGCGGCGGCCTCAGCGGGGCAGGGGAGCACGATTTCACCAGCACAACTTAGCTTTACTATGGTTTAACAAATCGCTCCGCTCGTCTCTGGTTGTTTTGTTGTTTTTTAGTCCCCCGCGGAAGATGTTTTGTTCGCCTCTCCCTCACTGAACCCAGCCCTGTCAGCGAAAATCACTTCCTCAACCGGGCTACAGGAAGGAGGCTGCTGCAGTCAGAAAACAGTCCCCGGTTGCATGTCCGGGTCACACGGGGCTTTTCTCTGCAGCAGCCAATAGCGAAGGAGCAAGAAAGGCATTGCCAAGTATGGAAAGAGAGGAGTGGTGCAGACGCAGTAAATATGCACCTAGAAAGGCCACCAGATAGACAAATATACTGATTGAGTAAAAAAATAAAAAATCCTTCCTTTGAAAACGATGACTGGAAACTGCTATAAATGTGATGTTTACAGAGTATTTTCTGCTCTTTTCATTAAAAAAATTTTAAATGCTAGAAATTATGCAAAACAAAATATAATGTATTTATATTATATGATATTATATTTGTCCAGTTTAATGGATTCCAATGTTTCCTTATTTGCAATATGCATGAATGATGCAAGTATACAAGCAGGTGTAATGATTGTATAAATGTTATACAATACATTAATGTGTTGTTGATCATTAATGGGGTTTTGTGGTGGATTTGGTGACACCTGTGGTGGCTGGTGGTTCATTAATGCTATTTTTTATATTAAAACCGACTTTGGATGGTAAAATGCACAACTTTTACGAAGTACGATTTTTACCGTTCAACAGTTGTAGTTATACATCACATATGAGTGAAAAAAACTACACTTATTGACCATAAAGGTAAGGTAATTTCTCCCCACTTCCAGTATTCTGGATTCATGTTTACTGTGACTATAGCTACCATTTCTCATTGGTTAACTATTGTGAGGTGTCATAAAAAACATGACCAAGTGACCCAAGTGCAAGTGTACTCTCTATTATATATAGCATATTTCTAAATTATTTCTGAAAATCTCCATATTAGCTATCATGACATTGTAAAAATATGCTTCATTCATTCATTCATGCTAATGCTAATGTGCATCCTTAATTGTTTGTAAATGGGAAACCTGCCTGTAAACCCCTCTAATATCTGTAGTCATTAGTGACTGTGAGTGAAAAGCAGCACTTTGACTTCTAGCATCGAGTCTGCTGGAATTTTTATAAGAGGGGGAGCAATCCATGCAGCTACAATCTCAAACAAGGATTAGTATGGTGTGGCTCAAGTAGTTTCTCAAAATATGCCACATCTAGATTATTTTATGCAACACTTTGTGCATGTATGAATCACTTCCTGTCCATAACATAAGATGCATATGAGCGGGATGTGTCACACTTCCACCAGCAGTGAAAACTATTAAGAAGTTGTAATACCTATACAGAACTTTTATTAGATATGTCAGACGTATTGAGCAGCCTACTAAAATGACAGCAAGAAAAGTTAGCAAATTAGTTTTATCTAAACTAAAGGATTAAAACTTTAAAATTATTTCACAGTCAGAAATAAAGTAAAGTAACATAAATTGAAGGGGCCAATACATATAATTTATATAAAGTGTGTATAATGTGCACCTTTCTAAACAGTAAGGTTTAGATCAGTTCACATACCCTGTTGTCTGATTGAATCAAAGATCAAAGATGTTCACGAAGTAGCTTAAATATTGTTTTAGGAGCTGAATAAAAAAACGAAAAAGAAACTGAAGGGCAAAAAAAGTGTATAACCATGCATATATACAGTCTATGTGTATAACGCATAAATAATCGTAGGCTATATGGAGCCAGAGGTTTAATAAAATCTTTGATGTGGCGTAGTTGTCGCCTAGCAGCGTCCACACTGCCGGAATCCTACAAGAAGAAGAGCGCAGTGGTGGCGGGGTAAATTTACGTGAATCTCAATTTCTCTCGCGATATTTTGCAGAGCTTCCTGACAGCTGAAAAACATGGCAGACGAACACGGGCGAAAATGGGACCGCTGTCTTGCTGATACAGCCGTGAAAACAGGTTAATGTCTTTCATACATGTAATACAATTGTTTAACGTTGTCGTTAGGCTTTCTGCAGCATATTACACATGGTAAATAAGCTGTGGTACAGATTAGTCTGAGTCTATTCTTTTCTACGGGACATATGACAGTCTACTGAGGTCAACTGTAACGTTAACCATGGATGTATTGGGCTATATTGCTTATCTGCTGAATAAATACAAAAATCTGTCCACACGAAAATGCTTAAACCATTGGAAAACTGCTAAATGTATGAGTGGGAAGGACCCTATGATTACTCAGGTGAACCAATTTTTCTGTCCACTCCTACTCTGTATAGTGTATTTTTAATACAGCTGAAGTCCCAAATTAGTTGTTGTCATTTAAGTATTGTTCAATCTGTTGTCAGACAGAATGAGCCTAAAATGGCGATTTAATCCTGTTTTATAAATACTAATGACCTTCGCATGCTGTGTGATGGATATTGTCTTTTTAACTTTACTGCCACATAGCCTCCAGGCCCGTCTGGAAGGACTTATTTTATTGTTTTCCCTGTTGATACTAAAATGCAAAGCCAGTCTTTCAGATGGATCCACTGTGGAGAGAGACAGTAGGTCCGAGATCCTCCTAGTGGCATTGATGCCTCTGTGGCAAGAGTCTGACGATCGCCACTGAGGCATCGATCAGTAGTCAGCGCATCGATGAGTCTGTGGCAGGAGCCAAGCACTGGCAGGCGATCTGTGGCACTCGTCGACACCAGTCAGCAATCTTGCCGAGATGAGCGGAATCACAGTGTGACTACCTGTCAGCAGTTTAAACCAGGGGCGTTTCTAGGCCTTGGGTAGATTCGGGGCTTAGCCATTAAAATAAACTGAATGCAATGCAAAACAGCGATTGGCTTGCCCAGCTTGTAATAACTATTGTATGTTCATTTTAGCTGCCCAGTTTGTAGACGTTATTTAGATGGCACCACCATTTGGCCTAATCATGACTGGTCTGGCAACGCATTTCTTAGCATTAAACTCTTAATTTCCTGCATTCTGGTGAATTTGTATGCACCTATTTATACCTTTTTCTGAATCAATTCATGCTGGAAATATATTTATGTAAAGGGAAAAAAAATAGATTACAATCCAAATATATAAAAAACATAATGGAATATATTGCAGTAAGGCTCTCAGGCTTTCTGTATTGCGTTCATCTATTTATTCTCCTGTAGATCGGCTTTTGTAATTATATCTGAGTCAGCAAACATGTAGCCTAGGCATAATTTACTCTTCCCTCCTCTTTTACATCTTTTGTTGAGGAAGTAACCATCTTAAATGTTCATATAACAATTATTCACCTTAATGATACATTAATTCATTTTAATGAATTAATAAACCCTTGGACTGTAATATTTCAGATGAGTTTGAGCAAGATTTCTGCTCATGTTCAAAACTTTGTGCACATTCAAAATATCTGTTCTCTGAGATTTGGAGGAGTCATGATATTTTTGAGAAAAATAAAGTTATAATAGGCTATTACAAGAATAAAGTCACTATATTTCAGAAAATAATCTACCTGCACCATAGTGCACCATTGCTCTGCTGATACGGTAGATATCTGACCTTCTGACAGACTCAGAGCCCCGTTTGAGACTCTGTTCTCTGAATGAGCATAAGTTTAGGGAAGTGGGAAGTACGCTGCTCTACGTCGGAGGTGGAAAACCGAAACTACGGCAGAAATAGACGGAGCTCAAGCGCGACACATCTGCCGCATCATCTCAAGCCCCCAGGAACAGTGCCATGTCTTAAAGCAACCATGGGCTTAGCGGATAACGGTGGAATTGCACCCCTCTGGCCCAGAAAGACTTTTCCCATAGACTTTGCATGGCAAAAGAAACTTCTATATTTCAGCGGATGATTTTTTTTGGTGTACACCAACTTACCAGCCCGAACACTTAATGGGTCCTTGTTTAAAATGTCACGTTTTTAAGATTTTTAACATTTACTAGTAGCTGAATCCAGAGTTATTAAACTAGGCATGATGAACGCGCATAATGGACACAGACCCGCGGGACTGCCCCCGCCCGCCCATGTCGCCCTGCACTGCGCATGCTCATATGACTGTTCAAGCTAAATAACGGAGCTAGTTAGGCTTTCCTGTGCGTTGCGCTCTCGCTGTAAAAATAGAGATGAGCAGCGCGCCTTCCGTGGTCTGTGCAGCTTCAGGTTTACACATAAAAAGCGAGCGTGGACACTAAGCGACGCACAAGTCTGCTTCAGAGCTCTGTGTGTTTGAGTCTGAACCGTAGACCGGAAACGTCACGGGAACTTCAAACTAAATCATTAGTATTGCCCTCCTAAACTTTGCGTTGATGGCATCAATGTATTCGATTTGGCTTTAATTTCTCCAAAAATTACATCTTTCCTCACTTAGAGACGGTTGGTAGGTGATGGCAACAAATACGGCATGATGGTCAGATCCCGCACGTAGCTGTCTGTTCTTTTTGCCTCGGAAAAATAAACTGGACAAAGTTACAGTTCTACCATGAGTTCTAGCACAATGAAATAAGGCAACTTATGATTTCTGGGGTTTACATAGGCTATTGTCCGGTTTCATATTTGTCAGTCAACTTTTCAAAATACATTCGGGGCTACACTCAAAACATTCGGGGCTGAAGCCCCGGCAAAATCGGCCCCGGCAAAATCGGCCCTCTGGTTTAAACTGCCACAGACTGCCACAGAGTCGTCGATGCACTGACTACTGATCAACGCCTCTCTGAAGCATCGGAGGATCTCGAGAGTAAAATTAAAATTCTTGTATAGAATCGTAACCCGTTTCCCCGCATGAAAGCCCTGAGTCCGACCAAGTCATCCACTACAACGGACATGTTACAGGAGAGAATTGTCGTGTGTGACTAAAGTAGGCTGAATAAGTTTGATCTGACCAAGAAAAGCTAAAATGATGATGGGGACATATACAGAAAAGGCCATATCCAGTGTAAAAAACATTCTGCACATTTCATGTAGGCCTACATTTAAGTGTATGCCTCCACAAGTAACGTTACTAACAGGAATATAAACGAAACCCACGTAAACGTTACTGCTTTTTATCAAAAACGGCAGTTTTTGGGCGCCTGGGTGGCTCACCTGGAGGAGCGCGCGCCCATATGCGGAGGTTTGCTCCTCGGCGCAGCGGCTGCGGGTTCGGCTCCAGCCTGTGGCCCTTTGCTGAATGTCATCCCCCCCCTCCACTTTCATGTCTTAAGTTGTCCTATAAATAAGGCCTAGATCACCATGGGGAAATACTTTGACTGGCAAACAATCTGTCCCATCATCGTTGGCACAATGAAATATATTTCTAGCCGGGAGTAAAATCATCTGCATTGTGGCATTTCTTTGAGTTTACTCTGTGTAGCAAACTGCCAGCTGTGCCAAGGTGTCTCTGGTAGCCAGAGAAACTCTGCAGCATATGTTCTGCTCAGGGGCTTGTTTTACAGTTTTTTTGTTAGTCCTAACTTTCTACGATTGCTCAGAAACATAGCGTATTTTGTGATTCCTAGCATTTTAATATAACAAATGGTTAATTCTGCGACATAATATAAACAACCACATAAATAGTTTATATACTCTGATGCCTCTACACCAAATTTTATATTTAGTGCCACATTTCGTTCTCATTATGTGGTTAAACTTTTAGATATCCTACAAAGGATATGTACTGTAAACAAAGGAAAACCGATAATACAGTATATACTGGCCAGTGATAACAGTAAAAAGACGAAAGGAGAAGTCAAATCTAACTTTTGTGTGCATTGAAGGAAGGAAGACCATCAGAAACATCCTCTTTATAACAGGAAACAACTGTGTTTTTTTTTTTAAACGTATTTCATTTAAGGAAGTAGTAAACAATATTTTTTTTTTTAAGATAAATTCACAGAATCAGTATGATTGAAACAAATGTCTTTAGTGATGCCATTTCCATAAAAATACTTGAAATAATGAACAGATGAAGAACAGTACCTTTAACCAGCTCTGGATTTTATTTTCTGGGAAAACCTGATTATTGGCCTGTGGGTTATACAGTTCATTATACTGCAGCACAAATGTTTTTGTAATAATCCACCTCCCTTTGAGACATCCAGACAAAGGGAAAGGACGCCAAAATGAGATGTTGATCACCTCTCATATTTTGCCAATGCTTTTACTGTCAGTGGAAAATAAGGGGCTTCAAAACTGCTCTGGCTGAAGACCAAAGAAAGACTGAGGCTGCAACAGACGGTGAACCTCTTTGCTTGAAATGGACGCAGAGGTCAATGATTTATTGTTGATCTGCACTGACAGTGAGGGTGTGCGGGGTCTTTTGTGGCCTTGTTTGACATGTGTAAGTTGTGTAATAGATAGACAACAGTCTAAGGGTTCTGGTTCAGGCAAATCGGTCATGCTGCATAGCTCCCTGAATCCAATTAAGAGTCGGAGGGGCCCAAATGGCGGGTTTATTTTATGTGTTTTCTGTGCTGGCTGGCCTGCTGTTGGGTGTGGTGTGGCCTGCAGCGAGGTGAAGTTGAGCGCACAAACACATTCCTCCTCAAGATCCCGCTCCGGTCTGAGCACTTCAAACAAACTCAGCCAACTTCTATGCCACTGACAAACCTTCTGCTTGACCATACTGGGTCATGACATTGCTTACATGCACATGTGTGCACTCTTTGACCTATTACCTCTTCTGCCCTGTGCCGCATGGACTCATTTCCCCCTCTCTTACACCCCTTTTACTGTTTTCTCTCTTTTTTCTCCTGCTGCTTTTTCTCTCCCTCTCATTTCCTAATGAGCAATGTCTTGCTAACTTGTGCTATTTACCAACTCTTGCATCAAACATAATAGCGGCACCCCGCTGACCTCGTTACTAAAGATTTACAGCTATGCCAGCCAGATTTTTATACTGGATCGACATGGTCACATTACCTCAGTGCTAAAGTACAATATTTTTTGGAAGTGTAGTTTAATCTCCCCACTACACTACTTTTATTTTTTTCTTCCTCTTTTGCAGTAACTGGCCTTGCTGTGGGCGTTGTGTTCTCCGTCCTTCTCTTTAAACGTAAGTGCTCTTTTTTTAAGGTAGACTGGTAAATTCAGGTTTTTTTTTTTTTTTAAAGCACTACTTTAAAACATCATTCATGGTTGAATGTATTTCTCCCCCAGGTCGCACGTGGCCTGTCTCACTTGGTTCAGGTTTGGGACTGGGCATGGGATACGCCAACTGCCAGCATGACTTTAGGTCACCATACCTGGTTCATGGCAGAATGGTTAAGGTGAGCACAGAGGTTAAAATGCATTGTTTGTTAGAGGTTTGTGACACACTAACATTATGCTTCATGATTTTTGTATGTGCTCATTTACAGGACCAGTAGTTAAGGACTAAAGATGAGCAGGATTTGCCATGAAGTTGCTCATCCATTTCGGTGTTGTTGTTTTGCTCCTCATTTCTGTCCTGGCACTAACGTCCAATGATTCCCACGTTGTGTTTAGCAAATGGCAGTCAATGTATATTTAATAAAGCGATTTTGGAAAACTCTCTCCTCCTCTCTCTGTTTTTCTGTGTGCATGTTTGCGAAGAATGAAATGTGGTTTGGGGGTGGGAGGTAATTTTGTGTGTTAATGAGCTGGGGGACTCGAACTCCTGCTGTTTTGGAATGAGGGCCAGGTTCAGCATCTGCAGCCCTGTTAGAGAGTGGGAGGATGAAAAGTTGCACAGAATGATGGAATAAAGAAAATATAATTGATGGAAGACTAATGCTGGTGTTGAAAGAGACTTTAAAAGAGAAAGCTATGTTTGCATACATTTGTGTGACATGAACTTTGTCATATAGTTTTCTTATTTATAGATGTAGTTTTCTTTTAATACCGTAATGGGTAGATTCTTTTCTGAAGACGGGGAAGTAACCCAGTCTGATCTTCACTCATACTAGATCAAGCATTTGCACAGAATGCCATTATTTGTAGTCCTGTTTTGACTTGTGTGTTTGCTGTGACCGTGACTGTTTTTTTCACAGGGAGTTGAAAAAGCACACGTCTCCATATCAGAAAGAATCTCTTGCGTCTTGTGTATTCATTGGCCGTGAGTCTGTTTGCCGAGATTGTTTTGAGTGTGATTGATCACTTATGTGTGGTTGCATGGTCCTGCTAGGAGAGAAGAAAGATTGTTTGTGTGAGCGTGTGCAGTTATCCAGCCCCCTGGTGAAGCAGAATCCGTGGAATGCCGTTTCTGGACTGGAGCTCGGCCTTATTACTAACAGGTGAGTTCTGCACTTTGCACTCTGAACACAACACATGGTTTACACTTTCACATCAAAGAAAACACTGACACATGCACGGTTTCTCTAATGCACACACTCACGTTTTCCCTCTCCATCACGGTAACTGTTTTCTCAGCAATGTAAGAAATTAAGCCATGTCGCTCATCCCCTATCCATTTAAATGTTTGTTTGCAAGTGAAGCGTGAGACAGACAGGGGTGCTTATGGACACAAGCCAGGCTGAACACCTGTAGGCAGGTAGGAAGAAGTGCAGGAATGGTGTGTGTGTGTGGGAGGGTTAGTGGGACCAGTGTCGCAGCTGAGATAACAAGGCAGGCAAAAGCCATAGGCGATGCCTGTCTGTGCCTGTCTGAAAATTCTCCATGATGAATCAGAATTACCAGTCTAATAATGCTCCCTAATCACATTTGTTCATCTAATGGTTCAAAACTGTTCACTCAGTGTTGGTGAATTTCTGGCATGAAATATAAAACCAGACATGTCATGTGTGCTGCTGCATGACTCCAGCTTGGACCTGCTGTATTTAAGTCTTTTACTTCAGTATAAAAGCAGCAATACCACACGTTAAAAATACTTAATTACAAGGAAAAGTCTAGAAGCAAAAACGTTATTTAAAAGTAGTATTAGCTAAAAGTGCTAATATGGGTCATGCGACGCAGGAAAATGGCCCCTGTGATTGTTCTATATAAAATGACATTATTACTGATGTATTCATGTGTAAGTAGAATTTAACTGCTGTAGTCGGTGGAGCTGATTTTACTACTTTATAAACTGTTGTATAGTTTAATCTATAACAATGCATTGTACCTTATAACCTGATCATATGATGTGTATATGTTTAATGTTTTTGTGAAGTTACTATAGCTGTCAAATAGTAGAGTAAAAATGTGAATACTTCCCTCTGAAATGTAGTGGTAGAAGTATAAGCTATAGGCTATTTGAGTAAATGAACACAATTCTGTATAATGCTTACCATGACTAGTACCAAATACTTTTGTACACTTCAAATGCCTTTGGACTCTATGTACAAACTTTTACAGAACTTCTAAGGGAATATAATTTAACATTGTGGTGTGTGTATTGGCTATTTTTCCTTGAGGATGTGAATACTTCTTTCTCCACTGCATGCACTGTAAGGAGTTTTCAGCCAGAAAACATTGACATTTACCAGTAGCTGACTTGGGCATCATATTCCAAAGCTTAAATGTTAGGCCCCATATTCCCTTTTAGGGTTTAAAGGAGTCTACTCACAGGTCAGCAAAACCAAGGAACATACTGCCTTTCAGCAAGTCATGTGCTCATGAGTCTGTCAGTGGTTTCACTCCGAACATATCGAGGGGGGGGCCTTAATTAGATCAAGTTGTCATGAGCTTATGGTTAAATAACATGTTGAAATCATTTCAACTTCCTAAAGGTTTCAGAAAAATGGATCAGAGCATTGATTCATATATGTTTCCCAAGTGTTTTGCGTGCTCACGTTGTTATTAGTGTTTCAATTTTAAAATCATGATAACAAAACAATGCCAAATGTATCTGCAAAGTCAACGCATGACTGTAAATATGCCCTATTTGTGTAATCTTTTTATATGTGCATTTTTTTTTTTTTCCTGTAAATCTGAACTGCGGTCTCGCCTCGCTCCTACTTTGGGAAACATTTTAAACCTTCCCAACAGTCCTCCCCCCCCTTCCTCCTCCTCCTCTCCGTTTTCTTTCGTCCAGAAACGGCACAGCAGGACCCCTGTCTGGGGGCTCAACCGCGCCTAACCCCTGCTACAGAGTTTTACAACAAAAGACAACAACTTGGAAAGTGTTTTTAGTGGAGTTTCAGGGGAATTTAACACTGGACGGGGAGAGAGAACAAAGGGGAGGGACGGCCCGAGTTGATGGACTCGGGGATGAGATAGTGCTCATAACTAAAACCCCATCTCCCCATCCTTCTCTGTCGGACGGACGGTTCTTTTTCCTTTCCGGATGATGTAACAGTTTTATGACAGACTGGGCTCGGATGTATCCTCGCCGCTCACGAAGTGCTCAAATTTTCCTCTAATTATCAGCAGCGCACGGTGATATCCAACGGCAACCCGCATCCTCTGGTTTTAGGAGCCAGGTTTCGGTGGAGGGGGCTCAGCTCCAGCAGGACGTTGCGAGGTGCTCAACTGGCTGTTCCCCGGGGTCGGTGAGCGGTAAGTTAAAAGTGTCTCAACTACGACCACTGTCGGGGCTCGTTACTCAGAAAGTACGTTGTTACTCGTAACTAGCTAGTTTAAAAAAAAAAAAAAAAGTACAGTTATTATTACACGTGTTACTGTAACGTTAGTTAGCATACTCACCCTCCGAGAGCTGCTATCCAACACGTTATGGTAATTTTCCTCCGTTAGTTAACGTTAGCTGCGACACTTGTTTAAATGGTTGCAGCTTCTCCCACCACCTCCCGAAGTGACGTTACTCGAAGAAAACCCCGTCATCTTGCCGGTGAAAAACCAGGCACACTACTTTTGCCTAATCTATAACGTTAGCTAGATTTAAATGTGATAAATAAAAGAAAGCCAGAAATGGATTTCTTGACAACTCTTTAGCCTTCATCAGCCGTTAAACGGAACTTAGCCTAACTGACGTTAACGTACGTTACGTTACTGATACGTTAACTGATCTATACAAATTCGGATTGAACTAAACTAGCTATATAATAGAATATGTCCGGGGAAATAACGACTTTTAGTCGTAACATTCGCCACTACTGTATTTCAAACAGTAGGCCTAGTTACTCGTTACTGTAACGCGTTACCACTTTAACGCCAACACAGGGTGCTCAGTCTCTAGAGTGCTGCGTTTTAAAGAAAGTAGCCTGAACTCTTGAAGCCTTTAAAGGAACATAGAGTCTATACTTATTAAACAAAATCCTCCCCCCTCATCACAGCACACTTCAGACTTATCTTTTACATCTATACATAGATAAGGAGAGCTCTAATGATTCCTGTAGACAAGGTTTCTGTCTCAGAGACATATGGAAGTGCTGAAAAGTGTGTAAAGAAGTCGACGTGGGTTACCACTGGACACTTTTTTTATAAGCAGCAGGAGAAAACCATAGATTGGAAATGACGTATTGAGGCATTTTTAAAGAAGAGAGTGAAACAGAGCAGAGGACTGACTTGGTATTAAGAGTCAGGTGGTGTGGAGCAGACGTTTGCCTCCCTCCCCAGTTGTCTCTTTCTGGACAATATATGAACCCAGTATAATGTTCTTTCTGCAGCTGGTGATTCGATAATCAAGAAGTTGTCTCTTTTAATCATTGAAATGAGCTACAGCAACATAACTGGAGAACATTTGAAGCACAGGGACCCCTGGGTTTCAAGCTGCTAATTGCCAGGACATTGTCAATCCACATCTGCAGGGATATGCAATGTCCAAATTTTGCATTAACTGTAAAGCCAGGCAACATCTGACCAGTAGACATCAGTAAACATCTAGAGATTGTGACTACTCTTTTTAGCGTGTGTTTTTGTATGGAACAAGGTTAACGGAGCGGTAACATGCTGTGGTTTTCTGCCCCTTTAGGTGCAGTCATGTGGCAGAGGATTCAGATTTGTTGGGCACTGTTTGCACTGTATTCAGCGGCACCGCCTGCACACATCAACCGCCTGGCGCTGTTCCCTGACAAGAGCGCCTGGTGTGAAGCCAAGAACATCACACAGATAGTCGGGCACACGGGATGTCAGCCTCGCTCTATTCAAAACAGGTCAGGATGAACGCCCTCTCTGTCTCTCTCTTTCTGTGTCTGATAATCTCCCTGCAGCTGAAAAAAGTGAATAATGCAGAAATGTCAAGAAGTTTCATCCTCAGAGTTATGATCATTCCGTCTGTGTGAGATAGGTAATGCATTCATTACACTTGAAGCATGAAGGAATAACAACTTACTTACACTTCACTACGCTGAGCAATTTTTCAGCGCTGCATACTTGAAATGAATATAAATCAGTGGCTGCCTGCATGGTGGAAAACTGCATTTAAAAATCTTAAGATTCTTAATAACACTGCAGGCATTGATATTAAAGGGTAATGCTGGCAATATTAATATGCTTATTATTGTCCATAAATCCCATGAAAAGAGTAAAATCAACAATGTGTCTCTCAATACTCTCTGACTTTACTAACCTGTCTGTGGTATTCAGCCAAAAGCCCATTGGTTCCTTCTAAAGACATACATCATTAGATATGGGTCATGAATGTAAATGTCCATTCAAAAGAACACAACAATACTCAAACAGGAGTAAATAGTGCATTTATTGGGAACTGTTTTCAGCCACTGATTTGTTGCTGAAATGACGAAACAGCCGGTGCAACAATGAGGCTCATAGATGTGTTTTTAACAGTTTTTGGACAACAATGGAGCAATAAGCTATTTCAGGCTTTGGCGACACAGAAATGACTTGTTAATTGTTGACAAAAATACAATAGCACCACACTTATAATTTTTAAGTGACATGCAAATGTAACACTGTGGCCCTTAAAAACTATTCTCTATTCTGCCTTCAAGTTACTTTCTTACAACAGTTCATTGTTCTAGTAACGCTCACTTTAATTTTTATATCTATCCATATTTTTAATTTAATACATACTGTGTACATATACTTATACTTATATTGTTTATACCTATACTTATATTGTTTAATATTCCATTTAGAGAATGTGTGATGTGTGCACCAACAACACCAAAACAAATTCCTTGTATGTGTTAAAAAACGTACTTGGCAATAAAACCCTTTCACGGCAGCTCGGTGGCTCAGTGGTTAGCACTTCTACCTCACAGCAAGAAGGTTCTGGGCTCAAACCCAGGTCGTCCCAGGCCTTTCTGTGTGGAGTTTGCATGTTCTCCCCATGCTTGTGTGGGTTTCCTCCGGGTGCTCCGGTTTCTTCCCACCATAAAGACATGCATGCAACTAGGACTACAGTTGAAAATTAGCCAACTGGCTAACACTGGCGCATTTTCAGAAATGTTGATTAATGTGCATTGTCCTTATATAAATAATATAAATAAATAAATAAAATAAATCTTCTTCTTCTTCTTCTTTCTGATTTGAAAATATTGATATTCCTCTCTACGATGCAGTCCCCACGGTGACACATGTACACGTTTTGCACACTACTTCCTATGATTTACACAATGGTATTTGTTATTCATGATTTTCATTTATAATCATTAGTTGACCAGTGAGTCACCTAACATTTATAATATGAATACTCCATTTTGTGATTTTTGTGTCTGGCCTGAGGCTACCAGACATCCACAGCTCTGGTCGTGCAATTGAATCATGCAATAATGAACTCTGTCCTCCTCGCAGAGCTTGTCTGGGCCAGTGTTTCAGTTACAGCGTCCCCAACACGTTCCCACAGTCAACTGAGTCCCTGGTGCACTGTGACTCCTGCATGCCTGCCCAGACACAGTGGGAAGTGGTAAGATTTATTGCACATTAGCTCATGTAGCTCATGTGCTCACACACAAAACCACAGGTTTCCAACATGAAAGAATAACTGTTCACTGGCAGACACAAAGCAGAAGGAAAAAAAAAAAAAAAAAAAACGGAAAAATGGAAATGGAGGATTTTGAATAGATTTGTGTCACAATTTCTGCAGTTCCCTATGAACCTTAGTCCTGTATTTTATATTCCTCCGAAGTTCATTGTCCCTGTTTGCCAGAAGGAATCCAGACTTTCGACAACAAAGGCTTTGTAGTGAGGTGTATGTAGTTTGGAAAGCTGCCAGATAGGCTAGGCGGGTGGGACCACAGGTGAGGTCGCCTCATGTTTCAGTGGAAAATATTGTACCTCCTGGATTCCACTGCTGTTACCTGATAGATTAATTAATTTCCGTACTGTTTTTGTTGCTTGAGAAAGGCCAGAGAAAGTGCATCTACAGTCTCACCTTACTTTTGATTATCTGGAAATAAATGTTTATGTCTGTGGTTATGATTGTTGTTGCAGGACTTTAAACAAAAATGTAGTTTAAAGCAAAACAAAGTCAGCTCTCATGAAAGAGGATACTGCTCCATGCTGGTTTGGCACTTGGTGGTAGATCTTGATAAAAGTGCTGAATGCTGATAATGGAAACAGTGAGGGGAAGTTGTGTGAGGTCTGGAGAGCTAGAAGAGTTTGTGCAACACCGAGATTTAAAGGGGCGTGTATATTTTGAGTTTATTTCATATTTATTCCATTGACCATACAATCATGGCGCAATCATTTTCTTAGTGTGAAAATACAACTTTAACAAAGCACAACACTTAAGTAAGTAAGTGTAAGAATTTGACCAAAAACACACACTTTCATCTATCTGCATATAGCAGTATGTACATATTGTAAAAATCTAATTTCCTTAGAAGGAAAGGTAGAACAAAAAAAATCTAAATGAATACAAGCAAATAAGTACTGTATATAAATAATGATTATCAGCCCTAACTTCAATTAATCCTGAAGGAAACTCATACAAATATCATACAATGATGACAACGAACAGCAACAATCAATAGTCAAGGACACAAAAGCAACATGAAATATATCTATGAAGAATATTGAGTAAAAATAGACTATTAGGATACAAATATACTAGGGCTGTCAAAATTAACGCGTTCATTTTTGCGTTAATTTTTTAATATTTAACTCATTAAAAAAAATTAACGAAATTAACGCAGCTGTGTTTGTTTACTTCATGTGGCGGCTGAGAAACGTAATACGTCTCCATAACAGCAGGCGGCGCTACTCTGTATTGTTGCCCAAGTAATGAAAACCGGCAGCTGATTGGACGAATGCGTCACATGGGTTTGTTTTCTCCGGATATTGAGAGCCAGGCTGTCATGGCGGCCGTTCAGAATACGATCTCATATTGTACTAAAATAGTTCACTGAAACGTGTTTCTGAAAACATTTTAAGCGAGAAATAGGCCGTGCAGTTGCTGAATCCGTCTTCATTTCAGCTCAACAAAGGTCAGTTTAGAAGATTTTCGTCAGATTTTGAGAGACTCTAGTCACCTCATCCTGCTCGCCATTTCCGGGTGAGACCCGACTGCCCTGCCGCCGACTGAACTCTCGGCTCGTTGGAGGTGAACTGCGCCTCGCCTGTAAAGTAGACGAGAGCAGGCGACAGCAGCCGGGGACGGTGACAAAAATCTGCTCTCAAGTCAGACAGTTTCTAGCCGTTTCCAGCAGCCTTCAGCAGGACTAAATAAGCCAAATTGTTGCTGCTGTTGTTCTGAAAGATATTAAACATTCTGAACTTAGCAGAACCTTTCCTTGTTTGGTTTTTTCTTCATATTTGCAAAGTTAAGTGATTTAGCATTTAAATATCCATTATTATAAGCTTCAGTCTCAATTTAAAAAAAGCGATTAATCGCGATTAATTACAGCAAACTGTGCAATTAATTAATTTATTTTTTTTAATCGATTGACAGCCCTAAAATATACATATAACTAATTCAAGAAAAGAAGCCAGAAAGCCAAAAATAGAAGCACTGTTACCATTCAGCATATAACGGTGCGTTCCATTTACCTCGGAACTCGGAGCTGGGAATGACGTCACACCCGAGTTGAATACGTTCCGTTTACAAGTCTGATTTTTCATTATGGGGTAGGCTCTAGCCAGGTTAGCCATTGTTAGCAATACCAGTTGATAACAATGGATTACGCTGTTTTTATGTGCATACAAACAGTGTAACACCATGTCCACAGATAGAAGTTGGACAGGACTGTGTTTATGACTGATTTAGTGAGACACAAATAAGACCGAAGTGCTAATAACTGTATTTCACTACAGCTTTTGCAACTGTTAATGCACGGGGCATCATTGTTGGATTTTGAGCTCAGGGTACTGCGAGGTTGTCCGAGTACAAATGGAACGCACTATAACAAAATGGAAGATTGTAAACCAAGACCAAATAAAGTTCACTTCCTATTCACTAGGTCACTGGCAGTACATAATGGTTTGACAAGCCAGCAGAAATCCAGTAGCCATTGACTTTGTACCTCCAAAGCACTATCTCTCTCTTTGTATGTATATATGTATTTAAGTGTGTGTGTGTGTGTGTGTGTGTGTGTGTGTGTGTGTGTGTGTGTGTGTGTGTGTGTGTGTGTGTGTGTGTGTGTGTGTGTGTGTGTGTGTGTGTGTGTGTGTGTGTGTGTGTGTGTGTGTGTGTGTGTGTGTGTGTGTGTGTGTGTGTGTGTGTGTGAGAACAGGTGACCCTGGAGTGCCCAGGCAATGAAGAGTCTCCTCGTGTGGATAAGCTGGTGGAGAGGATCTTCCACTGTAGCTGCCAGTCCTGCAGTAAGGAGGGTGGCCAGGAGGGGGCAGTGATGCAGCTGTATCCATCAGACAACGTCCTGGACGCTCCATCTTTATCTGACACCCTCAGCGGTGCTCAGTCTCACCCTCTGCCCCCTTCCGACACACACTCTAATAAGCATGCTCACCCACACACAGAACATCACACACTACCACATACATCAGATGGAGGGTAGGTACAACTCTTTTTGTCACTTTGCATTTCTCTTGCCCTCTCTCCTCCACACCACATCCTTTGTAACAATCTGTAGTATTGTAAAGGCACTTTGAAAATATGGCTTCACTTTGTGTTAAACCGTTTCTCTAAAGACACACTTACAAAGTCATGCTGTCAGATTAAACTCTATTGTATATAAACTCGTACAAACACACCCGCCTTTGCACTCTTTTTGTTTGCTGATTAAACGTTCATATGTGTGCATCCAGACATGACTATAGTCTGTTATTAGGCTGTAGTCTCATTGATTTTTATCTGCTTTAATGCAATAAATTCTGTTGTTGTGATAACTTCTATTTTGTCTTTTGTTTTATTTGTGCCAGTTAGCACTCTCCTTTTCTGTCACAGTGAGCATCACAAGAAATGGAGTTGGAGAAAGTTTTTTTGTTTTGAACCGAAGTACAACCCACAGCTTTCTTTTACCGTTTCTAAAAATGAAGTAGTTTTCCTTTTTTTGGCTGCTGTGAGTTTGGGCCACGGCACATGATGTTGGTGCCACTTACTGGAGCACAGAAGAGGTGCTTGATGGGAAGGGACCTTGCTGTATGCCGCTTCATTGTTGTGATGACATTGTGCCAGAAAGTTTAATGAAATGCTGTGATTGAAAAGCCATAGAGAAGGTTTCACACAGGTACATGCCCTTGTTTATTCATGTTATTCATGATTTGTGTAATTTGTGTAGAATAATGCAGAATTTAAAGGTCCCTCCACTTAAATATTTGTTTTTCTTATGTTTATGTCCCCTAAAATGTGTTTCTCCCTGAGGAGGTGTTTTCACATTCCTCTCCCACATGAGGAGATATCTGTGCACCTCCAGTGCAGGGCCGACTTGTCAGTACGGAGAGCGAAACATTGTGGCTGTCAGCCACTGCCAGTTACAAGCTAACACGCTACAAACCAACATACAACAACCAACATAAAGAAAAATAAGTCACTTACCATTCTAAAAACGTCTCTCTGACTCCTCATCAATTAATGGTAGCCTCTATATAGTATTTACATCCAGAAAATATAAAAAATTAAGATTTATTTCTTTTCTTTTTTCAAAGGAAAACAGAGACAGTGTTCCACTGATAGCCTTTGAATGACCTGTAGTTCATTTCAGTTACTCACTAATATGACCAAGAGAGTCTTATCATCAGTGAACAGCAGGTCAGCTAAACATGCCATGAAAAACCATGGCAACCTGCAGGATGCTGTTCAGCAAATGGATAGTGACCTTGTGCGTGGCTGGAAGGCAGACAGAACCACACATAGCTTGATGGTCTTATAAGGAAACAAATAGAGGATGTTCAGTTCATGGTCTGCTGGGTTAAATGTCCCATGACATGGTGCTCTTTGGATGCTTTTATATAGGCCTTAGTGGTCCCCTAATACTGTATCTGAAGTCTCTTTCCCGAAATTCAGCCTTGTTGCAGAATTACAGCCACTAGAGCCAGTCCCACAATGACCTTTCCTTAGGATGTGCCATTTCTGTGTCTGTAGCTATTGAGGAGGAGAGGAGGGGGGGCAAGGTGGAGGGTGACTATCACCATTTCTAGTCACTGGGGGACCTTTAAGTAAACTGAACTGCAGTCCTGTCAATAAACAAAGGCTGGAGAACATTACTAAGGTACAATGTGTGCTATGTTGAAAAAGTTCACAGAGGGTCCAGCAAATGCCAGTCATTTTCAGTTCCTCAGAACCAGACAAAAACACATCAAGCTACCAGACTCTTCAGCATATTTCCTCTCCTTCATCAATCATACCCTCATCTCTATCTCTATGTCCAGACAGTATCTTTTCTTCCATTTTTCGTCAGCTCTGTCCCATATCCTCTCATCTTTTCTCCCGTGTTCTTTGTAATTAAATTTGAACAGCGAAAGGTTGACTGTCTATCTGTGCTGCAAAACAAATTGATCATCTGCTTATCTCCCAGCCGCACAGCTGACAATGCTCTGAGATTGGTGAAAGGCAGACTGCAGAAGGAGAAACTTTGAGGGATTTTTCTGAATATATCAGTTTTTTGTCATATATTAACTCGTTTATCAAGCTTTGATTTACTTTTCTCCTCTTTAAATCTTTATTTACTGTGTTCAGTTCTTATACATGCAGGCCTTGGCCTTATCATCTTTCACCTGGTACAAAACACTCAAATTCTTATAAATTTCTTTCTGATATAGTTTGGGGTGATTTTATTTGTTTCATTGTATTTTTCTGTCCTTATAATTTTGATATGTTCGCGAGCCACTCTTTATATTTAGTATGTTGAGTGTACTCAAATCTAATTTTCCCAAGATGTTATCTGATTATCTGACTAAACTGAAATACACTTTACTTATGTAAAGGTCAGATAACAAGACGAACAGGTCTAGGCTACGAGCAGCTTTATAATAATTTAGTATGGCCAATTTTAGTTATTATTTAAACACAAGCATTGGCTTTATACAATTAGCTAATTATTAAAGAATATCAGACTCAATTGTGATGTCACGGTATAGTGACCACACCCTGGAGTACACTTCTACATCACTTTAGCAAGGTGAGACGCAAAACAAAATATTCAGCTCCTGTTAAGTTGCTTTTAAGCGCTAACAAGCTTTCCAAATCAGTCTTATAGGAAATTTTTCAACCATTTAGTGTATTTTTAAGGACTTATCAAATACGGCATGAAGAAATAGCAGTAACATTTTATAATAAAGCATACTTTGTAAAGGGTGTGTAAGTTGTAATTAATGGCTTTTATACATCAGTTATAAGCCATTAATAAGTGTTTTGTTTTGGTTGCTTGTTAAAAAAAAATCACTTTCTTAATTAATCCATTCATAAGCCTACACAGTTCTTATTTTGTTAATAAGCCATCAAGTTTGCATAACATGCAAAACAGTTGTTCTTGTTAATGTCTATATTGATGTATAAACCGTTAGTACATGAAGCCATTAGCTGAAACCTATAAAGCTGTTATAAAGGGAAAATATACAGCAATGACGTAAACATGTGATATCCAGCCCACCCCTTAATTTAGTTTCATATTGGTTTCTATGTTAGTGTAGGGAGCAGCTGTGGAGCACGTCTGTTAAAATATTTAAAACTAAAATGCTGCAATTTCAAATAAAACCGTTTTTGTTTTTTTTAGGTTGGAATGTAGCTTTATTGTTGTGAGACCGCGTGGGCGCGCCTTTAACGATATTGCGCGCGAACCAGCGGCTCCTTACACAGCATCACTACAGCAGCACAGGGTTCAACTCACAGGATCTTCTCTCCGCTGCTGTTTGAAAAACAGAAGTATTTGTTTTTGTTTTTTTGTAGTAAAATTAAAGTAAGAGCTCCGAGTGGATCACCGGGAGAAGAACTCAAACACACCGGAGAGATTAACTGGATTTGTAGCCTACTTGGAGCGAGGTAGGCAACACAATTCTGATTCATAACATGTTTTTTATTATTGGATACATAGGGGGACTTTATCACATGCACTCTTGTGACACCAGGGATTAACAGTTTCCAGACAGAAAACGCAGAGTAACCAAGTCTAAAATATTGCCTACTCAGAAAGTATAGCCTACATTATTTCATCCATCAAGGCAAAGAAACAGCAAAAAAGCAAAGCGAAATATGTGATTAAAGTATGTTCATACTCGGAGAGGAGCACAACATGTGTCCCGTCCAGTGTGATGCTGTGAGTCTGCAGGTCGTTCAGGGTTAAACGGTTTCGGATTGATTCGGTTTAAAATGGATCGTATAGGGCAGGCTACTGGCAGTCGTGCTTCAAGTGGCAAAGCCCTGATCGATGAGATCGACTGACAGAGAAACGTGTGTGTGTGTGTGTGTGTGTGTGTGTGTGTGTGTGTGTGTGTGTGTGTGTGTGTGTGTGTGTGTGTGTGCGTGCGTGTCATTTAAATAGTCTGTAATGAGATGAGTTATTGGCTGCCTGAATGGAAAAACGAAGAGGGCAGTGAGGGGACAGGGCTGAAAAATGAAAATGTAGCCTAGTAGTGTAGATGTAGCCTCAGTCTGTTCTTATTTAAGGTTTTAAAATTCAGCATGCATGCAAAAATTATATACACATAAAGGTGTTTTTTGGGTGTGTTATTCTACATAAAAGTGATGGCAAGCTAAGAACTGGACTGATTTTACATAGGCTACAAATATAACTTTATTTTCCATTAATTTGATACATATTTTCATAATATACACTATTTACATAGGCACAATATACTGTCTTATAAGTGCAATCTCTTCTGTTACATTTATTTTGCATTCGTTAAATATAACATGTATATGATGTATCAGTAATTGCCTGTAACCATTATTTCAGTCTGATTCAGAACAATTCACCCATAGTCTGCTTTAAACAGAGTCCGCTCTGTCTTTGTCCGTCTCTCCTTCTGCTTCAGGATGTGTGGTATGGACGACATGGACTTGGATGAAGGCGGTTCAGGCGAGGAGGAGAAAGAGGAGGAGTTCTGGATCGGGGAGGGAGTGAAGATGCTGCCCCCTCCCGTGGCCCACAGCGGAGGCAGTGCATGGGGCAGCCGCAGGGGCAGATGTGGTTGTGTGGCCTGCGGGGCAGCTCTCATCCTCTGGGACCTGTGTGTCATTTTAGCCAGCATTGTGCTCCTGGCTCTGGTCTTCTCTGTGGTGCTGCTTCCTGCAATGCTGCTGCTGTACGTTGGTTTTCTCTGCCACTCCAGGGTGAGAAATTACTCTGTTTATTCTCTTTGTAGCAAGTACAAGCTGAGAGTAAAAGTTTACTGTTATTCTAGTTATTCTAGTTGACCACTGATCCACTAGTGTTATTCAAAATCTGCTTCTGGATGAATAGTCAGACGATACTGGCCTGAGGTGGACTCACTGGCACAAGGTTCAGACTATAATATGAGACACAGGATTCTGTTCACTGGCAGGAATCCCTGTAGGCCCTAGAGTTCAGTATTTTACAATTAAGATTTGGGATATTTGTGTTGTGACATGTGATATTTTGCAATTTCTTAATTTCTTTTGGCACAAATTATGTTCCCAAATATCAGTCATTTATAATAAGATCATTTCAACTCACCTTTCAGCAAATATGATTGATGAGTAACTTGAAATTTAATTTTGAGAACTGAATTTGAATTGTGAGAACTGAATGCAAAATTAATAAATTCAGTTTCAAATTATGTGATTCAAATTCAGTTTTTCAATGCAATTATTCAAGTTTAGCAATTCAAATTCAACTAGAAAATGCATTTCCTGCAGAAAATGCATGGGAATGCTGAATAGCTGAATTGCTAAAGCTAAACCGGATGAATAGCTTAAATCCGTAAGAAGAAGTTGAAGTAGTGAGTATAATTGAAAAAGTGGAAATTGTTTTAATAAGTATGAATTTCAGTTAAGTTAAAAGCTTATGCTGAACTGAACTGTTTGCTTTAAAAGTTGAATAATGACAAAAGATGTAGAACATTGTGAGGTCTGAGTATATGTAATGACTCACAAATGCAGAAATATGAAATAAATTGTATGAAAAATCTTAAAGCTCAAATGCATTGCACTGCGCTGCTGAAACATCTGGAAAATTGTCAGAGTTGGAAGCTAAACTGCATTACCTAAGTGAAGAGCTAAAATACATTGTTAGAAAAGCTTGAAGCTGAACTGTAATACTTTCAAAGATGAAAGTTGAAATGAATTATCTGAAAAGGCTGAAAGAAGAAATGCTTTGTATTATTATCAGACATATACACCACATAGAACGAAAAAGCATCAATCTAGCTAAGATGAGATGTGAAATATATTAGGTGAAAAGAATGGGACTGAACAAGACGAAAGAGAGAGCAACTTTCAATTGCTATATGAGGTAACTCGCCTCCGGAGCAACTATGGGTTACGTGTCCTTCTCAGGGACACTTTGGTTGATGTATCGCAGTGGGATTCAAACCCGGGTCTCTGACACCAAAGGTATGTGGCTCGTTCAGCTCTAATAAAGCCTGAATTGCTGGCTTGAAAAGTTCAATGATGCCAAACGATGTATAACATTGTGGGGTCTGAATTCATCTTCTAACTGAAATTATTGTATAAGTATGGAACACTTATAAATGCTGTGAGAAACATAGATGAAAATGCAGAAATCTGTAGTATTCAAGTTGACTGTCTGTGAAAGTGTTGTCATGGCTACTAATGACCTGTGACCATGTTTGTAAACACCCTTTGATGTCTGTGATGAGATTAGCCTGACAAGCCAGACCCACATCCAGATGTAGGGTCTGGGAACTCACCATTGACGGAGCTCGGTCCGAGGGGCGGGATAAACGGTTGTCTTTCAAATTCCCTCTGCACGTAATAGGATAGCGCTACAACCAGGTAGAGCAACAAAGAAGGTAGCGGAGCTAGTTGATAGATTAAACTTTTGCCGTATCCGGTCGGCAAAACTCCAAACTCATCTTCCTTTTTTAAGAATGATTTCTGTGCCGTTCTTTGTTCTTTTATCAAAGAAAAGCTTAACTCCAAGTCTTCCAGAAGTCCGCTGTTCCCAGCAGCAGCAGCCATAAGTCCCGCCCACAGACTCTATACACAATGTGATTGGCCTGACCAAAATTTGTTTTTTGCAGCTTGAAAGTCAACGGAGAGTGCCTAGACCCCCCCTGGCTGCCAAATAAATTTGCTGCCACTGGTGGCAGTCTAGATTTCTAGGCTGTGATGAGATCTCTTTGATCTGTAATCAGTTCACAATCGTAGCACCTGCTGTTAAACTGCCACCTGTGCCACACTGCAGCTATTCAGAGACACTGACAGCAAGCTCTCAAATAAAGGCTCAGACTGACAAAACGATAACTGCTATCAGTCAAATGACGTCATCCTGAGCACCACAAGGCATTTGTGAACGTATGGATATAACATTTATGTGGATAAAGTAAAAAATGTGGACATATCAGCGATTTAAAAAAGTGGTTCGCTCTGCATTTCGCTCAGAAATGTGGAGAATGTTAAACAGGGCAGCGAATGGAGGAAGATGTGGAACTCTTGTCATTTGAAAGGTCAATGAGCCAAAAGTATAAGGCATATCACATAACTGAGCACATTGCAGGTACAAAAATACCTATGTTTTGAATAGGGATGTTAACCGTTTGACCGGTGGTTGACCGTTTCAACGTTAACCGGTCAAAATTATTGTTAGTTGTTTAAAAAAATAAAAAGTGATCTTTAAATTAGGCAATTATAGATATTGGAATAAACTACTACAGTTAGCCATCTCATTCCAATATTTTTTTTTCTGTGAAGTGAAATAATCCCTCACGCAAACTTTTTCATGAGGCATAAAAAAAAAAATTGTTTGGTTCCGGTTTGTTGTCTGTTGAGGTCATGGGTCGATAGGGAATTTATTTTATTTTTTATTTGTATTTTTTTTTCCAGTGGCAGCATGGGATAAGTAAGATTTTTTTGTTTGCCTTTACAGTAGCGATGGATACTCAATATTTTCATAACATAGCCTACCTGTTACTACATGTATAGTTGTCACTTAATAAATTGAAAACATGTAATTCACGTGCATATTAAGTAGCCACGTGTATTTGTTTTGGTCTTATAATACAGCCACAGGTTTACCGCTCCAGCGGAGAGGATGGTTCGTTTAGACAGCAGCTACGTTTACAAGAGTTTGTCCAAAAATCAAGAATCGTTGCAAACTAAGAAACAGACTACAAACTGACATCTTTCATTTTAGCTTGTTTGTAAAGTCGCTATTTGCAGAGTAGAGCTTTGTTTGCACAGCGCGGTGAACAAGAGTGGACAGCGCATGCAGAGCAGACTGAAATATCGGTTTCTACATGTTTAAATTTGCCTGTAGAACAGGTAGGTGGGTATTGATAAATATTGACTCTTTAATCATGGAGGGTTTATTGTATCTATCTATCTATCTGTCTATCTTCCATAATGCAACGCTTGTATCCAAATGAATTGTGTTGTGAAGTTGTCATTAGCTTCACTGCTGTTAACCACCTCCAATGAGCCCCAGGGACTTGCTGTAACGTTAGAGCACTCTAAAGGGTGTTTACCTTTCATTTGATCGGGTTTGCTTGCTACGTTGCCATCCTCTTGAACGACATTAAACACAACACAACATATAGTTCATGAGTGGTTTCATCTGCCCTGTTTAACGTGTTGAAGCTCCCCGGCGGCGCAGTAGCGCTGTAGCTGGCCGCCGTGGCCGGTGAGGGCTGGTTGAAGGCGCCGTCCTCACGCTGCTGCTGCTGCCGTAAAACTGGACACGGCAAAGTTAAGTGCCGCTGCGGAAACATTGGGTCCTCTTCCAGCATTGCTGGAGGAAAACGGGCATCTTGCATCGCAAGAGTGCTGTACAAAAATGTAATTATAGTTCGCCTTAAACTTTTTATTTGTGTATTTATTTAATTAGTATCATTTCTTCCCCAAGCTCATAAAATAAATTTGGGTCTCACATTAATTGACAGGGTCGGTTGGAAACCGGAACCAAACAATTAATTTTGTTAGGCCTAATCGCCTGTTTTAGCATTCTGAAGGTGCCTGTTTTATCAATTGGTTGTATCCTGTTGCAGTCTATTAGGCAATATTCCGCATAAGATGGGCTTCTATTTGGAAACACATTACCTATGCATTTCAGTGGTAACAGATAAGGTGATGATGATCATCATCTTTCTTTATTATTGTTAGCACTACACTCAAACTAAAGCGGCGTCTCTTCGGAGCTGTCATTTTCTCAAATGAGCCGCGGAAATGTTTCTAATGAGCTTCCAACGCTAGACAAACGACTATTTTAAACGCGATCACCTGGCTTGTACCCAAACTATTTCGAAACTAAGGAGCCATTTGTCCTCCGATTACATACAAGCTCCTCTGCGCCGCATTTGCGGGACTTGTTTCGCGCTGTAGGGGATTTAAAAAACGTGACGTGAGTGGAAGGGCGGTGCCGGGGCTGTGTGTGTGTGTGTGTGTGTGTGTGTGTGTGTGAGTGTGTGTGTGTGTGTGAGATGTGACGATACAGAGTTGAGAAATTGCAGGCGCGGCTTGAAATGGCTGTTATTTCAAATAGCGTAGCATATTTTAAACTAAACGGTTAACCGGTTTCAACCGGTTAATGAGGCTCGGTGACCGGTCAAGAAAATTTTTAGTTTTCGCCATCCCTAGTTTTGAAGTATAAATTGTGTATGACAAGTAGATATTGTGGGCGTGAGAGCAATTTATAGTAGGGCTGAACGATTAATTGCATTTGCAATAATATCGCAATATGTTAAAATGCGATTTCCTAATCGCAAAGGCTGCGATTTGGTCACATGACTCACGAGAGCAAATCAGTCTTCACTCCGCAGAGAAAGCATCAACTTAGCACGCTAACACTACGCGGTACGCCGTACCTTGAGCAGATTTCTGTCATTCAAACTCTGAGTTGTAGTTTAAAACTTGTAAGGTTTTATTCGGGCTCCAGTCCATATTCCAGTTAATGAATACAGGCACGCAGAATTGAAGGCTCGGTTAGCAACAATTAGCTCTGATTAGCAGTTAGCTCCAGATAGCGGTTAGCTCCGGTTAGCTCCGTTATAAAGATATGGAGTGGGGGAGACTGCCGCAGAGAGGGTTAACAACCAGACTCAGTTAATCCCACGGCAACACCTGCATGCTACTACTAACGTAACGATAGCCTCTCTGAGCAAGTGCAGCGTTGTTGACGCTGTCATGCACACGGCACTCAACTTCATGAGGGGAGGGATGGGCTGGAGGCAGCTCCTCTCTGTGCGCTGTTAAAGAAAATACACCGATGTATGTATTTTTACTTATTTAGCTGTCTAGTAAAGTTTTTAAAAAGTGCAAATCACATGTTTACATATGTCTATGTAAATAATAATTAAATAATGTAAATACTACTAAGTGTGGTAAAGCCACATTTGTTTTTATATTTCTGCAATCTGCACTTTAGTGTGATTTGTTTCTGACTTTCATATGAATGTTTATACCAGGCTTGGTCAGTGCTCAATGTACTACTGTGATTGAAGTAGTTAAATTAAAGATGTCATTCATATAAATTCATGCATCGCCTAATTTCATCATCACATACAGGCCTGGCCTCCAGGAAAGAACATCTATCTAATCTTGTGTTGTTCATACTATACAATAATTTATTGCTAGTTTTTGTTGAATAATACAGAAGACAAAGAGCTTAAAAAATAATTGCATAACGAATTGCAATATTTTTGAAAAAAATCGCAATTAGATTATTTTCAAAAATCGTTCAGCCCTAATTTATAGAGAAAGGACAAACATAATTTTAAAATTATGCATTATTATTATAATTAATAAACTTAAACAGCTTTTTCACAAAAACTGTAAAGGATATCAAAATGAAAAGCCATAGCCAGATAGCTGAATATTTTGTGAACATGATTGTTGGGCGTCTGTAGGTGAAAGTATGTAGGAGCTGAAAATTTTGGGAGCGGAAGAAGATTTTAAGGATTTGAAGCATGCTCTCATTGACTTCAATGTTAAAAAAAGTGTTAAAAAGCTTAATATTTTAAAAAGTATAAATATTAGAAAAAAGTTGAAGAAGTCCCATCATTAGCTGAAAGAGCTGAACATTTTAAAAGTTGAATGGTTTTAAGGGAAATGTCTTTTTTGGCAGCATAAGTTGTACTCCTATGTATATTCCTATACCTGACACCATCTCCAAAAACAGCAGCAGACAGATCATCGGTAAAATATGGCGAGTCTAGGCATCATGCCGAATCAGACTGTGAAGGTCTACAGCTCTGTCCTTGGCTCACCGAACAGGGCATAACATCACATAACATCACATCCCAACTACGGTACGGTTGGTCCTTTTGCCCGGTTGTCTGTGTTGAATGATTTGTTTTCTGAAGACACAGCCGTTTGATGGGGCAGACAAATTAACATGCAAAGCGTGCATGTGCAAAAAGACTATAATTGTGATTAGGCCAGAGCAAATGTCAGTTCAGAACAATTACGGATAATGTCAGTCAGAGAGTTCTCCCTATGATGGCGGTAGACTGAACACGGAGAGACAAGGCTGTCTGATTTGGTGCCAGCACCAGCTGGGCACAGAGAAACTGACAGCACAAGGAGGAAAATACACTCAGTGAAAGCACAGTGTGCACTTGACATAGGTGTGTTTCTGTGGCTTTGTGTGTACATGTGCTCATGAGTGTGTTGAACACTACTGTTGCTATGGTGCAACTGTTGGAGGCGAAGCTCCTTTTGAAAAAACGTACAATAGGAGATTGTTTAGAAAAGGGTGTCAGACATAACTAAATAATTTTAAGTGTGTCTGAGATAATGTACTACTGTGTGTGTGTGTGTGTGTGTGTGTGTGTGTGTGTGTGTGTGTGTGTGTGTGTGTGTGTGTGTGTGTGTATATAACTCTGGTGTATGTTTTCGTAAGGATGTCAGTGTGTACTTCTGCAGCTTTAGTTTCCATCTCTTTCTCTCTGGCCCACCTCCTCCCTCTCGCTCGCCCTCACAAGTGATTGACAGCTCGGAGGGTTACTGACAGCTACTGAACCACTTCTTATCTGTACTGTAGAGGGAGCCTGGGAGAAATTCTGTCACAGCCCACTACCCACACCGTCTCACTTCTGCACCCTGAACGTATGCAAACACACATGCACACACAGGAATAACAAATCCCACCTATTTGCTTTGTGACAGAAGAGAAGCAGCTCCTGCTGATGCCAGAATGTTCATCATGTCCTCCGGAGCGCTCCTGTCTACTTTCATGAGCCCTCCTCTGTGTTTGTCCTTGTAGGTCCTCGATGCCCCCTCTGCCATCTGCCGTTACCTTGATGACAACAGCTGCTCCGCCCTTATCATCCTGGGTTTCGTGATGATGTCACCGCTCGTGGTAGTGGCAGCCGCCGTCTTCTGCGGTCTGCTCCGACGGTTTCGACTCCTGCTTCTAATTCAGCCGATCACACGTGCCTGGTACCGAGGGCGGCTGTTGGACTGGGTGGGCAGTGTACACAACTGGGTCTGATTGAGACGAAGCAGGAGGCGCTGATGGTCGGATATACTAACAGTCGGAGGGATCAGAAAGTTAATTAGTGTAAAATCAACCAGAGAGATACAGGGGGTAGACAAAATAACAGTAAAAGTTTGTTAGTTAGATCTCTTTTATATTGGTGGCTTATGGAAAAAAAAGGCTTTTGGGACGCGGGGGGATTTCTTAGTTGCAATTCCAAGAATTGACCACCGGGACAAAATGGTCGCAAGGCTAAGTGGCAGCGCTGTAGGCAGCTTTCTAAGGTTGCTTTCACACTTGAGCAGTTTGGCCCGTTTTAACTGAACTCGTTTGGTTTGTTTGGGGAGGTGTGAAAGCTCATTTGAACTTTGGTACGGACCAAACTGGAACTCTGGGCCGCTTGAAAACGAGGGTCTCGGTTCGCTAACAAGTGCTCTAGAGATTGGTTCACTTTAGGTGAGAACCATACAGGAAGTGAACCAAAAACAGAGCATTTACTAGCCTGCAACTTCAACTTTGCTCACAATTTACAGACATATAAGGGATGGTAATTTTCAAATCCATAACATATTATGACAACACATCGCTGGTCATCTGTGTGACAACACTTTATCATCTCTCTCTCATCAGGGCCGCCCTCTCCTTCACTCGTCAGTTGCTCAATTTATGTGTTGCTCCATTATTTAGGAGACCAGAAGTGTCGCAGGTTTCACTCAGATATTCTGTCCATAAAAAAGCGACCGTACGTTTCGAATGTGTGACATTTGTTTACAAAGTTTGGTACGCTTGAAAAAGTGCAGTCTGAACGCAAACCCAACCAAATGAAAAATGCAACAATGTTGCAACCTCAGCCCCAAATTGCACCGAGTCTACCAAACTGGGTGTGAAAGCGGCAAAATGTGTATTTTGAGACACCTACCGTAATAAGAACTGCCACAGAGGCGGATTTGAGTTCTTTGCCATGTGTTTATATGTCTATCTGTCTGCAGACAGATTTTGTCACTGTGATGACAACCGTTTAAGATTCAGTCCCGAAACTTTGCGTAGTTGAGGTTAAAATGAAGGCTAAGTTCAAAGATAGGTGTGGTCCAGCAAGGGCGCCAACAGGGGGGTAGAAAGTATAGTACACTAGCCCACCCCGCCCTCAAACTCTCAGAAAGAAAGTAAATAAGTGTATTTTGTAAAATGTCTAGGTGTCTCCATTATTTTGTCTACCCCTTCTACATTTACAGTGATTTTGTGATTTGTTGAGAACAAGAAAATATGATTGTGCTTATGTTCAGTGACGCAATTTCCACCTCAGTCTTTTTTGTCTTTGTTTTAGAAACTGAATACTTTTCAGTGATTCATGGAGTAACGTCTTTGTACTTTAACCTCACACACAAAGATCTCAAAACATATTCTGCACTCATTTGATCCACAATGGAAGGAAGACAATGCATCTTGGCACAGTTCAGAAAAACAGATACTCAAAGCTGTATTTTTTTTTTAAATGAAGGATAAATGTAGGAGTTTCATATTAATATTAATGTAATTAATTAAAGTATCTTTAATACAAGCAATACTCAAAGGAATTGTTATTTTCTTTTGACAAGGTAGCAGTTTCAAGAGAGTAACACATCACAAGCTGGTTTATCATGGCGGTATTAAATTCGATTTTGTGTATATTACTAATATTTATGTTATTGTGCATTGCCTGTTTGCTAACTATGTTGACATGGTTACATGTGGGACTTTCTCAGAAATATATTGCTATGAAGATATTTGTGGTTGTACATTAGAAGTCTAGCAAAAAGTCAACACATATTGCAAACATTAGATTCATTGTTTTGAGTTCAACTTGGTCTAGTATGTTGGGCTTCATTAAAAGAATGGGGTAAAACAGGGTGAATAATGTAACATGTACGATAAAAAGCAGCATACAATGACTTTCAAATTGTCTGTGAGGTGAACTAAATGGACAGTGTTTAACTTATGTAGCATTATTAGCAGTCATGTTTTGTGGGAGGGAGGGAAATATATGAAGCATATTTCATCTAAGTGGAACTTTTAGATCACATCGTGCCATAATAAAACACACACTTTATTATAAAAAGTAGTAGTAGTAAGTTGACAGTCCAATAAAGTAATTGCTGTTCAGAAGCCAGGTGTTGAAGTGGAATTGTAAATCACCAGACCAGGAGCTCTGCTGCATTTTGTTATTTATTGTCCTGGACAATTTTTGTGTCAGGCCTTGATCTTGTCAGTTCTAGTATTATTAGAGGACTACGAAGGGAAAGGGTCTTCACATCACACAAAAAAAAAAATGTTTTTGAAAAATTACAACATTTATTTATTGTTCAGCTTTTCATGTCAGTGTTATCAACAAAACAGCAACACATTGTTACGAGTGAGTAACTAACCTAATTAAAGGATGATGTGTTTGTCCATTCTGTCCTGATGTATAGTATGTACTGTATGTAGTTCCATTAAATCCCCATATTGATACATCACCCTTCTCTTGTTCAGAGAGCCTGCAGTGTTTAAACGTTACTCACTGCTCTCGCAGTAGGTTGATTGTGTTTACATAGCAATTTGTGTAAGCTCTTTACAATGTCTGCTTACCAAAAGTATAATTTTCTGCGTGACAAATATACAAAAGGTCAAATCTCAAAATCTTTTTAGTACAGAAAACATGTGTTCTTAGCACAGATTATCAGTAATTGTCAAGCATTGAAAGCTGGCTTTGAATGCCTGGTCAAAATCTCTTTAGTGTGCTCCCCTTAGGGGGGGAGGCAGAGAGAGTAGAATCAAACTTTAGCGTCTTTTAGTTAAAAAGGAAATTTGTCTTATAATACGGGTCAGTCATTTGTAGCACTGCTCTCTTCTTTAGAATAGATACATGCAGTATGGGGGAGGACATTGCAGCTGGATGAACCACAAAATGAGCTCTGGAAACCAAAAATGTCAGCAAGTGTCAGAATGTGCGCTTGGTTGCTGGCATTGATGACCTTAAAAACTGCATTATAATGCCACTTTAAACTATAATTACAGATTTTAAAATCCCTTGAAAATGCTCCAAATTAAATTTTTATTAATGATGCCAATTCATCATTATTCATTGGTTCCCATCACACAGACTCATTTAGTCTAAAATTCAGCATTTGAACCTTGGACTATTTCCCCTTGTTCCCTTTGTGTGAGTGTAAACACAGAAACAAAACAAAACAACTCCACCAGATTCTACAAAATTCATAAAACATGTTCAATTCTACTGAAACCATGTAGTCAACCCATTGGCGCATTTGTTATCATTCGTAAAAATAGCAGTTTTAGAACCGGTAGTAATACTAAATGAACTGTTAAATTGGAGATAATCGCAGTGTAAATGGTCTACAGCCATGCTAGCAGCTTTATGAGGCTGTACATATGCACACCGATGCTTTGAGCTAAATGCTAACATCAGTATGTTAACATGCTCATATTGACAATGCTAACATGCTAATACTTAACCACAACCATCTTAGTTTAGTATGCTAAGAAAATACAGCTGGGGCTGATGGGAATTCCGTTAGTCTTGCTTGGTATTTGGTCATAAAGCAAAGCATTAGATCGATTAGAATTTTGACCTAATGATAGTGCAAGATGAAGAGTAAAGTCATTATAATTCATACTTAGGGGAACATGAATGTGTATCACATTTTATGGTAATCGACCCAACAGTTGTTGCGATTTTTTAATTTAAAACCACAAATGCAAACTTCATGTTGGCGTTTGAGTAAAAGCAGTAAGTAGTTAGTAGAGTAAAAAACCACGCATATCTGCACCATGTTTTACAGCAATTCATCCAATAGTTATTGAGATATTTCAGTCTGGACCAAAGTGATTGGTCGACTGATCAACATTGTCATCCCTAGAGACACTATTTCAATTCAATTCAATTTTATTTATAGTGTCAAATCACAACAGGAGTTATCTCAGGACACATTTCAGATAGAGTATGTCTAGACCACACTTTATAATTTGCCAAGACCCAACAATTTCCAACTAGCATGGCTAAAAAAACTAACTAAAACTAACGTCCCTATTTAGTGAAGTTAAAGTGGTGATAACTTTTTGTGACAAAACAGTTAGTAAGAGACAAATGCAGCTGATCTCGTCCAGTCCCAAATAGCAAGGTATTCTACTTCCTCACTGACTCTTTAAACTTAAATCCATTAGTGTAAAGGTCCTTCACACTCAAATGTGGATATTCACTGTTTGGTTTCAAAGTGGACTCTTAATGGATGCTTCTGTCTACCTGAGTACCACTTTTAAAAAGAGAGTCTATCAGACAGTATTTCAAAACAGACGTAACAATGAGGAGAATGCATATAAAGCATTGAGTGGAACAGTTAGCTCTAATGTTTCAGTCCCTAAGAACACATAATTCCCATAAAGCACTGTGAAAAAAAGATTTACAGGTTTTAGGCCAGGTCTTGTTGTTTGATAGTGATCTCTACTACACTGTACTATATTGTACTGTACTACTATCTATACTGTAAGCCACATGTAAGTGCAACATGTAAGTGCCATTTCTTTTTTTTTATAACCATCATCTTCTTAACCAAGGTGCAGTTGGAAGTGAAGTGTTTTTAGCCTGCGTCAGAAAATGTGTAGACTTTTAGCTGTCCTGATGTCAATGGGGAGCTCGTGTTAATATTTAGGAGCCAGAACAGCAAACAGTCTGGATTTTGTTGAGTGATTAGGTCCATTAATCCATCCATCTTTGTCCGCTTATCCGGTATCGGGTCGCGGGGGGAGCAGCTCCAGCAGGGGACCCCAAACTTCCCTTTCCCGAGCAACATTAACCAGCTTCGACTGGGGGATCCCGAGGCGTTCCCAGGCCAGGTTGGAGATATAATCCCTCCACCTAGTCCTGGGTCTTCCCCGAGGCCTCCTCCCAGCTGGACATGCCTGGAACACCTCCCTAGGGAGGCGCCCCAAGGGGCATCCTTACCAGATGCCCAAACCACCTCAACTGGCTCCTTTCGACGCAAAGGAGCAGCGGCTCTACTCCGAGCACCTCACGAATGACTGAGCTTCTCACCCTATCTCTAAGGGAGACGCCAGCCACCCTCCTGAGGAAACCCATTTCGGCCGCTTGTACCCTGGATCTCGTTCTTTCGGTCATGACCCAGCCTTCATGACCATAGGTGAGGGTAGGAACGAAAACTGACCGGTAGATCGAGAGCTTTGCCTTCTGGCTCAGCTCTCTTTTCGTCACAACGGTGTGATAAATTGAATGTAATACCGCACCCGCTGCGCCGATTCTCCGACCAATCTCCTGCTCCATTGTCCCCTCACTCGCGAACAAAACCCCAAGGTACTTGAACTCCTTCACTTGGGGTAAGGACTCATTCCCTACCTGGTGTAGGCACTCCATCGGTTTCCTGCTGAGAACCATGGCCTCAGATTTAGAGGTGCTGATCCTCATCCCAACTGCTTCACACTCGGCTGCAAACCGATCTAGTGAGTGCTGAAGGTCACAGGCCGATGATGCCATCAGGACCACATTATCTGCAAAGAGCAGCGATGAGATCCCCAGCCCACCGAACTGCAACCCCTCTCCACCCCGACTACGCTTCGATATCCTGTCCATAAATGCTACAAACAGGATTGGTGACAAAGTGCAGCCCTGGCGGAGGCCAACCCTCACCTGAAACGAGTCCGACTTACTGCCGAGAACCCGGACACAGCTCTCGCTTTGGTTGTACAGAGATTGGATGGCCCTGAGAAGAGACCCCCTCACCCCATACTCCCGCAGCACCTCCCACAGTATCTCCCGGGGGACCCGGTCATACGCCTTTTCCAGATCCACAAAACACATGTAGACCGGTTGGGCATACTCCCAGGCTCCCTCCAGGATCCTTGCGAGAGTAAAGATCTGGTCCATTGTTCCACGACCAGGACGGAATCCGCATTGTTCCTCTTCAACTCGAGGTTCGACTATCGGCCGAACCCTCCTTTCCAGCACTTTGGAGTAGACTTTACCAGGGAGGCTGAGAAGTGTGATACCCCTGTAATTGGCACACACCCTCTGGTCCCCCTTTTTAAAAAGGGGGACCACCACCCCGGTCTGCCACTCCTTTGGCACCGTCCCAGACTTCCACGCAATGTTTAAGAGGCGTGTCAACCAGGACAGCCCCTCCACACCCAGAGCCTTGAGCATTTCTGGACGGATCTCATCAATCCCCGGGGCTTTGCCACTGTGGAGTTGTTTGACTACATCAATGACCTCCGCCTGGGAAATTGACAATGATCCCCCATCATCCTCCAGCTCTGCCTCTAACATAGAGGGCGTATTAGTCGGATTCAGGAGTTCCTCAAAGTGCTCCTTCCACCGCCCTATTACCTCCTCAGTTGAGGTCAACATCCTTACTGTACACAGCTTGGATGGTTCCCCGCTTCCCCCTCCTGAGGTGGCGAACAGTTTTCCAGAAGCACCTTGGTGCCGACCGAAAGTCCTTCTCCATGTCTTCTCCAAACTTCTCCCACACCCGCTGCTTTGCCTCTTTCACGGCAGAGGCTGCAGCCCTTCGGGCCCTTCGGTACCCTGCAACCACCTCCGGAGTCCTCTGGGATAACATATCCCGGAAAGACTCCTTCTTCAGTTGGACGGCTTCCCTGACCACCGTTGTCCACCACGGTGTTTGTGGGTTACCGGACTCCAGTCAAGGTCTCCAAGAAGGCCGAATACTCCGAACTCCTGTTTGGTGCATATGCACAAACAACAGTCAGAGTTTTCCCCCCCACAACCCGCAGGCGTAGGGAGGCGACCCTCTCGTCCAGCGGGGTAAACTCCAACGTAGCAGCGCTCAACCGGGGGCTTGTGAGTATCCCCACACCTCACACCCTGGGCAACTCCGGAGAAGAAAAGAGTCCAACCCCTATCCAGGAGTATGGTTCCAGAACCAAGACTATGCGTAGAGGTAAGCCCCACCAGATCTAACCGGTAGCGCTCCACCTCCCGCACCAGTTCCGGCTCCTTCCCCCACAGAGAGGTGACGTTCCACGTCCCCAGAGCCAGCGTCTGCTGCCCGGGTCTGGTCCGTCGAGGCCCCTGACCTTCACTGCCACCCGTGTGACAACGCACCCGAGTGATTAGGTGTCCCTCGCAATGAGGGAGCAGCAAACAGGTTGGTCAATGCAGAGCGGAGTGGATGGGCTAGGGTCCAAGGTTTAACCATGTCTTGGATGTAAGCTGGGTCTGATTCGTTCGCAGCCTGATACAACTTCTAGTGTTTTGAAGCAGGTGCGGACAGCTGGTAACTTGGGTAGGTTGAAGACCAGTTGAGCTGCTGCATTCTGGATGAGCTGCAAAGGTCAGAGGCACTTGCAGGCAGACCAGCCAGTAGGGAGTTGTAGTAGTCTAGACGTGAGATGACAAGAGCCTGAAACAGAACCTGAGCCGCCTTCTGGGTTTGAAGGGGATATATTCCTTTGATGTTGTGCAGCATGTATCTACACAGTCAGGATGTTTGCAGCAATGTTGGCGGTATGGGAGAGTTGGTCGTCAAGTGTCACACCCAGGTTCCTAGGCGTCTGGGTAAGGACTACCAGTGTTTACGATGGTGATAGTAAGGTCATGGGTGGGGGACCCCTTCCCTGAAAGGAAAAGCAGCTTGGTCTTGTCAAGTTTGAGTTTCAAGTGGTGTGTGGACATCCAATGAGAAATGTCAGTCAGACAGTACAGAGATACAGTACATGCTGTTACCTGTGTTTCAGACTGGGGAAAAGAGAGAATTCGTTGTGTGTCGTCTGCGTAGCTGTAGTAGGAAAAGCCATGTGACTAACCAAGGGAGTACAGAGCGTACAGAGAAAAGTGGCGGGGACCCAGGACGGAACCTTGAGGGACCCCAGTTGTGAATGGACAAGGTTTTGATACAGATCCTCTCCAAGTTACCCAGTAGGTGCGGTCTTTGAGGTAAGATGTTAGCAACGAGAGTGCAGAGCCTGAGACACCCAGATCCTAAAAGGTGGAAATAAAGATCTGGTGATTCACTGTGTCAAAAGCAGCACAATGGTCCAGAAGGATGACAACGGAGGAAAGAGAGTGTTTTAAAGAGAAATGGAGAGGAGAAGAAGAGAGACAGGTCTGTAGGTGTTTAATTCAGACAGAATGAGGGTGGGTTTTTTGAGGAGAGAGGTCACTCTTGCTTCTTTGAGAGAGTTGCCGGTTGAAAAAGGAGGTGTTAATAAGATGGGTGAGAAAAGGAAGAAGGTCGGGAGCAATAGACTGGAGTAGGTGAGAAGGGATGGGGTCAAGGGGGCAGGTGGTTGGGCGGGCGGAGGTTATCAAGGTAAGAACTTGATTGGGAGATAGGGGGATGAAAGAGGATAGAGTAATGGATGAAGATGTGTCTGATGGAAAGTTATTTTCAGAAAGTAGGATGGAGAATGAAGAGCATATGTTATCTATCTTTTTTTTATAAAGTAGTTGACAAAGTGGTTTGCGGGAGGAAGGAGGAGGTGGACTGGGGGGTTAAGGAGGTTAGAGAAGATGGAGAAGAGTTTTTTGGGGTTAGAGAAAAATGATTGATCATCATGATTATTAAATTACAGTAATTTATATTTTCATGCAACTGTCACCCTACTGATATGTCTCAGGTATTTTCAATGGCATCCAAATTGTGTGTGTGTGTGTGTGTGTGTGTGTGTGTGTGTGTGTGTGTGTGTGTGTGTGTGTGTGTGTGTGTGTGTGTGTGTGTGTGTGTGTGTGTGTGTCTGCTCCTGATGTCAAACTATTTCATGCAAACAACTGTCTGGAGCAAAGAGGACCAAGGCCTTTGAGTAATAAAAATGTCACTGTGAACTGCAGAATGAAAAAAAAAAAAAGGAGCAGCTTTGTGTAACTTTACCTCAGTCCAGTCTGCCAAAAGAATATAAAAACAAATTAAAGAATCCAAAACAAACATAACATAACATAACATAACATAACATAACATAACATAACATAATAAACCGAAACACTGTGTGGCAACAGTATTGCAGTTAATATTCATCATGTTTTGTTTTGTTCACACAGTGCAGTCATAAAGTATAACAGTGAGACATTGGAGTGTATTTCATTGTTTTAATTCTGTGCTTAAACACAATGGATTTAAAAAGAAACAAGTGACTCTCAGCTTTTAGGGTGTTTGATTGTGTTCACATTTAAATTGGGTGAACAGAGTTGGATTCATAGCCTCTTTCATACATAGTCCTAAAGTGTATATATATATATATATATATATATATATATATATATATATATATATATATATATATATACATATATACACATATATATATATCAGCACACATACACCATATATATATATATATATATATATATATATATGGTGTATGTGCTGAGCTAAGCTAATTGACTCACGGCTCTAGCTCCATAGTTAATGCACAGACATGTGGAGAGTGGTATCGATCTTCTCTTCCAACCACTGGTAAGGAAAGGTAAGGAAAATGTTGTACTATTCCTTTTAAGCAATGACCTCATACTAATTGTTTAATTTCAGTTCCAATGTGATGAGTATGGAGCCAAAACAATGAAAAACACATCTGTGTCGTAACAACATCCTGACTGGACTGTAAGTGTCCTCTTTGTATCATTCCGTAGATGAATATAATCAGATGAAAACCCTTTTGGAACATTCAAAACTACTTCATAACTGAAGATGTCAACGAGAAAAATGGGTTTCTGAATTCAGTCCAAAGCAAACAAAGGAACATTCACAATTACACACTGTCAACAAATTAATCTGCAGGATTATAAAATCAAAATACTGGTCTTGTCTCATCAGCCAATGCACAAAGACTAAACCTTTTATCTCAAACATACAGCAGGATTAGATGAAGATGATGTAAACTGCCAGTGTGGGCTGCAGCAGTGAGCTTGTTTGTTTCCCTTTGCATCCCGTGGTCCTGCAATTTTCCTCTCAATTATCCGTACATCTAAATACTACTTCAAACTAAACTATCATCATCTCAATTTAAAGGGATTTCTTTTTTTTTTTTAAAACATGATGTTTGTCTGGACCCCTGAAGGATAAAATATATTCTAAATGGCTGCCGAATGGACACTTCATTCTGTCTCTATAGCAGCAGGTGTTTGTCGCATGTGGGTTTAATGTATGTTAATAAGTGGTGTCCTTGTTCATTGCGTGCTGAGAGTGTGTCAGTGTGATTAGGATAGGATTATGTTTGTTGGAACTGTACCCACTGTGTTCCTCTGTTGTGGACACGAGTGGCTAAGCAAATAACCACCATGTTAGCACACAGATGTTCGCCGGTACAACGAGCAAACAAATCCAGATTCCTCATTGTCACTCCACATCCTGTGGTGGCCAACTGCTGGTGATAAAGCACAGGAAAACAGAGGGATAATTACCAACAGACAGCGAGGTGCTGCGCCTACAGAGGGCTGTCAAGAGGTGACAGAACTTCATAGGCGTGGGCTGGGCCGTAGAGAGGTCAAGTGCTTTTAATTGGCATCATTAACCTTTTGTCATATAGGCTTCATTTATACACATTCATCTAATTAGCCGCTGAAATGTAGGAGGTATAGAAATCCTCTTGGGCTCTGGAGGGGAAGTAGGAGGGAGTGTCAAGAGCTGGAGACGGCAGCATCGAAGCCGAACTGACCAGCCAGCTGCCATCACCCGCCTAATCACCGAGCAGGGGCTGCTCTCAGTGATCCTGAAAGAAGCAAAATCTCAAGCAGGTCAAATAGGAATGATTTTACAGTTTTTTCTGATGGCTTAGGCACATTTTTTGTAACTATTGGCTATTTTTGCAAAACTCTACACACAAATAAGAAAACCTTTCACCAAATCAGCAAAACATTGTAGTTCTCTTGCAAAAGCTAATAAACCTTGCTTAACTCTTCAAACCTTAGTAAACATGGTATTTTCGTATCAAACAGTTAACACAAGCCATCACATTAATAAGCACACAATGCGCCAACTACACACTGATGGCATGAATAAAGAACACATCTGGCTTTTGCTTTCTCTGTGCACAAGGTAGGCTATGTCAGTTTGAGGTCATACTTTTGTCATAGTTCTGTAAACATAGAGGGATCCAAACTTCAAGTATTGGTGTTATTTACACACATCAAAACAAACACAAGTGTTTTTTTACAAGTCAAAACCCAAAATATTAATTTCACCAAGAAGAAAAAAAAAATCTGTTTACATCGTGTCGTCTCTCTGGGTCCGGCCACAAAATTTCGTCTACATCACATGCAATGTCCCCTAGTCCAAGGCACTGGGGAAAATATCTTCTGGAATGCCGTATCCAGCCCTGACATGATGCCTGGTCAGTATCCCCACATGCCCCCTGCATTGCCTGTAAAAGGGCTATTCGTTGATGGGGATGACGGTCATAGACCTTCCAGCGCCAGGCAGAGAAGAACTCTTCAATTGGATTCAAGAATGGAGAGTATGCGGGGAGGTTGAGTACAGTGAAGAGTGGGTGTTCTATAAACCAGTTGCAGACCATAGCAGCCCTATGGAAACTAACATTGTCACACATTCACATGTGATAGTGTGCCAGACAGTTGGCAAAATAGTGTAAATAATAGCCATACATGTGTATAGTTTTGCTAGGAGTGTGTTGATCATTTGGAAAATGAGTATAGTGAGTTGTGTTTACAGTTCCGCAAAAAGAGTGCTGTGCAGTGGATTGTACCTACAGTTTTGCAAAGTGTGTGTTACAACATTGCAAACTGAGTTCAAAGCAGTGTTTGTGCTTTTAGTTTTGCAAACTCAGTGAGTGGTTTTGCTATAAGTATTAATAGTTTTAGAAATTGTGCTATGACAATCACGGTTAGGGTTTAAGCATTCAGAAAAAACTGTAACATGCTCAACGTAGTACACAAATAAAAATAATAATCGAAGAAAACAATAAGAAACATAAAAGAGTGAAAACACGGCACTGCACTTTCTTGGGTCCTCAGCAAAACACTATATATATATATATATAGATATATAAAAAAAAAAAAAAAAAAAAATATATATATATATATATATATATATATATATATATATATATATATTTTTTTTTTTACAGATGACAGCAGTATTTTAACACCTGAGACCACAGTGTCAACGACAATCATACCTCCAAAATTCCGGTTCATGGCTGGTTGTCTGATACTGAGCCTGTGTGATTTTTAGCACCGGGTTTGTAGAATACAAGGCATTTTCTTCCTGCTGGTTTTAATGACAGAGCTGTATGATCCATTTTTAGGTTACAGATTTAATCATTGCCAATCATGCTCTGTGCTTAGAATCAGCGTATTCTGTATCGCAATCACAGACAATCATGAGAGAGCATACACAGCGTCGGTGGGTGTAATACTGCTTTACAGAAAGGCTTTTCCTAACAGCTGACAGACTACCCTACTGTGGTGTGCATTGAGAATATTACAGTATTTGTGTGTGTTTGTGGTGTGTGGGGTGTGTGGTGTGTGTGTGTGCGTGCGTGTGTGTGTTTCAAAAAAAAGAAAGAAACTTAAATCACGAGTATCAAAGGATAACACAATCAGAGGTAATAAAAAAAACACAAATGTCATTTTACTGCCATCATGATAATTCTTGCCTCATCTGCCCTCTCTCTCTCTTTGTCTCTTTTTCTGCTGCTTTATGAGGCACTCACACACACAAAAATGAACATGCCCTATGAGCCATTTACATCAAGCTCTCTCAGTCCATTTTCCACTCTTTTACTCTTCACCATCTCTCTCTCACAAACACAAAGTACAGCTCTCCTAGTATTTACCACCTCATCTGCTATTTATAATCTCTCTTTCTGTACCTTTCTGTCCTTAACACACTGTCATTTCCTTTCTTTGTACCTTGAAGAGTCTTTGTACTTTGACGGTTTCTTGTTGCACAGATTTGTTTCTTTCACTCACTAACCTCACATTTGTGGGTTCTGATGGCAATGTTTGTCTGTTAGCTGGGCTGTCCACTGCTGTGTTTCAGACATAAATATCTCAACTATTGGATGGCTTGCCCCCAGGGGATGAATCTAATAGACTTTGGTGATCCCCTAAGATTTCCTCTAGCGCCACAATGAGGTTGACATTTGTGGTTTTGAGTGAAATGTCTTGACAAACTATTGGTTTGCAAAATAAACGCCAGAATTTAAAAATACAGCCCTCCTCCAGCAGCTCTCCCCTCTCTGTCCTAAGCCCCTTCCACCATATGAGCAGGCATATGCATGCGCTTCATACAGTAACCTGTACAAGTATGTTCATTTTAATCATCCCGATCGTGATTGTGATCCCCATGCCGTTATATAGCGGCAATTCTATGAGAATTGTCGTCCTGTTTTCTTTGCAAACTTGTGGGCTTGTAACCCCCTTTGAGATGCTAGCTACATTTACATGAACTTGAATTAGCCGCAGCCGTGTGCCTTTGGCTACGGCAAAGCCGGTCTACGCTTAGTAGAAGGCTAAACCATGAGCAACATTTTCTCAATCTCTGAAACACTGTCGATATTGACATGTGTTTTATTTAAATTGTCAAACTTTCTTTTAGACATTTTGTTTTTTTTGTGGAGTCCATCTTTGTCGGATTGCTTAGCAGTGTAGCCAGTTGTTGCCAATGCTGGATTAGCATCTGTGCACGTGCATCTGCATTTGTAGAACAGCTAAAACTCTCTCTCTGAAATGACTTGTAATTGGCCAAATTCTCCAGTCACAGACTAGATTTTCTAAAGCCTGAAAAGTGAGCCAAGAGGAGGTGCAGAAGTCTCGTTTTCTCTTAAATAAAATTATTATTATTGAAATTTTGCCCAATGTTGAAAAATGTTTATACCTCTAAAGGTTTTTAGTTAGCTGGCTTTATCATTTTTCAACCATACCTGCCAGGCAGCTACTGTACTTCTCTTTCACCCCCACCCCCACCCACCCACCACCACCACCCACCCACCACCACCTGGGAGAAGAAGAGCTACCACTATTACACATTATCTTTCCCCTCTCCTCAAGCTTCTCTCTCATTATTCTCCTTTCAGTTCACGGCTTAATACTTTGGGTCTTTAAGCACTATACTGTCCTCCCTCATCCTCCTCCTATTTTCAGAAAATTTAATTCCATTTTCCATCATCTCATTACAGCTTATTTCTCATCTCCTGTGGCTGCAGGATGAAAAGAGGAATCAATGCAGGCTTTTCACGAACACTAATTCCATCCTCTGCAGGAGAACTGCAACAGTCAGGAGGAGATTTCGTTGCGCCTCATGGGGTCACTCAGGCCACAGCACACAAATTACCTCTGTGTGGTAAAAAATTGACAGACTTGTGGTGTGGTGTGACAGCAGTGTAGCCTACTGTGGATAATCTTCTCATTTGCACAAGTTTCCCCAATCGTTTGTTTAAATAACAAAACACAATTATACATTATAAGATAAAAAGCAACCTGTGGTTTTCTGCCTTTCAGAGTTAAAAAGCTCCTCAAGTGATTGCGGGCGTAACGTTTACGAGCTCGCTGGGCAGCCAGAGCAGGAGTCAGAGGAGTAGGAGAGCAGCGTCTGAAAGGGCAGAGAGATAGGTCTCTCTTTAACATAGCCTGTGTGTAAATAATAAATAATAGCATTTGTTATTTAGAGTTAAGGGGAGACACCAAAGCTTATAATTTCCATTCATTGGCTTACAGTAAAACAGGGACAATAAATCTATTGCACCAGATAGGCTATCACAATGATAATTCATATCTGTTGCTCTGGGCATGTAGGCTATAAGTGCACATAGGCTATATAAAACATATATATTTCCACATACACATGTACACATGTAGGACAAACCAGTGTTCAGAGAGGCATCATCAGACCTGATTGACTCTTGTTCATGTAATTTGGGCAGATTTTGGCAAGCATTGTTTTTATACAACCCTCGTTAAATAAAAGTATGTTAAATAAGACGTAGGCTATATCTCTGCCCTGTCAGACGCTGATCTCCCTCGCCTCTGACTGCGGCTGTGTGTGTGTGTGTGTGTGTGTGTGTGTGTGTGTGTGTGTGTGTGTGTGTGTCAGCCGACCAGCTTTTGCGAAAGGCAGATAACCACAGGTTGCCATAATGGATAATTGTGTTTTGTTATTTAAACAAACGATTGAGGAAATAAACTTGTCCATGAGTCAGCTATAGCTATAGGGCAAACTACCGATCTAGATTCTAGAATTGATTGCTTTTCCTTGGGTTCCCGGATTACATTTTGCAGCTGGATTTGGCCTGTTGAGTTTGAGGAAATTGAAAATATATTAGTTGAATTTTAAACATTGTATTTTCCATCTGAATTTGGTATATTGATTTTTTTTTATGTTGAATTTTTATGTCTTTTTTTTTTTCATTGTGTTTATTAAATTTCAGTTTGCTAATCACATCAAGTTACATAGTGTACAGCAATTATACAGAACCCAGCAAACATTTTTCACATTATTCTTCCCCCCATCACCCCACCCACCCTCTAGATACAAACCTAAAAATGACATGTGTATGCCACATATGTAACACAACATACAAAAATTAAATAAGAAGAAAAATTAATAATAATACAAATAATGAAATATAAAATATATGAAAAAATAATTAAAGGGATTCAATAAAATATAAAATAATAATAAAATTCAAATTAAGGTAAAGGGTTTATGTTGAATTTTTGATTCTGAATTTATCAATTTAGAAAAATAAAGGTGAGAATTAGTTGAATAATTTGAAGAACATAATTTCAATGCATACATATTTAGTGCTAGAAATTCAATGGCTTTTTAATTTCAAAATCTGATTAAACAGATTTACTTCCATAGACCCACCTAATGCATCTTAATATTGATGAATGCAGTGATGAGGAGATGCTGTGTTATTGGTGTGATCAGGTAACCATAATAATATCACACAACCTAAGTGTCGCTGTACAGGGTATCAATTTCGTAGAGTAGCGTTATCAGCTGAATAGCTTAGCGCAGGGGCTAATGGACCCACGTATGTATCTCGTAAATGACCCCACTAATAATGCCCGAAATGATACCAAACGTCTACTGTAGTACATATAGGTTATGCACTCATAAAATGATGGATTGGAAAGTTTGTAAGTACACCAGAAGTTTATGTAAATAACACTTGCCTGTTGACGTAATTTTTCAAAACTCTAGACACAAAACTCACAACGGTCGTCACTTGTAACACAGGCTGTCCAATGTTCAAAACATTGCATTGTGCATTCATATCTTTAATCATTGGTTCAAAAAACTAATTTATGGTGAAATACCATTGAAACGTTACGTTAGATCACCCACACACCTACCCATAGTTTCCCATAGTTTCACTGTGTCATCGTTCTTACAATCATTAAATATTGTAGTACAAAATAGGTGATACATGTTTCATTATGGTACGACATGTAAATACATCCCTGTAAAAGTACTGCAGTAGTAGAGAGAATACTACAGACACATTGGAATCATTGAACAAAATCTGAAATGTATTGATGAAAAAAATTACAGTACAATCACAACTGTTGATTTGAATCAAAGCATAAATAAATAGCTAGGAAATAGAAAAGAAAAGACAGTACTGTAAAACATCTAATGCAGTGTTCCTCAACTTGCTTGTACTGTAAAAATCAAAACAAAGAAGTGATTACTGTATTCTAAATCTTCATCCACTCCTGTCATCTACATTGCAATTAGCCAAACATCTTGGAAAAAACCTTCGGCATGGCGAACAATGTGGTATGAGTATATATGTATATCTATATATATATCTATATATATATATATATATATATATATATATATATATATATATATATATATATATATATATATATATATATATATATATATATATATATATATATATATATATATATATATATATATATATATATATAAAGTATATATCTCAATCATCAGTAACGAGTTGGCAGAATTGGACAAGCAATTCCAAGGGCCTGCTAGAGTTTGGTCCACATGAACTGCTGCTGTGCAGACTGTAGTTAGAGTTTAGCACATGTGACTCCAGTTGTGCCCACTGTCGTTTAGCAAACACTACACCTGCCACTTCTTCACCAGAATCATGAATGAAGTCAAGTGTTTTTCTACCAAAAACAACAACACAACAAACAAAAGGAAGCGATGTGAATATTCTTTTTTGCATGTATATACATATCAAACAATAGCATAGCAAACAATACATAACAGTCATCTTGCTTTTCATAATAAAATCAAATGACATCAAAAAAGAGCTCTATAAATATGAATGCACTTACACTGCACTAATTAAAATCCCATTTGCTTCCATTGATAAACACTTAAGGTCAATGTTGTATTTGCATATTTCACAAAAGGAGCAATGTCCATTAGTGCATGCACTTGATGTTCAAAGTGGCTTTTCAGGAAAATATTATAATTACACCTTAATTACTGTGTTGACTTTTTAGCCAAATGTGGCTCTGGGGATGGTAATGTCCGTCTGTCTGTCAGTCGGTTGATCCACAACTTTGGTCCAGACTCACATATCTCAACAAATATTGGATGGATTAGCATGACATTTGGTGCAGCCATTCATGGTCTCCAGAGGGTGAATCCTACTGACCTTTGTGATTTCCTGACCTTCATTTAGCAACATAGATGACTACCATTTCCCTCTTATCTTGATTATTACAGCTGAACGTTAAGGGAGCACTGTTTAGAGAGCTATAGTATTTAAATAAAACTGAAACCTTAAAGGAACATGCCGACTTATTGGGAATTTAGCTTATTCACCGTAACCCCCAGAGTTAGACAAGTCGATACATATCCTTCTCATCTCCGTGCGTGCTGTAATGCTGTCTGAGGGCTCCAGCGGCATCAGGCCAGCACAGAACATGCAGGTGACTGGTTCCAGTAATCTAACTGCTCCGAATAAGTGACAAAATAACGCCAACATGTTCCTATTTACATGTTATGATTTATAGAGTCACAGCGTGTACAAAAAACAACATAACATGAGACACAGCCGTCTTCTAACTGTAAACAAACCGGGAACTATATTCTCAGGCGGAAGAATATAGTACTTGGGCGGAGTGATATGCTCGCAGCAAGCCTGTCTGAGAATATAGTTTCCAGTTTGTTTACTGTTAGAAGATGGCTGTGTCTCATGTTACGTTGTTTTTTGTACACGCTGTGACTCTACAAATCACAACATGTAAATAGAAACATGTTGGCGTTATTTTGTCACTTTTGTCACAATTCGGAGCAGTAGGCTAGTTGGAACCAGTTACCTGCAGGATCTGTGCTGGGCTAAGCTAATGCTGGAGCCGTCAGACAGCATTACAGCACGCACAGAGATGAGAAGGGTATGTATCGACTTGTCCTACTCTGGGGGTTATGGTGAATAAGCTAAATTCCCAAAAAGTCGGCGTGTTCCGTTTAAACTGTAAAAGTATGTGCGGGGGTGGAGGGTGGGGTAGGATTTTTAGAAGTCATGAGGGTAATTATGGCTTTGGTGGGGTTCATGATTAACTACAAGCAATCAGGTTACTGACTGTGTACGATCCATTTAAAACCACAAACACATCAACGTGCAGAAACATGCCCTGATCCAAAAACATATTTGATGTTAACTCCCACAGACATGCACACAGAAACCAGCTCTGTTTAAACCAAAGCATGTGTCTTCACAAGCATCCCAGACTAGTGACTGAACATCTTTTATCACCCTTGTCAGTCTGCCAGCCTCTGCAGTGCCTCTGTCAGCAGCCCAGTGTGTGTGTGTGTGTGTGTGTGTGCGTGCATGTCCATAGAGGGATGAGCTTGGAAAATATTGCCTTTGTGCCACCCATAAATCAACATAAAAACATGCATAAACATTGTGAGAGGGAGATATAAAATAAAAAAAAGAAGATAAGAGGAAATTAGAGAGTTTGGTGCAGAAATTTGGGTCTTTGACTAAAAATTGAGACTCAAAGAAGACTTTCAAAAAGTAATCTCACTTTCTAATAAGGCACCTTTTATATAAGAGGTTTTAAGTTGTAATTAGTGACATTACTGTTGTTAATAAGCCATTTACTTGCAGATAAATTATTGATGAAAAAACTTTGGTTGCCAGGTTCTGAAAGATCCCTTTGGCTTGTTTTTAACTTCAGCATGACTCTGGTCTTTTTAGCTCTTCAATTAATCAGGAAGGACCCTAGCCAGCAGCTCATGGACTTCTGCATTGCCGGCCACATCTCCAATTTTAAATCTAATTTAAATATAAACAAAAAATAAATTGCAATTCAGTCTGATTATCGGGCTAAGAACACCCCTCCAATGGACCATGGACCAATCCACCTTCAACATCTTCTGGTAAAGAGCTGCAGAGAAAACTGGACTACAATCGATCTAGTAATTAATTTTTCAGGTTAACAATTGCGTGTTTGGATTATTTTCAGAAAACTTTACTAATAACTTTTCTCAAAATTTAGAGATTTTTTGAAAATAGATTTTTCACAACCTGGCAACCCAAAAGTTATTATTATTAATGCCTTATAAATGATATATAAAGAATTGGTACACCATCAGTAAAGCTTTAAGTGACAACTTAAAAACCCTTTATAAAGGGTACATCATGTGTTCAGTTGTACTGTCTGTACCTGGTTAATCACAGCTGATCTGTGTCTCAGGTGTAACATCAGTCCTGACTAGATACTGATGTGCATGACAACATAGAGTCCTGCAGAGGACAGTAACATGCTCAGGGTTAAATATGAAGAGAGCTGCAAAATCATGAGTGCTGTCTGTAGTCAACTCCTCATGGACACGATGACGGTGGAGCAGAATAACAATGAATCTGACAGAGAAGCAGCGTGTCAAAGATTGAAAGCTGTAGCCTTACCATCCCCAAACAATACAACCACGCAGGTTTCAAATACAACCTGTCTCTGCCCCAGTTTATGTGTTGTTGTTAATGTAAAATGCAATTTATAGCCAACCATATAAAGACAGAAAGAAAGAAACTATTTTTTAGGACTTTGAGATTTCATTGACCAGAACTCTGCTGGAGAACGAGAGAAAGTCTTTGTCCCATCTGGAAATAAGGATTAAGTTATATATATAAACCATGTTTGGCCACCAAATTCCATAATCCCAGTCTGGGATAAATTTAATAATGAGCCAGAGTTCAACTAGAAAGTATTATTTTTTAATATGTTGTCATTGCCAAGCTTTTACAAATGTAGAATAATATTACATATCTTAATATACACAGCATGTGATATAATTGATATTCACAGATGATTAAGGTCACAGTATAATGCTTGAAGCTGTTTAAGTTTAACATCGCCATTAAATTCAGTACAGCGTTGTTTTTAACCCTTCTGAGGATAACACTTCTAACCTGTTCAATGCAAAAAACTATTTTTCAAACTCGAGAAACTCTGAATTTATTCTTGTTTGCCTCATTGTCACTCGACTTAGGTGCGGAGGGTTGACTCTGCTGTGCACATTCTCAGCAGAAATGGTGTTTTGACATTTATTCCAGCAGCGTAGCTCCCATCTTCACCACACACAAATATGTATAGGCCTTAGAGACATCTCCTGTATTATAAATAATCTCCACAAATAAACCGACTCCCTTGTTGCCATTTCCCTCTCGATGTGCTGCGCTGACAGCAGAGCCAGACTCCTCATTGGGCGGATGAAAGACAAATACTAATGAAGAGGAAGCAGCTGATGGACGCCAGAGACAGAGAGGGGAAGCTGGAAATTGGGAATAAAGTTGGGAGGAGGGAAAGGTAAGATGAGAGGGAAATACAGTATTAACCAAACACAGCAGGAGGCTGTTATCATCCTGTAATCTGTTCAGCACACGCTCCTCTGAGCCAGGAAACCATCTGGAGAAAACACAAACATCTGCCACATGATCGGCCTGAGCTACACCACCTGAACAACACAAAAGTCTTAGTCTAAGATGAGAGAAAATGTGTCAAATATACCCAAATAGTTCATTCTTATTTTTGGTACATTTTGAGGCTCTTGAGAATAATCACTTTAAAAGGTTACTGTAAATCATTGTGGTGTTCTGGCATTAAATATATAAAATGTGTCTGAACCAATCAGCTGTCAGATCAGCTGAGAGGCAGGCGTTTCCCATCGTGCCCTGGGTCGTGCAGTCGGTGGAGAGCAACTCTGGCGCCTGGCTCTAAAAACTGCGGCCGCTTTAATCTTGTGAGGTTATCGTTGCCCATATGTCCATGACATCAGAGCAAGTCGGGATCAAGTCGGTTACAAATCTAACCGGCATGCATTGGGCGTCGATCACTGGTGATCGATTCTGCGCAGGCTTGGCCTAATGTCGTTTGATCGCCGGTCAATGGAGTCATATAACCTTTGACCCCTCTAGTTGCTCTACTCCTAACTTTCGTCAAACATGGGAAACACCAGATGTTCGTGAGTAATTGTAAATTAAAAGAATGTCAAAGAATTATACTCAGTAACAGTAATCGAGCAACAAAGTAATACAGCAGAGACCTTATTTATTGATATAATTCAATATTGATATATCCAGCTTACTACAATGTGCTATGTTGACAAGTGGCTCATGCTAGATGGGTAAAGTTATAACGTTACAACAACATTGAACACGCTCATAAAGTTATTTTTAGTATGATTGTTTTGACCACGGTTATCAGCACTGGGCTAACCCACAATTAAGTTTGCCACGTATCGTTAGCTGCATGTAGTCGACTAATCTAATGCTAAGTTAGCCAGCTAGCACACCCTGGTCCATTTGCCTCACTCCCCGACACTAAGAGACTTCAGTTGGGATGAGAGCAGACACAGCCACAGTTATGCCTCGTTCTATTTGTCCACCGAAGTCGATCTGCGAGTCGGTTTCCTGAGTTACGAACCTCAGAGGACCCCGAGTTCAGTTTCAAAGATGGCTACTCCGTGCATCACACGTAAGTAAATATTGTGGTTTTCTACAATTTCAAGCACTTTTGTCTTTGTTGTAACCAAATGAAGAATTCGTACACATAGCACTGTATACTGTTACCTATAGGCATGTTGCTATGAGTTAAATACAATAAAATTAGTTATTTTGTAGCTTGGGCAGCTGAAATTAGCTAGAGACGCTCCATGTTGCTATGACAACAATGGCTAAGCCGAGTCTTGAGCAGAAAGCAGAGCAGTAGCCTAACGTTAATGTTAATCAAAATGGAATATTCAGGTATCAAACTGTGAAATATATTTGTGTAATATGTCAATAACTGGGTGAATAGAATCCTAAATGTTACTAAATGTTACAAAATGTGTTGACCTGGCTACCTTGTTAGACACTTCCCCCACCCTGAACACAACAACATCATTGTTTTTCTCAGGGTTGTTGTTGTGTAACCACAAATAGAATGCTAATGTTAACAGAAATATGCACTAAGTAACATTGTGATGCATGTTTAGGCACTAACTGAGACATGCTTATTCAGATGTTAATTAGCACCACGGAAACTGTTTTACAATAAAATTAACTTTTTGGAAATTCATTTTATGAAAATCAGGTAAGTGTAAGGCAGGAACTACATTATCTGCAAGTGTGCTGAAATCAGTGTAAGCTTCATTCTTCAACTATTTGTCAAACTGTAAGTGATACTCTACTATACTGAAACAGAATTTTAGGTCTGGAGGCAGAGATTGTAACTGAGATTTTTCCTAATCCTTTTAAACCAACAGTAAAGTTCCTCAGTCTTCTCTGTGTTTCTGCCTCAGGCAGAAATACTGCTGAGCACCTCTTCTCCTCCCTCAGTCCTCCACCTGTCTGTTTATTGCTTCAGTCAGCAGTGTGTGTGTGTGTGTGTGTGTGTGTGTGTTTACACGGACCAGTAATGAGGATTGCTTTCACACTGAAGAACAGAGACAGACAGTAGTAGAGCAAAAAGTATATAACACACCTGCGCACACAAGCAAATTATTATGTTTATTTGATATGAAGATTTAAAACACAATAAATTATTATGTAAAAAAAAAAGATTTTGGAATTACATAAATACACAGTTTTAAACATGTCATAACAATATCATGATTAGCTAAAAAGGCAGTGAAATACACTGCAGATATTTTGTGAAGAAAACAAAAATGGGTTTAATTACTAATAAGCTTTGGATTCTAAATGGATGTAAACTCAAGCTAAAAGAGTCCACATGAGGTTAATGTTTTAGAGGATTATGTAATTAAAACAATAAATTTATTGAAAGGCAATAGACACTGAAATGCAAAAGAGTTGACTGATAAATGTACGACTGCTTTACAACACAATAAATATACAAAAGCCCACAAGACTGCCAACAAGACACAAATAATGTAATATACCCAACATGAACCAACAAAGAAGGGCCAACTTCTCAGATATGTTCAGCTGTTCCTCAGTTCCACATTTTAGTCACAAATGACAGACGGCTTGATGCAGTGATGATGCATGTTAAACTGGATCAGAAATCAGAGGAAGAAAACCTGAGACACTATCTCCTAACAATCAGCTCCTAACAATGCATTCCTTCCCAGGTGGTCTCATACCAATTCACACCTTGATTATTGTGCCTGATGTGAAGTCTCACGTGCCTGTTATATGACGCCAACAACTTGTGACTCTTGTGTGACATCATGGCGTAAATGATGCCTGCAAGTCTCCAAGGAAACCAGTGATGATGCCTTATGGATTAGTGGAGAAGAAGAAGAAAACAGCTAATCCTGCTGGCAAAAACCGAAACCCCTCTAATTTGTGTGTGTAAAGTAGTGAGCTCTTGGAGCCCAGAGGAATCGAGTAGTTTATTTTAGCACAGGGGGCGGCAACCTTAACCTGAGGCACCAGATGGTTTGTTACACGGAACCATCTCAGAAGCCATCATTGGAAACTGTTTGGAAAAGGGCAGGCACTTTCAAAAAATACCTGGCATGTGTTTGGATGAACCATCCGTCTATCACGTCCGTTGTTTTGATCAAACAGTCTTGGCCGTTACACACACACACACACACACACACACACACACACACACACACACACACACACACACACACACACTTAAACCTGTAGCTGCCAGTAGCTCCTCACTGGACACTGATTAGTTCGGTAAGCTTATAGTTCAGAATGGTTCAGACACGGACACATTACTTGAAACCTGACAAGATGGATTTTCTTGTGACACCTGCAGGGAGTTGATTTCTTTCCCCTCTGTGGTTAGTCTGCTGGAGATTATAATGATGTGGCATTGAGACTAAAATCCAGCAAAGAGTCAGTCCATCATTTAGAGCACTTTGTGCAACTGATGGCTCATTAATCTCTCTTGTGTTTGGAGCCTCTGAGTTTCAACTAAAAGCCTTATGATGCCTGGAAGAAAACATGCTGCAACATTTAAGGGTTAGGGTTATTGTCTCTAGTTTAAATGTTTTTGAAAGACATGATCAATAGCGTTTTTCATGTTTTACCTAATTCCCAACAGTCAATATTACAGCTCAAAAGTCAAAAGCATTCTGTGCTGACATTAGTGTACATTCACATCGTCACAAACTCAATTTAAATGACTTCAAAAATTCTAAGATTTATATTTTTATTTATTAAGACAATTATTAATCAACATTTCAGTAAATGCGCCAGTGTTAGCCAGTCGGCTAATTGTCAACTGTAGTCCTAGTTACCTAGCATGCATGCCTTTATGACTTGATTTAGGAAATTCATCCATTACAGTAAATATAAACATCAGCTTTTTGTTGTTAAAGGTATTTTCACTGCATGATAATAAAGCTGTAAATGCAGAAAAGTAGCAATGTCACAACTGTGACAAAAAGTAGAAGCAAGTAAGTATAAGTATGATGTTCACAGCGATATGTTAACCATTGTCACTGTTAAACACACAAATGTAAAACAGTGCAGGTGACAAGAAGTCAATGTTTGAAGATAAAGTTCATTGACTGTTTAGTAATGTGGCCCTAGATATGTTTTCAAAACCTCGTCCAAGCCTCAAGCTTAAACCAGAAAATTAATGAATCTATAAATGACATTTAACACGAATGCATCACCACCATATTCCCACTGGGGCTTTCAACAAAGGTCATGGCAAAGGTTGTGTAGCACCCCGAGGTACCCGCAACATTTTACTGTATTCAGATCCATCTGTATTCAGATCCATTTCTATGTGCAGCATTTGCTCTGCTGCTTTTTCCTGGCTCATTTTCAAGGTCCTGCACCAGAGGAGAGCTACGTAATGATGTGGACCTAACTGTTTTGACCCCTGTGTCTCTGTTTTCTCTCCAAGTTGACTCAGTCACAGCCTTCCTGTCTGTTTTCTGTACCCTTTCCTAAAAGTCTTGCATCTTTCCTCATAAATGACCGTTGTAAGAATTTCATTGGATTAGAAATGTGACTGGCAGACATTAAAGTTAATTACACAACTTTAGCTGCTCCATTAGCTAGCCTAAATGGTGTTAGAATCAGAAACCTGCCATAATCTGTTACACACCAGTCGAACAAATCAGCCTCCATGTGAATGGATGAATGAAATTTGAGTATGTTTTTAGAGTCCACTGTCAGAGTACCTAACTGCCAAAATGCCCACAGCTTTCCTGTGCAGCCAAAACTGCATTCATGAAGTGCTTTACCGTGTTTTATGAGGCAGCTGAAGGTTAGTGCTCTCTAGACTGACAGCAAAGAGTTTTATTTATTCCAGCAGACTCATCTCCCGACAGAGCTCTGAAACTGGTGATTAGATTTTACTCTGTGCCAGCAACGCACAAAAAGAAAACACACACACACACACACACACACACACACACACACACACACACACACACAAATCAGTCAAGTCATTTCACACTTTGGACATTTAAATTGGAGATAAATTGTGTTTTGTTTGTGTGCTGTGCTATGTACATCATTATATGCATCAATTATAATTTGATAAACATGACTGAAGTTATGAAATTACATTCTCTCTTTTTTACTTTTTCTTTTTCACCTTTCAGCTCCTCACCATCCAAGATTGATTCTTTTATTGTCACATTTCATTTTTTGCCATTATGGGGGCATGGCGATATCAGTTGGTCGGTTGGTCAGTCCACCACTGTCAGGCCTGAAATATCTCAACAACTATATGATAGATTGCCATGACATTTGTAACAAACATTCATAGTTCACAGAGGATGAATCCTAATGACTTTGGTAATCTCTTAACCTTCATCTTCGCCATCCGGGGACCGTTCAAGTCCTTGCACGGACCAAGTCTGAGTGTGGACTGGTAGCTGGAAAGGTGCCAGTTCCAAGATCCTGAACCTCCAACTGCTCAGGGCGCCATCCTGTGAGGCGCTCTGATATCTCTCCATACATAATGTATAGGTCCTATTTGTGTATGTGTGTGTATGTGTGTGTGTGTGTGTGTATATATATATATATATATAGATATATATAAATCAAGAGAATGAATGAAGTATACCTTCCCTCCTTCCTTACTCAGCATGCCGACATTAACATTTAGCTTCAAGCACCACCATGCTTAAAGGTTCCCAGTGGAGTTTCTGACGTCCGGGAGCACGTTGAAGCAGTTTTATTATGACTGAGTCCCATTTTGTTTCTATCATGCACTCGCACATAGACACACATGCAAATGCACATGCACACGGGTGACGTGATAAACAGTCCTACCAATTATTTTAGATTGTTCTACTCATCAACAGGTGGCTGTACTGTGCCAAGAAATGCAGCAATGCCATGCGAAGGGAGGGGAGAAGACAGTAAGCTAAACTGCAACATGAATGTAAATAATGCTAGATTTAAAATGCGTTGTTTTACTGTATTAGACCTCAAGGATACACACAATGTGTTTTGGGAAGTAAAAAGAAAAATCCAGAGGGGAACCTTTAAGTATAATCTCACAGAGCTGCTAGCATGGATGTAGACTCTTCTGCCGCGTTCACATCATATGATATGGATAGTAGATTGGGAAATATTCCCATTAGGGTTAAAATACCGTGCATTGACAATATAACACTATATTGATTCAATTTGGTTTTACTGTAATTACATTGAACGACAGTCTTCAGCTGATGTTAGGCATCTATATTTGTTTTTGCTTTTCAGGCACTGCTGTATTAGTAAATGCCAAGTCGAATATATATCTGAGCTTTCAGATTAATCTGTTTCCCAAAGTATGTTTTCATATTCCCAAATAGAAGATGTATTTTAAATTCAACAATCAACAATCATTAGCAATGCAATGAAAAATGTCTGCTTCTATCTAACATTTTTGTTTTGGAAAATCAATAAAGGCCTTACAGGCATATACCGTAGCACATATGTTGCATTATTTGGCTCTTTGTTAAAAAACACACACAACACAAACTCACCTGTACACATTCACACATACCCAGACTCACAAACACAGACATGTTATGTTCATTTATAAGTGTTTGCCAATACAAACATGAAGAGAAAGCTGCCTAGAGAAAATCCTCTTCATGGGAAATTCCAGTTTTTCATCTTACCGGGATTGCTGGTGATGCCACAGGCTCAGACATGCACCAAGACAGCGGATGAGTATGGAGACGGAAGGAAGGCTCCATCCTTATGAATCTGTCCTTTGAGTGAATCCCTCTAATCAATACATGTAAGTGCTCTGTGTATTGTGTTTCCCTGCTTTTACAAGTGAGACTCTTTGGTTCAAAGCTAGCTTTGAGACTTTCTCTGCCACCAACATTCAAACTAAGCAACACTGAGCTACAGTGCTCACTCCACTTTTCAAAGAGTGTGTTAATAATGAAATCATTCAGACTTACAGGGAAATAGGTTACCACTTAATTATTGTCCTGTGTGGTCAATATTATTGTATCACTGTACTGTTGTGATAACAAACCCGGTTAATTTGTGCAGCAGAGGCAGAGACCTGACGGCACATTAATCTGGAAGTTAATCAGGTGGACTCCTCAGCAGAGGCAGAGCTCATCAACATGGAGTTAATAAAATGGCTTTTTAATAGCACATTTCCCTTCTCTGTACACAACCAGGCCACGCTTTTTTTGACACTGTGAAGAATGAAGTGCTGGTAGTTTGTTAATCATGTACTGTACGTCTTCATGCTGCATGCCCAGCAGAAATTATAATACTGCTTATGCAGTCTTCTTATACATTAATTGAGTTGGGCGCATGATCAAATGAACACACACACATACGCTGGGGTGCTACTGTGAGAGTTAATGCCTCGCTTATTATACACATAAACATGAAAATCCAAATCAATCTGTTTCAAGTGGAAGTAAAAAAAATGCATGTATCACATTAAGAGTTACAATAGCAAGCTGCTATTGAGAAGAGGACACAAATCAGTTTGAATGTGTTAGTGTTAGAGTATAGAGCTGGAAAAATTGTGAAAACTTCATAATAGCTAGCTGTGTCCCAAATACATACTACATCCTATTCTAAACTAATCGTCATAGTACACCATTTTAGTAGTTAGTATCCTACAGAATATCAACATACTTTACCATTTTATACCAGCAGGAGATGATACAACATGTGACGTCAGTTTTCAATCAAACTGTGATTTTGGAAAGCTACTGCCAGTTTAAGGTACAATATGTAATATTTATTGATCAACATCATAAAAGACTCATCCCACCCTTCCCAAGGCCTTTTTTACCTCCTTCTGTCTGGGAAAAGATACAGGAGCCTCCGCTCCAGATCCAGCAGGATGCTGAACAGCTACTTTCCACAGGCTGTTAGGATTTTAAATGGACTGTGCCCTCTCCCACTGCCATGCTTCCCTACTGTGCAGCAACCTGCCTGAACTGCACTTTGTTTGGACTAAACACATGACTGCCTTGCACTTTACATACTGTGCTGCTATTCTGCACAGGCTGCTACTCTCTACTGCACAACAAATACAAATATCTCTCAACACATAGGCCTCTGATGCAACACAAACATGCTTCCATATACATATAATAAGCACATTAACTACTCCTTTCATTGGCACTTCCCTTTAAATAAAGGCGGGAAAAGCCCCAAACACACACACACACACACACACACACACACACACATATAGACACACACAGGGGGGGGAGAGGGGCGTGGTTCCTATTGTAGTCGACTGCAATAAATGCATGTCAATAGCCTGCACTTGATGCAAGTTATCTTTCTGATTAAGTGGCAGCTGTGGTATTGACTCTAATCCTGTCTAATGGACTGGCTGAATGGGTTTCTTTGCCACTCTGTCATCCACTTGGGTGCCCTGTTTCTGTTTCCCATAGCGGGTTCCAGTTTTGTGGTCAGCCCAAGGGGTTTCCAGGCTGTCCCCAGAGAAAATGAAGACCGGTTCAGTTTCACTGTTATTCCTCCAGCACAAGATAATGTAGAGGGAAAACAGATGAGATAATGTGTCTGGCAACCACAGCAGACATTTAATTCGGGCATGCTTATAATGAGATTTCCAGTCAGGTGCCTGTCTGTTTGTATAAATAAGTGTGATGACGCCAGGACAGAGGAAATTACAGTGCAGGAGAAAAGAGCAATCATCAAGAAAGCATCTGTCCTAATAGTCCCATCAAAGACCACACTCAAGCAACAAGTGACAATGATTGTGTGTCCTGGCTCAGAAACTAGGGGAGGAGGAGTAATCTGGACTAGAAAGTGGAACAGTTAAACGGATTGCAGTAGGCTACGCAATGACGCAGGTGTTTGCTGAAGAAAAGTTTGGATGACGTGCAGTAGCAAAACTCTGCGGAAGTGGCGACAGAGGTGCAAAATAACACAGACTGGACCACCTGTGACCTGGTGAAGGGAGAGTCGGTGTTGGCTATTTCACCTGCCTGCGCTGTTTCTGATCAAATTCATATTTTTTCCAGTGCTGTTTAGAAAGGATGAATGTTTTTTTACTTCGCTGTGTTCTTCTCTGCGCGATGTTGCAGCGGAGCAACATGCAGATTGCTGTACCTGCCACAGGTGAGTTTATAACATAAGCTACAATACAGTCATGAAATGGAGCAGGCACCTGGCCGAATAAAACATGAACAATTAAACAGACCTGATAAATAGACAGGTTGCGATCTCTTGCTTCTTCAGGGTTACGTTAGCCAAATTTAATGTTTTGTAAATGGAGTCTGGGCTGAAAGTTAAACCTTCAGAAATAACGTGTTTTCCCCTTAATGGTAAAAGTCCCAATTTATGCAAATACACTCTAAAACTTAGATTTTTTTGTAAAATATTTAGACATTGGTGTTAATAAATGTTTGATAAAGGATGAAGACATGTTGGTTATAACGAGCAGTGGCATTTAGCAACAGACCAGACTCATTGCCGGTGTCGTGCCAAGGATCCCCTGGTCGCGGGAGCACGCGTGCACTCAGAGCGGAGTTTAACTGCTGCACTTCGAATTCCCCTCTTAAATGTAACAGTAAAGGCGAGGAAGACTCGACAGGTTTACCATAGTAACAAGGGTCTCATTTATTTACATAAATGCGTTTATTTGAGAAAGCCCTATCTATGTGAGTCATGCAGGTTTATGCACAATGTATTTTCCTTGTCTTTACTAACCCGTCCCTCCCTGCCCTCTAACATGATTTCTGTTTTAATTTAATTTAGTTTAATATGGCTTTTCAATTAACCGCTTTGTTCACCTGTCTACCATATAAGTTACAGAGGGGATACACAAAATATCCGGCCGTTTTTTCACCTGATATTTTGTGTATCCCATCTGTAACTTTTGCTAGAAAAGAGCAGACATCTCCATATTATCTCAGGTTGTTTATTGTGACCTGGTAATGACAGAAAATAACACAGATGCTGTGAAAAAGACTATCACGCCATCGTGCGACCGTTTTTTCAATGCAGTTATAGATTAAACTACCTAACAGTATATAACGTAGCCTAATTAAACCTTACTTCAACTAGCTAACATATTAATGCAGCAGTAACAATAATCCAATAATAATATATTGTATAACACTCCAAGGGGGCATATTTCTGCTGTTAGTAGTTCTGTGCTTTTATTTACCATTTTGAATGCTGGACTTTTACTTCTAATGGTCTATTTAAAAAAAAAGTAAAAAGTAAAGGATCTGTGTACTTCTTCCACCACTGCAGGTAATGGGTTTAAACTGAAAAGAAGCCAGTTGGCTGAAGTTTTTTTTGTGACTTACTATGGAACAAATGATCAGGGTGTAGTAACTGAAACAAGCTACGGAAAATGTAATCTCATCCAAATTATGACACTACTGGAGATATTACAGCCAAATTGGACCTCAACCAGTTTATAGAAACATATGCAAGTAAACAGTGCGTCCACCAGCACTAGTCCGCCCTAAAACATTTTCAGCTGAGTGTGACTGCCTGAGTGAATCAGGGGTACTCCAGCAATGTAATATTGCACTTCTATAAGTTGAGGGACTCACAGCAGATTCTTTTTTTTAAATAAGGTTTCAAAATTATTGTGGAGGTTATGATATCCTAACATTTAGTTCAGAGTAGCTCCAAACCCCTGAATCATACATTTCCCATAATGTACTGTAACTACAACAGCATATTTTTGTTAGAGCCTCACTGCCTGATAAACACCCATGTCTTTCAGACTCCATGACCCTAGTTTGTAACACAGGGTTTCTGTTATAATTATAAGCCTAAAATAAGATAACTCTAATGACATCACTGTGACATCATCAGGGTTATTTTCTCAGAGTGACAAAGCTCCTGCAGAGCCACTGAAGAGAAGACTGGTTTTACAAACATGTAGTGCCCCTTTAAACACAGAACAGTTTGTTGGGTTTAGATGTTCTGATTAAACAAACCAGATATAATGTATTAATTAGTGAGTTTAATGGATTTTGTTACCATTGGACAGAGCCAGGCTGTCTGTTTCCCCTTGTTTCCAGTCTTTAAGCTAAGCTAACCAGCTGCTGTCCCAAGTTCCATATTCAGCGTACAGACATGAGAGTGATATCAATCTTCTCATCTAACTCTCAGCAAGAAAGCAAATAATTATCATTAGATGTGAGAGGTCTGAAGGTCAACGCTTGGCTTGGTAGAATAGGGGCTGAAGAGATTAAAAACTGGTGCCAATCCGTGCAGTGCTGAACTAAAGTTAAATTGCATTATCTCAGTAATGCAGGTAAGGTTTATTGTTTATGTTTTATTCTTTTCCACAGTCCATTACTGCATCTTTAAGGACAATAGCAGCTTTATCCTTAATGTTGACTTTGACATAGATGAAGTTGAGGTACTTCAGGTGGCCACAGCTAATTAAAAGTAAATATTTTACTTAATAGCTAAGTTAGACACCCCACCAAAAAAACTTTTAATTAATTAGGAGTTTCACTTTTTTGCAGGAAATCTGTAAAATGTTTAAAAGGCAGCAGAGCAACATTTTCTGTGTAAAATTGTTTAGATCAGCAAGAGTTTAGAAATAGCCTGCACAGATTTTGATCCAACACAGGCTGGGTAGTCTGTCTGTTTGATGTTGGCACATGTTAATATCGCACTCAGTAAACTTCACAGAAAGCATTAACATATTTCCGTTCATCTGTGCAGCTCTGCAGTGTGGTGTATGGCCTTGGCACAGCTTAAAAACAATTAAATGACAGATGACATGCTCAAATCTCTCTCCCTCTCTCACTCACACACACATATACACACACACACACACACACACACACAAATTCACATGTATTCTTCTTTTGAGGAATGCAAAGATGGAGTAGTTCCTCTACATCTCCATCAACAACTCTAATCTAACCATCTCCCCTCATCTTTCGGTCTAGTTTTGTTATGGCTATGGCTACGACCCAGAACACGGAGTACCACACACAGACACGGAGGAAATAGTTTAGAATGTCTTTAATGTATGTCAAAAACAAAAACACAACAGCCTGAGACAGTCTGCTGCGCTGGTGGAGGAGACAGGACTGAGCGGCATGGGCAGAGCGTGGCGTGTCCAAAAACCACTCTCACAGGGATCCAAACGAGGCGATGAAACGTTTGAGGAGCTAAAGGCTAGCGGCACAGTAGTCGTAGGCACAGGTTCGAGTGGTGTAGGTCTGGATGAGAAGACAAAAAACAAACATAAGTAAGCGGAGCACGAAAAAACAAGAGGCAAGAAACTTGAGAGCACGATTCACTTGGGGCCAAGTTACCACTTAGGTAGCTGTACAATCTGGCGCCGAAGACAGGTTCCAGCCAGGTCTAAATACTGCAGCCGTGATGAGATGATCAGCAACAGCTGAGCAGAAGGAGATTGCAGGATAGCCAGCAGCCGTGCAGGTAGGTGGATCGCCCGGCCACGCCCCTTGACTTACTTTCAGCCACGCCAGCACATGGACAGACACACAGGACAAGGAAAACAAACAAACCCAGCTGCTCCCATAACAAGTTTCTGTGTTCTCTGTCTCATTTCCCCCTTTCAGCTTCTCCCCTTTGTCACCATGTATATATTCCCTGTTTCCCCAACACATCTTGACATTGACATTGACAAGATGGCGGTGCGGACAAAGTTTTGTTACGCCCTGTGTCTATTCAGATTCTGCAAATTAGTAGTAATATGCTTGTGTATCTCAAGTATTTTCAGTAAAACAGTCAAGCGTACATATCGTACACCCGACATGAACTTTTGGACATCGGCTCCTGCAATTCTGACATTGTTATTAGGCTAAAGCTAACTCCACATCAACTCTCTCTTCCAAGCCTTTTCCTCGCCAATTATCGCTCGCTGGCGAACAAAATGGATGAACTGTGGCTGCGGATCACCACACACAGAATGATTATGGACTGCAACATCATGATTTTCACAGAAACTTGGCTTAACAGTGGAATACCCAACAGCGGTAAGATAATCACACCTCCTCAACAATCACCCTGAACACCAGTGTACCACAGGGATGTGTGCTGAGCGCTCTCCTTTACTCCCTCTTCACCTACGACTGCACACCTGTACATGGCTCTAACATCATTGTCAAGTTTACAGATGACACTACGGTGATTGGTCTCATCAGCAACAACGATGACACTGCCTTCAGGGAGGAGGTTGAGCACCTATCCTTGTGGTGCACTGACAACAACCTGGCTCTCAACATCAAGAAGATCAAAAAGCTCATTGTGGACTTCAGAAAGTCTAAAGCTGGCACGCACACCCCCATCCTCATCAATGGGACTGAGGTGGAGCGTGTCACCAGCTTCAAGTTTCTGGGTGTCCACATCTCTGAGGACCTCTCCTGGACCCTCAACACCTCTACCCTGATCAAGAAGGCTCAGCGTCTCTTCTTTCTGAGGAGACTCAAGAAGGTCCACCTGTCTCCTCAGACGCTGGTGAACTTCTAAGATAAGATAAGATAAGCCTTTATTGTTTCCCATAGGAGAAATTTGTCTTGGGCACTCGAGAGAACAAGATGGCGACACATCACGCATAACACACAATAAACATACAATTAACCAACTTACAACATAGTCATACATTTCCTCATGCTTCAATAAACAACGAATAACACACAAACAACCCCCCCCCAACAACTACCGCTGCACCATCGAGAGCATCCTCACTAACTGTGTCACAGTTTGGTATGGCAACTGCTCTGCCCATGACCGGAAAGCACTACAGAGGGTGGTGAAAACTGCCCAACGCATCACCGGTTCCTCACTCCCCTCCATCAAGACCATCCAGGGCAAGCGATGTTTGCGTAAGGCACGCAGCATCGTCAAAGACTGTTCTCACCCCAACAACAGCTTGTTCACCCCAATCATCTTAGGTCTCTCCACACCCGTACCAGCAGATTCAGAGGAAGTTTCTTTCCTTTGGCTGTCACCCTACTGCTCTGCACCCCCCCCTCCAGACAATTTGCACTACCCTACCCCACCCATACTGTTCTATTTATTTATTTACAGATGTACATACTGTAATTGCACCTATACATAGCCATATTATATTGCTCTTCATACTATTCATCCTGCACATACACTTATTCCGACTACTCTCATAATGTTACCACACTGCACATAGCTCTACATACTGTACATATCTGTCTATATGGTTCATTCTGTGTATCCATATTTATTCAGTTTTTCTTATTATATATTCTGTTAATACACTGCATATATCTATATTATTCTTACTACTAGTATTATGTAACTGCTACTACATTGCACATATCTGTACGTGTTGTTCATACATTGTTCATATTACATAGCCAAATTTATTTTGCTCTTAGAACACTGCACTATATTTCTTGTCCTGCCTATTTCACCACCTATTGCTGCCTATTGCACATATCTGTACATGTTGTTCATACATTGTTCATATTACATAGCCATATTTATTCTGCTCTTATAACACTGCAATATATTTCTTTTCCTGCCTATGCACCACCTGTCTATACTTGTATATCACATCGCACTTTCTGCTTTTTTTGCACTTCTGGTTGGACGCAAACTGCATTTCGCTGTCTTTGTACTTGTACACTGCACAATGACAATAAAGTTGAATCTAATCTAATCTTCTCTTGTTCTCTTTGTAGGTTATCTGTGTTTTATTAAGACATTAGCTGACACCTCTTCGTCTGATTGCGTTCTCCCTCATTTCCTCCCTGCCTGTTTATTTTCTTGCAGCTTTATTTTCTGCCTCCCTATACAAGTTTAATGATTATCGACCACTGCTGCAATAAAATAATGTGTGTCTTATGTGGAGGAGCTGCAAATGGAAAAGAGTGTGACTGATAAGGAAAGAAGTGAAGCAATAAAGCAGATGTGTGCATTATGTAGTAGGGGACAATTAAGGACTCTATTTGTGTTGAATTTATTCTTATATAGCACACACTTTTAACTGATCCTTAGTCAAGAATCAGATTAAATTATTCTAAGAACGTGTGGCCGGGTTGGCTCAGTTGGTAGAGCAGGCGCACATATGTATAGAGGTTTATGCCTCGACGCAGAGGTCCAGGATTTGAGTCTGACCTGTGACGATTTCCTGCATGTCTTCCCCCTCTCTCTCCCCTTTCTCACCTAGCTGTCCTGTCCATTAAAGGCGGAAAAGCCAACAAAAAAAATTATTATTCTAAGAACGAATGTCAGTGTAGTTATTACCAGTGATATAAGACCAATATTTCATGAACGACAGGCACCAAATGTACCAGAAGTCACATGCAGTGAGCAGGATTATTAGGAAACACTCAGTGGTCTCCAGGTATGTGTGTGCAGGATGGTGCTGTGGGTAAAGTTGATTCTTTTCATCGAAAAGGATTCCGTAAAGGGGACTTTTTGATGACAAAATGGAGCATAATGGCTTCTGACAAATGAAAGTTTAAGGTGGGGAAACCAGCATGTGTTCTTTCATGTGGAGAGATCCCACATTTCTTCTTCTCTCTGCACTGCTGTTTTTTTTTTCCAACTGATTTATACACAATGTAAATCTCACTCTGGTTTCCTATGATAAATTGACTGCGGTGATTCAATTCTCTTTATTCCTGGCAATCATAAATCCTCTGCTTTAGCGCCATTTAAAGTATTTCTCTTCAATGTTTTGAAAATGTTTGAGCAGATTGTTCTCAGAATTTCAGCGTTATGCATGAAACAAAACAGCTCCTCTATCTGTTATTGCCCTTCATTCTTATTCCAAGGACAGCAATAGCATATGTGACAATAAGATGAGTCTTGCCTAAGATACCATACATCAGTGTCACTTTTCTTATATAACGAGATATTAATATAGTCATGATGGGATGATTCATCACTGGAAATTGTAGTAGTATCTAGTATCTTTAAGCGAAGGCACCTAATAAGTCACCATGTTTTATGAAAATTCCATGTTAACCATTAATTAAAAACTTGCTCGTCTGTGCCTTGATCCAATGTCTTAAAAGGGGGGATTACCAATATATTAATGGATCAAATACATTTTTCACATACACAAAAGTGTATGCAAAAAGTGTTTGCTTGTAGTGACGAACTCAAAGAGAATTATCACCTGATTACAGTTTTAGCATCTTTCAGCTCATTGTTTTGGTTTTATGGCCCGTTATTTTATTGCCTGATATCAGACAGAATCCTCAACTCGTTAAACTCTGTTTCCATCTTCAGTCTGAAATGGCGTCAGCTCTAACCAATTTCTGTGAGGAGAGCGGGATTTGATTTTTCCTAACCAGTAGAGACCAACGTATCTGCCTGAATCTAATCTCATTTTAAGTCGATACTGATGAGTAGCCATGCCAACATCCTCATTTAGCAAAGTAAAAGCAAACTAAGATGTTGGGCAATGTTGAGAAGAAGAAGACGCTTGACAAAAGCTTGACAACGTCATTAGTTCCGCCCGTGGCACTCATTGGCTAACCATTAATCCCCCCGCAGCGCTTTTTGGATCAATTGTTGTTTCAACCGATGAAACTGCTTTTTCATGTCATGATGTCAGAAGAATCAATCAACTTGGTGGAGTGGGCGGATTCAAAAGTCTGGACCCAGGCAAGCTACTTTAATGTTTTGATTCACTCTCCCCACTCTCATCAGCGTTCACCATTTTCAGTCACTTTCAGCAACTGTACTAAAAGCTCTAAAAAATATAGTAGCCAAAGACCTAAATGAGAGTGAATACTGGACTTACATTAGCTAGTTGACCAGAAACAAGACTCCAAATGAATCCTGATGTTACTCTAGATATGTAAATAATGTTTGCCAACAAGTACACCATATCAACGTAAAGGTGATAATATGTCAATTTTGCGTTGACAGCTTTATTCTGCTGCCCCCAAGTGGCCAAAAACTATTGAAACGACATTGAAATGACCTTCCTTTTTTTCCTTCTGTTGTACACAGTGTTAAACTGCTGTGAAGGGCATATTCTGCTTCTGCTGGACTCTTCAGGGAGTATAGCAAACTACGAGTTCTCACGCCTGTTGCACTTCGTCACCGAGCTGCTTCGCCCCTTCTCATTGGGCCGTGGGCACGTAAGAGTCGGGCTGCTGCAGGTGGGCACAAACCCTAACCTGGAGTTCGGCCTGGACGTCCACAGCAATCAGGAAGGTCTGCAGAAAGCTCTGCGGAGTGTCAGCCAGCTACAGGGAGACACCAACACCAAGGCAGCGCTCAGGGTGGCGCAGCAGCTTCTGACAGAGACAGATGAGAACGTGCCAAAGATTCTGCTGTGGCTGACGGATGGTGTGCAGCCTGGAGATGTGGACAAACCGATGTCGGAGCTGAAGGCGCAGGGAGTTTCTGTTCTAGCTGTGTCTACAGTACATGGCAACTACCAGGTTTTACAACGTGCAGTGACACCTCCACTGGAGTCTCACCTCTACTCTGTGGACATAGATAACATCGACATCATCACAGAGGACCTGAGGGAGGCCATTATCAGTATGTGTGTGTGTGTGTGTGTGTGTGTGTGTGTGTGTGTGTGTGTGTGTGTGTGTGTGTGGTTGAAATATGAGGTTTAGCACAGTGGAAGCAGTAGTTCCATGTCAGATTTTAGACCGTTATTATTAGACTGAAAAAGTGATTTAAAATTTTTTTTTCTCACCCTGCCTCTCTATCTCTCCTCCCCCCCTCGCTCTTTCCTCTCGTCTTATGTTATCTAAAGAAATTATTCGTGCAGAACGGCTGCGCGTGGTTCACTTGACTTCCCACAGTGCTGTGCTGCAGTGGCGTCCTGTTCTGAGTGCTGACAACGGTTACTATGAGCTCTCGTACAAATCTAGGTGGAAAACGTACACTGAAACTAGACGCATTCTCCCAGGCGACTCCAGCTGGGTAGAGCTGACCAAACTCCAGCCTGAAACCACCTACACAGCTGCCCTCCGCCCAGAGTCCAACCAGGGGCTGTTTAACACACTCTCTGTTGACTTCACTACACTTCCTGGTGAGAGGATTTAAAGGGGAAATCCCCTTCCCCTTTAAATACATGTCTTATTATCCTGTAATGCACTTAACAAAACATACTGGATTCATGACACAAAAAAAAGGAGAAGAAAAAAAAACACTTGCTGTTATTATTCATTTTGCGTATTCTTCCTCAGTTTCCTGGAGTATTCATAGTTGTCATCAAATTGTAGATGTTAGAATTTCCATTGATTTTTTACAGAAACATAACACAAAACTGGAGTCATTCAACAGGCAAAACAGAGTTTGTGTCATGACAGAGCATTTTACCTCATTTCTTACTGTTAATGTTTGTATTAAATGTATTATTATTTAATTTGTTGCAGCTAGTCATCGTCTCACCTGTGTCTCTTGTCACCCCTCTGCCTCCTCTCCCCTCAGATATTTTAAGCCCGACGGTGGTCTCTGTGTCAGACTCTGGGCCACGTCAGATCCGTGTGAGCTGGGGTCCCCTGCAGCCGGCTCGAGTCCAGAGATATACTGTTGAGTATGGAGCTATTCCAAGCGGACACGTCCACACCGTTACATTACGAAACCAGCAGAACTTTACCTTGCTGAACGGCCTGGAGCCGGGCACTCTGTACCTGGTCACAGTCAGTGCTCTGCATGTGAATGGAAAAGAAAGAGCCATGTCTGTAAGGGCATGCACTCAAGAGGGTACGTATTCAGTTTGAGGTTTATACCATGTTTTTATGTCTGTTTGTGTCTTTCAGATGTTCTTCCTTTTACATAATTTTGTTGCCGTTGGTTAAAAGCATTTTTTTCTTTTTATTTGTCTTTGTTTAAGGTTAACCTTTCGAGTTCATTGGTGAATCATTACTACTTTTTGAGGCTGCATTAGCTTTACTTGACCAGGATGTTTAAATCTTTCCATTGCTTTCCTCTATGTTTTTTATCCTGCAGCAGCTCTGCCAGCTCTCGTCGACCTTCAGTTGACCACAGTGGAGCGTCAGAAGGTGCGGGTAACGTGGAAGGCCCATCAGGAAGGTTTGAAAGGCTTCTGGCTGAGCTGGGAGGGAGAATTCTCCAAAAGCTCCTCCTCGAAGCCCTCCGCGTACCTGCCTCCTACCTCTCGTTCAACGCGTCTCACGCGCCTCGCACCGAGCAGTCGAGTGTGTGTGTCCCCAGTCTATGGCTGGGGCCGAGGAGACGGGTTATGCTGCACTGCAGAGAGGCACACACGTTGGCTGAGCTGAATATTATTGACCTCTTTTTTTTTTTTCCTGCGATTATGCTCATGCATAGCAGGTTTGGTTCATTAAAGGGAGTTGTAATTTTTCATTTGACTTTCTCAAATGAAGGTTTTTTAACATTAATATGCGTTCCCCCAGCCTGTCTATGGTCCCCCGGTGACTAGAAATGGTGATAGGTGTAAACCGAGCCCTGGGTATCCTGCTCTGCCTTTGAGAAAATGAAAGCTCAGATGGGCCGATCTGGAATCTTCTCCTTATGAGGTCATAAGGAGCAAGGTTACCTCCCCTTTCTCTGCTTTGCCCGCCCAGAGAATTTGGCCCATCCATGAGAAAGAGACATCATGGCTTTCAAACGAGCAAAGTGGCAGTTGGTCAAGGCCACCCCCCCCCCCACACAAGCATCACACATTTGTTCCAACACATCAGGCAGCATTCACAGTTTGTGTGAGGAACTATTGTTATTAGCAATTATTAGTTATCATAATGATTATCAGTTTGTAATACCAGCCTACCCTTAAATTGTACCTTACAGGTGTAATTACTTGAACTTATATGTAAAAAGTTGTCATCTCTGTGCAAGTTTTCAAAGTTCTTATAATGTGGTAAATGTAAAGTTTTGGTTACAACGCCTGAAATAAGATGAGCATGAGAAAATGAATTGAGGCACAATAAACCACAAAACACTGTGTCAGCTAAAGCTATAAAAATACAAGTGCCCTGATAAGCTGAGAAGCTGAATCAGAAGCCTTCATTATTCATTTTAAATTGGTGAAAAGAAGATGATGTTATGTGACCATTGATTCAGAGGTCTGGAACCAAACAGGTCATCTGAACCCTCAAACAAATGCACTTATTTTTCTTCTACTAGTTTTCACGTGAATGTTGAATGAAATAATAGCCTGAAGCTGAAGACGCTTTGAATGCCAAGTTAGAGGACTACGACCTTGTCTGTTAATGTTTAGCTCAGACTAGCAGCGCTTTGAAACTTATAAAAGCAGTGTTCTCTTGTGAAAATGATCCAAATGTATTACCTTAAAAAAGGTTATGTTACACACAGCGGTATGATAACAAAACAATTGAACTCATCAGTGCAAATTTATAGACATCCATTTTTCTCTTGGTTTCACTAGGTGATGGACATTTATCATGTGTCACACTGGCAGCGCACAGTAAAATCAGACGTGTGTTTCTGCGTTGCCATCAGCAATAAAACACAGAGACAATGTGGTGCTTGTGAAGCATGAAGATGATTGTTGTATTTTATGTTATCGGCTCTTCAGATCAGAGTGAATTCTATACTGTATCTGCATCCTGTTTCTGTACTTTCTGTACAGCTCTCAAGTGTGTAGTGCTTATAGTGAATATGTACTGTGAATACATTTTTTATTATTTGTATTGTATTGGACTTTATATGCTGAATTTGGGGCAATGTATATCTGGTAAAATGTTTCTTTGGTAAAAGAGAAAAAAGATTCTTTTAAATATATTTGCACACTGTCCATAAGCATTTAGGTTATTTTTTTTTATTATTGGAAGGGGGGGGGGGCGGGATTCTGTATGAACATTTTTTTGTCTTCTATGGAATTTTGTTGTTTATGGGACCATCTTGTGGCTGTTGGCTGCAATCAAAAACTGCCAACAGAGTAAATGGTGATCTTCGTTTTAACATGATTGGAGGTTATGTTTCATTATATATTATTACTTCACTTGAACACACACAAATCCGTTCATAAAACTTAAATTGCACATAGAGAATGCAATGGATTGGACTGAAAAACATTTTACAATTACAATAATGTACCCACTGATTTAATTTGTTCTATTGGTAGAAATATTAGTAAAGGCATTGGTGTGTTTATGCAGCAGTAATAGCAAAAAGTCAGGCAAAACGTAACACAGCTGCTGTTTAAGGTATGTGTATGTATTTCTTGCACACCTAACCTAAATTGGTAACTGTAAGATTTAAGAAAGAAATATTACTTGTTGGATATACTGTATATTTGACTGCATTGTTTTTCTTTTTGCACCTAGCAACATCTTCATACGCCACACATCCAGGCATCACTTTAATGGCTACTGATCTCTACACCCGATTGTTCAGTTTAGTTTTAAATAGTTTGTTAAAATATCTCTTGTGTGAAGTAACCGCCCTGTCACGATTCCTGAACCACATTGTAGGATATGAATGCAGAACTTCTCGCACCCCAACCGTGAATCATACGTTTGGTTTTTGCCTTTATTCATTTTTGATAGGGGCATATCTAGGCCAACTTTGATTGCTGATAACCCACCCACAAGCAAGATTGTACATGCACATAAACAAAAAGGCTTCCACTTCCCAGAGGATGATGGTGAAATTAATCAAGTTACAAAGACAGCACATTTCATTCAGGGAAGCTGATTAATCTCCTGTGTTTCATTATCATGCACCTTGAGCTCCCCAAGGCATAAAACATTGTGTTGCTTCTTGGTTTTCTGACGTCCTAACAGAGATTGCCTCATCAGATTGGAGCACAAAGACAACTCTGCTGTCAGTTTTTTGTTGTGATGACCCACACAGTATATAAACTTCTTTCATTAGCCCCATGAGGTAATGTCCTAGGTCAGTGACTGCACCTGCAAAGATCCAGAAGCTACCAGTGGGGTGAGGTGCTGGATGAAGAAAGCTGATTTATATTCATCTGACATACATTAAAATGAAGATGGAACATGCTTTAAGACTTTACTCAAGCTGTTAGAACAACCCTATAAAGGAGGCTGGAGACACCAAGCTTGTGGGGATGGGACTTCCTGTCTCTGCGTCCCCTGTGCAAAATGCCTTATACATAATCCTGGTGATGCTGGGGATCCTGGGTAATGCCACCGTTATTGTGGTGATTGGTAAGAGTGTAATAATGGACCGTGGTGTGGGACGTACCTCGGACATCATTATCATTAACATGGCACTGTCTAACCTGCTTGTGTCTCTGATAAGGAACACGCTGCTTGTCATATCAGACATGGGAGTCAAGGTATGTGGTATTTAAGATTAATAGTTTTTAAGATTGACAGTGAGTCACAATTTAGTTGTTTCAAAGGGTATGTTGATTTGACTTCTTTTGCACTAATGATGGGAATTACGGCCCTTTGAAGCGAGCCGGATCTTATGGTTCAGTTCCTTTCCGGCTCATCGTTCTTTTTTTCTTTTCTTTTTTAGGGGGCCGGGGTTAGGCTATAAGGTTTATGTACAAAATAATCATTCTGATAATGATAGGGTAAGATTTGGATCAGATTCAAACTTAGACATCCCACTAATATAATTTCACTTCCAATGTGTGGACCAGGTTTAGCAGCACCAAATTACCCCAATTGTCAGATCTAACGTCAATGATCTGCATTTTAAACATTACATAAAGCCATATCCTTCTGCTTTGTCAGTGAATTTATTACTTTGAATTTGAAGTTTGTGTTTGCCACAACAAACCATAGCTGAAAACTAGGGCTGTGTATTGGCAAGAATCTGGCGATACGATATCACGATACATGGGTCACGATTCAATATATTGCAATATATTTCGAAACGTAGGGCGATATATTGGGATTTTTTTTGGGAAGTATAATTCTGGAAAAACTAATATTTAAAACATATGTGCATAAAAGTCAAAGAAGTTTACTTTAGGTAAACAATTCAGTACACAGAAAATCAAACAGACAGTTTGGGATTGTAGTTCACAGGTTCTTAGTGAGCTCATTTTTATATGCTAAAGTAGGCCAAAGTTCAGCCATAGCTACATTTTTATCTTCTAGCAAAAAGTCAGGCACCGCTAGGCACTGCTAGGCAAGGACACTAGTGGTGCGTCTCAGCATAGCCATCTAGCGGTAGGGGGTTTAAACACAACATAAACGTGAACCACTGTCTTACATGAATATTTTTGCACATAAACTTAAAAAGAAATTTTAAAAAATCAATATGTTTTTGAAAATCGATACTGCAAAATAAAATATCGCGATACTCAAGTGTATCCATTTTTTCTTACACCCCTACTGAAAACTGTAGTAGACACAAGGTGAGTTATATTTCAGTAAGGTTGGTGAAAAAGACCTCTTTGTGTGTGCGGGAGATAAGTGAGTACAGGATATTAGTCTGGAAAAGTTAAAAATTTGTGAATATGCATCTTTCTTTTCTTTTACAGATTTACTTATCCAAAGGGTGGTGTCAGTACTTCATGGCTGTCTGGGTGTGGCTGCGATCGGTCAATGTTTGGTCAACGCTCTTCCTCAGTGCGTTCCACTTCCGGACACTGAGGCGTGTGGCTCCTACTATTGCGTGCCGGGGCATTCCTAAGACATTACTTCTGAGTCTGGCGCTCATCTGGTTTCTCAACTTTATTTACTCCATTCCTGCTCATATATTTTCCACTAGTGGGGGCATTAACAGCACAGAGGTGAGAGTTTGCTGCAACAGCAGGCTACATTATCTTAAGTTAAAGGACCACACCTGTGGTTTTTAATGTTTCAGCCTATTTTCTACAAGTCATGTAGCCTACACATCACAGCTCATTTTGCACACCATGCTACGAAATGTGCATGTTCGAGGCTGGTTCCATTCATTTCTGTACAGGATGAAAATCAACTTTGCTTTCATTCTTATTCTTATTCTTTATTTATAAAGGACAACACACATTAATCATTGTGTGACCCATCCCAGTTATTAACAACTTTGCATTTATTTGTGTTAGAGTTACATTATCATGACATTACCTTAGTAATGTAATGTAATGCTGACTACAAAAGTAAGCTGCATTACCACACAGACAAAAAATAGTGCAGACTTGATGTTAAATTAGACAACTATTATGTCTGTCTGTATAGCATGTGTAAAAATGTAACATTGTAAAGGAGTTTGGTGTGAAAACACTGGTATGGTCCTTTAAAGTTTAGAAATGTTTTGTGATAAGGAAAATACAAGTAAAATTTCTTAAACCACAAAGATTTGATGTAGAACAAAGGGGTTACGCTTCAAAAAAGTTTAATTTGTGGATAGTTTAGTTTATTTTATTAATAATACCAAGTATCAATCTCTCCCTTTACAAGTGGTACAGAAAGTACTGACATTGGCCTAGTTTAGACTAGCTATATCACAGTGTATTCATCTGAAGCAAGAGGCCTGCATTTATGCTTGACTTCAAACAGATCAGCAATAAAATATTTGTGTCGTCATTGTCCCTTTTCTATGGATAGATTTCTTCTCCCTTAATGGCTAAACGTGTATGTTCCACCCTCTTTCCTCCAGCCTCAATCATCTCTCTTCCTCTTCTTCTCTCAGACCCTGATGCTGGTGAGCAGCACAACTCGCCCCCTGCTGGGCTGTGTGTGGAAATTTCCCTCCAGCCTCCATGGCTTGGCCTATGCCACCACATCTATTATCATTAATGAAGCAATTCCCATAATACTTATGGTCTTTACCAACCTGGGATCCTTTTTCACACTCTACACCTATGGCAGGATGCAGAGTTCGGGAAAGGGTGCACCTTTAATAAAACGGGTGCCTGCTGAGAGACGAGCAGCCAAGGTGAGGAAAAGGAGGGTGGAAGGGGGAGGCTTTGTGGTTGTGAAGAGCTCACTGAAGCCATGTACATTATCATGTAGATGAGCTGTTGATATGTAAATGAAAATGTTAAATCTACAACAGACCTGAGAATTAATTTATGGAACCATCAATTGTTTCAATTTTTTTGGAGAAACAAAAAAATAATAACTTACAGTTGTACTTTCACATGGCTCTTTGTAGCTTGGCTTATTTAAAGCTAATGTGCTCACACTTCTTGCTGTTTGGATATTGTATCTTCAAGATTAAAATCAGCTAAATGACATGTAATGTAATGAGTCAATTTGAGAATATTTGATCAGTTTCATCTCCCTCCCATTCTTTGCGTTGTGTGTTTCTCCAGGTGATTCTGGCTCTCATAATGCTCTTCATTGCATCCTGGGGAACCAGCGTTATTTCTGTCAACTATTTCAACTACAACCGTGGATCATCTGTGGAGTTTTTTCTGGTCATTGCTCGTTTTTCCAATTCTACCTTCATTGCCATGTCACCTGTTATTCTGGCAGTTGGCCACCGGCATCTGCGTGCTTTCATCAAGTCTTTGCTCTTTGCTCACTGACAGAAGCCCTGTAGATACACAATACTGCTAATCATAAACAGCTATTTGCATCAACTTCCCTAAAAAAAAAAACATTTAAAGGAGGTTCATGGTTAAAGGTATCAATATGTGATGTTTCTAAACCTCTACATTTGCATATGCGTGACAGGAGTTGGACTGATGGACTCAATAGAGAGACAAAGTGCTAAAAAGTAATTAAGGTTCCAAGGAATTGTGCAACATTGCCCCATTTATTCAATATGTAGACAGGGCTGACAGATGATGTGATGGCTTTGAACAGTCTAAACAAATAGTCAAAATAAGAAAAAATAAAAAAATCTACCAAAAGCACTTCATTTAGCGCTACATTTTATTTGGAAGCGTTCACTTGGAAAGTTTTTATTGTAGGCTTGTGAAGCACAAGCCTACATACATTGGATGTGATGCTAGCTTAACTCAAATGATTAGAATAGGATATTATCAGTTCAAAAGAAACAACAAAGAATCAATGTTACATTGGATTGGATGGAATTGTTTCAACAATAAAACAAAATCAAATCACCTGCTTGATTGCACTGTGATTTCTGAATTATAACATACTGTGTTTCAGTTTGACTTGCATTAAATGGCTTGACATATCTCAAAATAAGCATAAATAAACAGTTCTGTCCAGAGGAAACATTAACATACAGCAGTATGGTGCCTCTGGATTCAAATGGACGATGCATCCGTGCTAATTTGGGTATACATTTTAGTATTTTTTCCGTACTTCAGTATCAGTGCAGTCACACTTTCCATCATTTGTTTGCTTTAACTTTATCCTTCACTTTTATGACCTTGCTCTCTTTTTGAACACTAAAAGCAGTTAGTTTCCCTTTCTTTCTTTTAGTCTTTGGGGATTTACCCACTTCTCCAGTGTCTTCCCTGTGACATTTAAGAACTTTAAACCACATCAGGATCATACTCATGATTCTCCTCCTAAGCTTGCCATGTCCCAGGGCCACCACCATGGGACTGAATCCTACAAACAGCGAAGCAGAGAATTGGGCCACAGTCAGTAACCCTTTAGCGTGTTGTCCCCTATCATAGTTGTAGTATGTCACTGCAGCAACCTGTAACGCCCAGCAGACCACGAAGAGCAACACCAGCGACATGATCACATAAGCTGCTTTGCGTTCAGTGGACACGTGTTTGTCCAGCTCCCCATGGATTCCTCCTGACTCTGCCCCTGAGGTAACAGCTCGGATGTGTTTTGCCAGAGCATGAAGTGTGGCTAAATTGGTGCAAACCATCAGCACCAGTGGCAACACCTCATTAATTGCAAGCGAAGAGGAGGCGAAGGCTGAGCCCTGTTGGTTGGAGGGGAACTCCCAGACGCAGCCCAGTAGAGGCCTGGTGGTGCAGCTGATCACCATCAGCTCCACAGTGGTGTTGCCCTGAACATGAGTGCTGTATACCAGAGCTGGAGTTGAGATGGCCAGATTTGCCCCCCACACAAGCCCCAGAACGATCCAGACCCGCCGCCGCTCCCTCTGCTGTGTGAGAGGTCCAAAGGCAACGTACTGTCGCCTCAGGGTGGTGTAGTGGAAGACGCTAAGTGCTAGAGTCACCCAACAGCCCACACCTCGCCACCACACCCACAGCAGCATGAAGATTCGGCACCAGCCTGGAGACAGAGACACATCCAAGCCCAGGTCTGACACAAAGATAGGTACTGTGCGGAAAAGAGAGGTCAGCAGGTTGGCCAGTGACAGGTGCACCAAAATTGTGTCAGAGGGAGGGAGTCTCCGAGACGTAGTCTCAACAGCTGACTGAAACACCTGAGAGTATAAGCAAGACAGACTGAGAATAATCCTACCCTGAACATTCAGCTCAATCAACAAATACTATTCTCCATTTCAACTCACCACATGGATGACCAGGATGTTTCCCAGGATGCCAGAAAAGACCAAGAGCCCAAACAAAATAGCATCTAAAGTGAGGACTTCTGACATGGCATCACCCTTTGCATGGCGACATAGTTAGCTTTTTCTTGTTGACAAGCGAATGTGTGTAAACATCAGGGCTTCACGTGCACCACTACTGCTGCTGATGCTCCTCATGGCATTTTATATATGCACACAGACAAACAAATAGATTTGTCACACAGAAGGTTTCATCTTTGCTGACCAGGCTCAAGGTCAATTTAACCTAATATGTTGATGCTTTGAGTGCACATGCAGCGGCAAGCATTTTCGTGTTTTCTTTCCACATCACTGACCAACTGCAAATGCAACGCTGCCTCTTGACTTGAACAATCGCATCAACAGGTGTGGGTCGCTGTTATTTATTGTGTTTATAACAGCCTGTTGCATTAAACATTAAATTGTTAAATCTAAATCATCACTTAACTATATGGAAATCCATGTTATGAAGGACCGGCAATCTGCTCATTTAATGTTAATAGTTTAGCTAAATGAAAATATAGCTTTCAGACCATCAGATATAATATAAACTGCAGATTTACGCAACAGATTTAACTAATTACCCTGTTCGACCTTTAAGGGCCCGGTGGAGCTTAGTCAGTCCCAGTGAAGCAGCATTTGTTTCTACTATTAGTCAGCTGTTCATTCTCTCCCTTGGTACTAATTGTTTACTGAGTTGCCATGTTTCTGTCTTGGCACAAGGCAATTATTGCTCATACATGTTTTCCATTGTGCTTAAGATTAAACTTGTTTTTTATGATCATTATAGGTGCTATTTGTTCATGAGGATTTTATACAGAGAACATATGGCTATAATTCCATTCAACCGAAATTACAGTTGGGCCCAGAGAGGTCTTGGTATAATTTAACTTTTGAGGCTGTAGAGTTTCTGTTATCACCATCAGAGGGCTGAATAAAATGACCTGATGATCTCCCATTACAATTCCATACAACAACACAAGCTACTATCCTCACCCCTTTCTATATATACAACACATTTACTAAAATAAGTTGAACCCAGGAAAAAACAGCAGCAACAACCTTCTGTCTCGCAATTGTACAGCACTTAATGCCCCTGTTGGGAAAATTAAAGAATAAAGTGTATTTCTTTGTCTTGTCCATTTTTACCATTTCCCCCCAAAAACATAATATACCGTTCATATATTGGGCATGCAAACTCTATTAAATGCCATGCAACCAAAAGTGAGAGTAGGGAGGCATCAGATGCAACTATATCAAAACGTGGTTCTTGCAGTGTAACTTCACCACCACCACATGAGTAGGCCTACGAATTGTGTTTTTGGAATTTGAACTGTAAAAGCACCACTGCAACTCTAGTTTACAGCAAGCATAATAAAATCTGAGGTCAGAAAGAGACATGGCACCAAGATTAAACATCTAAGTGTATTTTAAAAGTCCAATCAGAAAATGTTAGATGTGCTTCTATATTAAGAGGCATTTTGAGTCAGTTTTGATCTGAATAAAGACTGATTCTGTTCATTTTTTCATGTTGGCAAAACAATTAGTAAAATTGATGATTATAGCCTAGAAGATTAATATTGCCTTACATTTGTTAAAGCTAAGTGATTTAATTATCTAAGCAATTTTTTTTTTTCAAACACGTAGCCTACGTGTCTCTCTGGGACCCTATATCATAAAAATTAAACTAATACAAGATTAAGAGAAACATGACACTTTTTAGGAGACGGGTTTTTTATTTGTCTGTAGGTGTTTGTTTTTATGGACAGGCAGGTGTAGCAGCTCTGATCTGCTAGCCTACTCTTCGTGGATGCGATCAGACCTGCAGGTATACGCAGCATGTGGGATGCTTTGGTTAAAACCCTCCATCCGTCAGCGTTGTCGGGACCCTGGTTGTTTTCTCCGTTATTGACAGAGACCTGCAGCACTGTGTGGGATGATGACTCACAAACCGACTGTTGACGACTACAAATATCTATTTTGTGCACGCACCCACGCTCCCAATCACACCGCGGCGCGCGCTCCTCCACGTGCACTCTTGCACAGCAGGAAACAAACCCTTTACGTCAAGCCAGACAGGAAGGCGAAAGCGAACCTGATGGTCTGATAGCCGGGGTCCTCTCCGAAACAAGTAAGTGTTTTCTTTTTAAATGTCTGTGAGTGGAAAGCTGCACGGCTTTTATCATCGTTTATAGGCTTTATTAACTTTATTCTGCAAGCTTATCATATGCAAGGTCACACTCGAATCTCTTACTGGCATGGAGCCGCATGACTAAATGTCGGTAGGCTAGTCCTAAATGTTCTTTCTGTCTTTCTCTCGCAGATGCAGACCCGCTCCTCTCGCCCATGGACGAGCTATCGCTTTTCACACGGATTTCGTCGTGTGCACTGAGGCAGAGCTGATCTTATGGCAGACATCAGCCCGCCTTGTACCATCGCCCATCTGATCCACTGTGAGAGAAAATAATTCGACGAGAGGACGTGAGATGAAAAGCCAAAAACGACCATCACTGCTCGCCTTATCGGCACTCCTGCTCTGCACATTACACCAGACAGCTGGGTCCAGCAGATCTCATCGCAGCAGCACAGCATCATCAACAACAACATCCTCATCAGAGGATAGAGGCAGGAATCATTTGGGGACCCAAAACTGGCTAAAAACGACAAACATCAGTTCTAATGGCAATCACAGCCACGATAATAGGCCAAATAAGCTAAAAGAGGCAATGGGGCAAGTGAATAGCTTCTCTTTCAACACCAGCAGAGGCAATATGACTACTGTGATAACGGAAAAGTCTGGCAGGGCACCAAACTGGAGCTGGGAAGAAGGGGTGTCACCACTGTGTGCCTACCGAGTGATTGAGGGAGGTATTGGGGGCCAGCTGTGTTTTCGACACACACTGTTTGGGTACAAGTGTCACAAGGGAGACTGCAGGACAGTGGTGTCTTTCAGGAATCTGGTGGCAAATATTCTCATCAATGGCAGTGTACTGTTACAGTGGACCCATGAGGGAGAATCCACAATGACTGGCCGAGACGTAAAGACAAAAGAGACTGTAGCTGGTCAGAACGGCGATGGGGATCCAGGGACAAATTTAACAAGAAAGGAAAGCTCAAAGGCTGCTTTCAGTGGCCGACGACACAAGCGTGGAGGCTATGAGTTAAGCTGCTGGTGGAATGGAAGCTATACTCAATTTGAGTGTGCTGGTGTCCATCTCGGATCTGGCTGCAGGGACTTTCTCCTGATTGAGCTGCATGAGAACATCCCCTACCGCATCTGCCTGCGCTCCCTGGCCCGCTTCGATCCAGCTCAGAAAGCAGACCAGCGGGACTGTGTAGAGTTTACCTTGCCGCCATCTGGGATGCAGGACATTGTGATCGCCATGACAACGGTTGGGGGAGCTATTTGCGTGATGCTGGTCATCATCTGCTTGCTGGTGGCATACATCACAGAAAATATCATGAGCCCCACGACACAGCACACATACTCCTACCGCACTCACTCGCATCACTGATGTGACACTGAATCCAAGATGCACTGTTAATAAATAAAATGGCTCATACATTTAACTTCCATAATGACCATATCTAATCTCACAATCATAGCCACTCACTGTCAATAATACTTATTTTTTAATCAGCCACATAATGACATAAACACCCTGTTACAACTGAATTGAAGCACAAACTACTGTGGGTACATGCCTTTCTCAACCTCTGCGAGGATGCACTGAACCAAAAGTACTGATAACCTAATGTACATTTACTATCATACGGTAGTTTACTGTGTTGTGTTTTCGTTTAAGGTTGTGATTGAGTCCGTCAATCTGTATGCTGGCTGCTTATACAGCAATACAATTAATGAAATGGCTTGAGCGCATCAGAAACAGCAGTTTTTGCTAAATGTGCAGCCTGTGAAAGTGTCCAGACTTGTCCTGTCCTTGCTGTGACAATGGAAAATAAAACTTAACTGAATTACATTTTTCCACTTGACTAAACTATCAAACTGTGTAGTTTTGCTTTTGGTTCCGCATACAGTATTTGTACCATTTTGTGAAAAGCAATACAATCTGGTGTACAATCTCGAAATACCGTGCCAAACATCTTTAGTTAGAATGCCTTTATGTCCTGCTGTCAGTGAATAAAGTACCATGAGGTCATTTGTAATACTTTACAGCTGTTGTGTTTTTTTCTCCTGGTGTGTGATAAAGTGTGTGCATGTGTTCATCCTCCCATCCCTGGACAATTTACAAGAATCAAGAACAGACAGGAATTAAAAATATATCGGTATAAACAGACACTATGTGTCTGATGCAGGTTAATCACTGGGGCTTGATCCCATTATTAAGCTTTTTTTTGTTTATGTCTTTCTGGATGGTTAAACAGTATAGCAATATTGAATGTGTTTTTATTTGAAAATGATGTCACCTCAGGGTATTCATCATCAGATCAGATGAAACAAATAAGTCCAGTGGGAAGAATGTACACAGCAAAGTACAATATGATATATAGTAAAACAATACAATTTTGCTGCTATTATACACTGTACAGATGCAGTAACATCCATATGAATGGTGGGGAACCTTAGATGTATGGATCCAAACACAAAAATATTGGTATTGAACACAAATTAAAAGGAAAAATATATCATCAAAATACGTGTACGCACTGTCTGCTAACACAAACACGATGTCAACTCGAGGTTATTTTTGTATTTTGCGTTTTTCACGCTGGTTTGTTTAGGCCTATTTACTTACTCATTTGTATCATTTGTGTGCCCCTAATAATGTCCCGGGTGCCCTCATGGCCAAATTTAATGTAGGCCTAGTAAATATATGTCTTTCAAGGAAAGTCACATTTTTGTTTATTGACTTCACGTCTACGTGCATTTTGATTTCTCAGCGTGACTAGTAGGAAACCCCGCCCTCAAATGACATCACTTGATGGATAAAGCCGTAGTCGCTAACGGGGCGCCGCCATTTTAACTTCCTGCATCAAAAGAAAGCGAGCCAGTCGCACAGCATTTGTATTCGAAACGTTTTCTTAGTTAGCGTAACAAAAGGGGTCTGTCTTGTTTTGTTTTTTTCAGGGAGCAAACCTACTACCTCTGTATAGTTTCTGACAGCTTGTGTCGGTTAGTTTCAGCCGGAGAGACGCAATGCCGAGCCACCCGCTGCGTGTAGCGGTTGTGTGCTCGAGCAACCAGAACCGCAGTATGGAAGCGCACAGTATCCTCAGGTAAAGATGAGACGCCGGGAGGAGAACAAAAGGAAAACCACAATGAAGTGAACCAAATCTGCCCGGTATCGAGCCGTTTCTTGAGCCGGTCACGAGTCAAGCCGACACGGTGGCTGACAGTCCGTCAGGCCTCAACGCAGTTAACAATGGACTCGCTCCTTTTGAGTGTCACACCGGGGCTATGGCCTACTTTCAACGCTTATTACTGACTAGGTTTCAGGTTTGCGGTTGCCTAAAGTAGATATCCACACAGATTTTGTTTTCAAACAGATTCAGGGTTTTCAAAATGCCGACCCAAGTTGGTTTTTTTTATTTTTTAAATTCTCCCACATGCTGACTAGAGCGCCCCCCTGGAGGGAATATTCCGGAAGGGAGGAACTGCAGCCTGTGCAACATCGGGTGGCTTAGCCGCTCTGACCAGTCCCCTTATTTACACCATTTAGAAAGGTTGTCTATATTTATTTGTAAACCAAAGGTGTGTGCTGGTCTGGGACTGTCAGACATGTCACACTTGATCTCATTCCCTAATGGCTGTTCTTTTGTCATTGGGAAGCAGTGAACTTCTGTCTAGTACATTATTTACAGGCCAAGATAGCCTTGTGGTTAGCTGAAATAAAATAAAAAAAACAACTTTCTCTTAATGTTTATTCTATATTAAGAAAAGGTTAATCTCTTATGTAGCAGGAGACAAGGTGGAATTGGCCTATGCACTTTAGTGTCCAGTGATGTCCTAATTCAGCCTGTGACATGGAACAGGACCATGTTATACATTACGTTTTATAACTTGTATGTGAGAATCAAATTTCAATAGCTGACTTCATAGGGTACCTTTTTACTTAAGTCGTGGAAAGATGCTGATACTGCATTTGGCTCTTGTGTAATGTTTTCTTGTGTCTAGTGTTGATGTCAGAAATGGTATGTAATTTATTGTCTTGTCCTTTTTCGTCTTTGCAGCAAACGTGGATTTGATGTGCGTTCATTTGGGACAGGGTCTCATGTGAAGCTACCCGGTCCTGCCCCGGATAAGCCAAATGTGTATGACTTCAAAACGACATATGTACAGATGTACAACGACTTGGTCCGCAAGGACAAGGAACTGTATCCCCTCCTCACTCACTTTTCCAAACACACTCACACACATTTATACTGTATACTGGAAGCCAGATAAGTAGACATGACGTATGTACATATATTGTGTTTAGATATTTTTCTTTAGGGGAATTTATGCAAGTGTGACGGCGTTTGAACGGCACAGCAGATGGGACTGCACCGATGGGTAAATCACATGCAGGGATTTTAGAATGTGTTAGATATATTTTGTTATTAAACCTATAATATACAGTGGGTGGAAAAACACCTTGCAATACAGCAGTAAGTGCAATTTGGTGAAGATCAGTTTTTGTGGAGACCATCAGATTTGAATCTATATTGACTTCTAAAACTCTAGGTTATGTTGAGTGTATTTGCAAGGGTCATGTTACCACTGTTGTTCCTCGCTAGTGCAGTTTCCCTATGTCTTGAATATGAGTGTTAATTTTCTCAATATTTTTGCAGTTTGAGTATGTTTTTTTTCAGACATTCCAGTAGTTAATTGCTGTAACGGTTACACTAAAACTAAAAGGCGAAAGTATCAAACCACCAGAGAACTCCATTAGCAAAGAAAAACAGTGGAGACATGTAGACAACACTGACTGAAAAAAACCTAGCAGAGCATTTAACAAAAACATCACAGGCAGTTTTCCTGTTCAAAGAACTGTCTTTGTGAGTTGCATCTTAAATTTGAGTAAGATATTGACTATAGTACCCCAAAGTTTAATAAAGTAAGTTCAACAAATGAAGATTAATTACTTGTGTTGGTCCTCCTTAGTGAGACTATACATGCACATGCCACCAAACAGGATACTCAGAAATCCTTGGACCCCATTACAAAAAGCTTGTAATGTCTGGAACTGGAGCCTTAAAACCTGTAATATTTTCCATCGCATTTTCTTTGCACATTTGAAAACAGTCAAACTTTGAGTTCATCAAAATTATGTTTTTTATTGTTCCTGTCAATAAGTACTGAGTTGTGTTGTATTTTATTTTATTTTTTTGGTCTTCATTGATAAACTTGAAGTAATCCATGTCTCCACTGCCAGTTAGCAGTTTAAAGGTAAACCTGCCCCCTTGGTTGGTAAATTTTAAGGCTTAATTTATTCCTGGAATATCTCCAATTTTTCTTCAGATAATTGCTTTGTTTAATTAAAGACTAGGCTAAATGTAGGCATATTTTTTTTTAGAAGTTAAGCATGTCTAAGGGCATCTTGAGTTATTCTCTTTTAAATAGGCTTCCTTTGAAAGTTGAGGCTTAAAAGTAGTAGACGTGTGCTTCACCAAATTTTTACCTGCTAATAATATTACTGTATTGCAGGTGTACATTTTACCACCCCACGGTAGGTTGTCTGTATTCCTGCATGTCAAAGGTGCTGTTACAAATTGTAAACTAGCTGCCCTGTAAATCCCAATGTATTGTGAATAGAATATGTACATACTGCCTCTTACAAAAGTATTTGTTGTATTCTTGCAACTTTGCATGGATTTCTTAAAAATATAGTCCACTATTATCGACAATTCACCATGGTGGTTGGTCTTTTTTTATTTATAGCCTATATTTGGCAATGTATTTTAGGGTGGCCATGTAGTGACAGCAAGATGGACTACTTTGGTTACATTTTAGAAACCTGGAGTATTTGAATTATAACATATGTATTATGGACAACAAATGCCGGCTGGGCAGTCTCAGAATTGCTTGTCAATAATACAAGTTTCACATTTTACTGTTAGCCCTGAAATGCCAATCTTCTATTTAATTATTTTTTTCCTTTTCACCAGGCCACTTGTTTGGTAGTTTTTTCAGACACCACTAGAGGGTGCTGTGGTTTGTCTAATACAAACACTTGATGCCATTCAAGGGTATACCCCACAGTGCAAACAAAATATGCAGTCTCATTCAGACGAATGAATATCTGACCGTATCACACAGTCTTGGCAGGCATTGGAGTCCTGTCTCTGATAGTGTGATGGGTGTGTTGTATTACCTTGAAGTGTGTCTCTCGCTCCTGCTGTGCTCCTTGACTTCCCAACTCTTTAGATACACACAGAATGGCATCCTGCACATGCTGGACCGCAACAAGCGCATCAAATCAAAGCCAGAGCGCTTTCAAAGCTGCAAGGAGAAGTTTGACCTGGTCATCACATGTGAAGAGAGAGTCTATGACCAAGTGCTGGAGGGTAAGGCTTCTCATAATGAATAGTATAATCACTGAAGGGATATAGTTGGTAATTCAGAGCCCCTTGCAAGAACACTGCTTTGATACTACATGATGACATTTATACCCCACAATGGTTTGTATGCAGACCCAAGTTTTTACTTTTTACTTCACTCTTTCATCTTTGTTGCTCCCCAGATCTGAATTCAAGAGAGCAGGAGACTCTACAGCCTGTGCATGTTATCAATGTAGACATTCAGGATAACCATGAGGAAGCCACGCTGGGCGCCTTCCTCATCTGTGAGCTGTGTCAATGTGTAAGTGTCTCCTACTGGGATTCTTAAATGCTGTTGTACAGGCACACTGAGGGCATAGTACAACAAACACTGTTGTCATGTATGACATTGTGGTTTAATAATGAAAAAGTATTAAGTATATCTTTCTACTTCAGTAGTATGAATAAAATGTTCTTTAAGTGGACCTAATCTGCCATCCAGTATATTTCCAAAATGGGGGATTCAGCGGTCACCTAATGCAAATGCTGCCAGTGCTTAAAAGGTGCTATATGTTCATAATATGGTGTGCAGATTGATTTGAGTTTATGCAAGTGAGTTGTGTGGATTCAGGCTGTTTAATGTGCTTCCTCCTCCTTTGCCCCTGCAGATCCAGCACACTGAGGACATGGAGGATGAAATGGATGAGCTCATACAAGAGTTTGAGGAGAAGAGCAACAGGCCTTTTCTTCACACTGTCTGTTTCTACTGATACACAATAGAAATTTGCAATAAACGCAGACCCGGATCACAAGCAATCAAACAATATGGACACACACACACACACACACACACACACACACACACACACTTCTTACTCCTCAGTCATCTACAACACTCTTTATATACAGTCTATGCCACAACACAATACATGCACATTGTGTTCCTACACACACGTACACACACACACACCTTTGGGTCAGGACCTAAAAAATGGCTGCTGGTGATGATGGGTCTTTCCTCTATGCAGAGGATGGACTCGCTGCTCTCGCTCTGCCTTTATTTCTCCGGATCAAGGTCAGGCCAAGGAGGTCCTCCCTCAATCCCAGTCCAGTAAAATTGCTCGACCATGTCTCCTCAGGGAGAGCCATTAACACCCACACCCTTGATTCAACAACTCCTTTACCAGTCCCTTTTGATTTTGTTCAGTACAGCATATTAATGCTGTTTTTTTGTTTTTGGCAAATTATATATAATTGTAATTCATTTAAGTCAGATTTTTATTGCTGACCTGGGGCAGTGTAATTCTTTATCTCGGGGTCAGACAGGAAGGGGAGAATGAACTGAACTGAATGCATGTGTATGTGCGACCATGTGTTGTAGATTAGTTTGGATTAAGTTTAAGTGGGTGGGCTAATAATGAATAACCAAACCTAGACCTCTCTAAGGCTCTCCTCCAGTGTGTTTCCAATATAATGTGTTGATTCATATTTAAACTTGGATATGCTGTTTTTCAGGGCGTAGTATTTTTTTTTTCTTTTGTAAATGTCAAAGAATTGAAGCATTGTAATTATTTGCAAACTGCGAGCTCAGCTCAGAGTGCCTGATTTTTCTGTATGTACATATGAATCCTCTAAAGAAAGAAACCTCTCTAAAAACATGTCATGGCTCTTTATTTGCTTTGTGATATTTAGTTCATGATGGTTTTATGCAAAATGGGTATTTTTACAAAAAAAACTATTAGCATTCTGTTACATCAATTAACCATTATCAAGCTATAACTTGTTCTTTCGGCGGATCCTGTTAGTGGTCGCCACAGCGGATCATCTGTTCACACCTAACGTACTGTATATGGAAAAATCTGACTATGACTATCTAGCTAATAACCATGTTAACGTTAGCTGATAGAGCTGTCATGTTACTTTCACATCTAATTTGATGTTATAGACCTTTGTGGACAAGCAGGGGCAACTTCGATTATTTAAAAAATATTTTACAGTAACGTGTCCAAAGCCAAACATGAGGACTTGGTTTAAATAGTTTTGCCTGTTTGAAATCATAGACTATAAACAATTATTTTTTTTAAACAATCGAAGTGTCCCTTGTCCATATTCACAAACTTGTAGTTCACTAACTGAAAACCCAAAAAGTCAGCAGTAAATGTTTATCTAGATAGCTTTTATTGTCATTGTACAGAAAAAAAATAGGAGCGCTACTCACATTGATCAGTGCAATAAAAAGACAGGAAAATACCACAAAAACAAAACTTCAGCAAACAAACATCTACAGCCGGCAACAAAGGTTAAAAAATATAAAGTAAAATAAATACAATGTAATTTTGCACTAGGATAAGTGTAATTATTGTATATTGTAACAAATCATTTAGTTTGTTACCTAGGCCTGCGATACTTCTTTTCCTAGGATGGCGAAGGTATGGCCCGCCCTATTCTGCCTCTGATTGGCGGCAACGAGTACTAGTCAATCACTGTCTATGGTCAATCAGAAGCAGAGGGCCAGGCCTTCGCCATCCTAGGAAACGCTCATTTGCTGCCCGGATGTAGCTACCTCGGTTTTAATCTGCATAAATTAACTGTACGTAAATAATGAGCTATAGCTGTTTTACATATTAACTACTATGAAGTAAGTATTTGTAGGCTTTCTTACCTTAACAAATTATTCTGAACAAACTGATTAACGACGTTACCCAAGCAACCGTCAGTTTAAAAGAAAATGACTAACGTTAAGTTGGAATTGAAATAGTTCTTGTGATCTGCTAACACGTTGCGGTAGCCGATAGTTACCTTGGCAACCTATTTTGTTTATTATAAGCAAAACAACAATGATTTGTTAATACCTGACTGGGAAAATCCATCACCGACTCTTCCCCCAGTGGTGTTGGATAGCTGAGCACGCCGGACAGAGGAGGCAGGACAGCCAGTCTCGGGGAGCCCCGTTTTCTTATCTTGGATCGAAAGCACTAGCTAGCTAACGGTAACCATAAGGTAGTAGCTAAGTAACGCTAACGATATTACGCTAAAGATTTTAACGCTTTTCCATCAACAGTTATAAATCGATAGCAATTAAGCTAGTTAATCAGCAGTTTAACGTGTCTTTCCTCTAGTTTTTTTGGAATAGTCTAGCTGCAGTGTTGTGGTGATGTGTAGCGATATCTCAGCTGACTTTTGTTATTGTTTGTCGACTTTGCTGACAGAAATGAACGCGCTTTTTGGCCGCTTTCACAACTTCATCCTCCCGTTAGTGCGAGGGGCGGACGGTGTCTGCGCATGCACCTGTGGAAGGTAAGATACAATCCAGCTGTAATGTTACTGAATGAGTCCTTATATTGTGGTGAGTGAGACACACTCGCCGCTTATATTCCTAAACTTGCTTTAATCGCTTCTGTGAGTTGCTAAGCTAAGTGGACAGTGAGATCCAAAAAGGCTACTGCGATTCAAGAAGACTAAGTCACATTTAGCGTTTATTATGGCTCAGAATATGGATTTTCAGTGAGTTACTCACCCTCTGTGTGTTGGTGGGAGATGTTCAGACTGTGTGCTGCTGATGCATGATGATGAGGGATGGAGAACACCCACACCTGTTTGTTCCCTCTGGTTTCTGTGACTTTAGGTGGTGTGTGGTTGTGTTTAACCCGTGACCTGTCAAACCCCAGGGTTCATACAGGCCAACTGATGATGTCTCATCTGTGCTGCTGTTATAGACAATGTAATGAAGTTGCACTTACATTGTGGCATTATGGTGGTAAACCTTTACTTAAGGATACACCAATATATCAGCAATGATATTAGCTTATAACTGTTAAATTATCTTCAGCATTAAAAGTGTGTTAACAAAGTATTTCAAAGTTTGATGATTGTATTTTCAGGTAACATTGGTTCCTTGTGCTTTCTAGCAGAGGTTGGTCAGAAAACATGAATCATGGGAAAGGTGAAGGAATTTATGCTAAAAGCCCTAATCTGACTCCAATTGTATGGTCACTACACCCTGAATAGTGTTTGTTACTGGTAGATCAGAAAAATAAAACTCAGGATTCGTTCAGTTAAAGTTATATCAAGCTTTAGTGAAGAATGATATTGCAATCTACAAATACGTGTACACGGATCAGATACTTCAATACAGGTCTATTTTTCACCTAACAAACAGACAAAGATTCCCCCAGCATCTGATGCTGCTAAGTAAAAATCCTGAATTTTTTTATCCATTTCTGTCCCATCTTCTGGTGGTGCTGTCATCAGTTTGGATACAGTCCAGATCTTCTCGGCTCCAGCCGGCTCCTAACAATATGTAACACAATGCATGAAAACGTTACCTCGGCTTCTCCCATTCTCAGGTCAAAAGAGACAAGCTGTTATTCTTGGGATTTGAATATCTGTGCGTTCTTAATCTTCTGCAGACTTAAGGAGTTGCGTGAGAGCCGAGGTCATTTCCATACCCTGTGCTACATATCTCGCGCTTGCAAAACACTGCACCATTGTCGTCTCTGCCTCCTCCGGTCACAGGAGACCTTTTCTCAGTTCCCAATCATTCCCTGGGTGCCAATATCCCACACTCCCTTTATAATGTCTTATCACTTTAAAAACCAGATGGCCTCTCATAACCCAGAGAAGCAGAGACGACAAGGTCAGCTCATGAACTTTAAAGCCCCTCACTTTATTCTCACAAAATATATTCCAACAAAGGCAAATGTCATATTTTCAATTATTGTGGCTTTTGTTTAGGCTGTCATTTGCTAATTTATTTGATCTGCTTTGTCTGTTGCAGGCGTCAAGTCTATCATGTTATTTCATATAATGGGGCCCAGTCCATGATGGATTCCATAGAAAACTACGTTGTAAGTGACATCATAGTCCGGCAGGAGATTAATCTGGTAGTTGGACTGCTCTTGGGCCTCTGCATCAGTTTGTTGTTGCAGTGGCTGCTCGGACTTTGCCACTCACAGCTCAAATACTGGACTTCAAACCAAATAAAAGGTGAGTAAGAAGATGTCAACTGAAACTGAAGTTGCATGTGGGAAAGTTTGTGTTCCTATAGAAAGGCCCTTTGCAGTGATTATACAGTATATGAAACATTTATACTGTATATTTAAGCAATAGCATTCACGTAAGTGAAAGTTCCAGCCTGATGTCACAGCAAACTCATTCTTTGCTGGACAAAAATGGTTGCGTTTCTGGTCCGTGATGTATAGAAAAGAGCACACAAAAACCTTACCCCTAACCTGACCAAAAATAATTTTACATACCCTTCTCTACCTTCTAACTTATTTCCACTCTTCCTGTGATAATAGCTCTGAGTAACTGTCAGGAACCAAGCAAGAAAGGCAGAAGGACAAATGTGTAAAGAAAAATATTTCTTTAACAAAGTTCCACATTTTGGTAACAATAGACAAAAATGAATACATGTTAATATAACATAAGAAAATAGAGAAATAGCTAGAGAAGTTAGGGCCCAAGCAGAAAGGAATTCAACTAAGCAATAAAGAAACTAAAGCTTCAACCCAACACAGCCTAACCCTAACCAAACGGACCTACAGTATCTTCTAAATGACACACAAGGGGGTTATAGTGCTTTCCAATCCATTTACCTCGGAACTCGGAGCTGGGAATGATGTCACAGCCGAGTTGACTGCGATCGAAATCCAACTTCTGAGTACAAATGGAACACACTATTATATACACACATGACCAGGCTTCACATGTGGAGCCTAACTACATCCATATATTTCTTTCTAATGCCATCAAAATGAGATGTTTTCCCCCTCTCCTTACTATCCATGTAATTTATCCCACCCACTTGCACACACACAAACACAAATTTAAGAGCTTTTCACCAGCCCAATTTCCCTGTCTTTCTTTCCAGATGTGGATTTCTGGTCATGGATGCCCAAATTAAGTAACACAAGGGAGTTGTTCCGGGAGGACTCCGGGGGGAACATGTTGCATCCCGAGCAAGATGTGCACCATGATGTTAATGACCCATCAAGATAAAAATGTGGATTCAATTCAGTAGTTACTGCGTGTGCTTTCTTTCCAATAACTTTTCGTTTTCAATCTTGTGGTCTTCAGCCCCAACCGACACCGACTCAAGTGACATCGCTTGAAGCAAAGTATCAGATTTTGAGCAGCTCCCTCTGGAGCCACAAAGGTCTTTATACAACTTTTTTTTCACAAAGGCAGCCGTACTTCCCAAGACCTGAAATCAGACATTGATGTTTAATATCGGTGGAGTTCCCCTTTAACCAGTAAGATATTTAAGATCATTTTCAAATCAGGTGACCTTGTTGCATTGTTGTGAGAACACTGGAAATAACACTTTTGACAGGTTTACCTCGGGACCTCCAGTGCATACCACTTACAGGTTTTTCATTAAAGGAGTATTTCTTGCAGTTAACTGCTTAATGCTCAGTGCAACTGTTTGATGTTTTATAAATCAAGCTTAAATGGAATTACCAGATAGCTTGTTTTTATTTTTTTATGATAGTATATGAAGGCATCCGATAATGTCTGACAGGGAGATTTATCATGGGGCCTATTCTATACCAAGGACAACTTCATGCCCTTGATTTTGCTTTGTAGAAGCAGCTTCCTAAAGCCCTTGGCCATTACTGTGAAACATTGGAATCGGACGGGATCACTGCCTCATCCAATCTTAACCCCTCATCTCTGCTGGCTATGTATATTGTTGCTATACCCTGTCTTTCTTATTAAAGAAATATATACATATAGCATGTTATAAAAGTTTTGTAGGGTTATACAAAATGTTACCCCAAAAACATCAGAACGTCTACTGTACAAAACACAGATCCATTTAATCATTTCAACAGAGACATTCCACTGTGCACAACACTTATATACTTACAGACACACAGTCTGGTTCCCATGTAAAGTACACAATGTATACATTATATATTAGAATCAAAGAGTCTTTTGTGTTTTGTAAAGTTAATGGATTACCTGCTGAACTCATCTTCTGTCACAGACAAGTCAACAGACTTTTAGACATAAACTGACAGACTAGTTTAAGAGGCAGGACAGGACATTCATCTTTCTAATCCAGGCTGCCCCGCTGAGCAAATCTACAACTCAAACTGGAGTTCCGTCCTTTGGAGGAGAAGATCCAGTTTTTTCTTCCTTTTCCATCTTGCTCTCACTGTCAGTGGGGGCAGCGGGCTGGGCTAAACTCTCTACCTCTGTGGCAGCTTCTGCTTTGACAGCATCTTTACAGTCCTGTCCAGCTGGGGTGGCACTTTTGCCTTCTGCTGAGTGGTCGTTGTCTGAAGGAGGTGTTATATTTTCACCTGCTTGTTTCGAATTTATCTCAAGAACTGGAGCGATCACCTCCTGAGCCTCAGGTGCCTCACTGAGGGGCAGAGTAAAGCCCATTTTCCCCCCGCTGCCTGTCCCTCCAGCTGTGGGAGGTGTAAGGCTCTTGGCCTGAGCCTCGTCCTCTCCATGCAGCCAGTCCATCTTCTGAAGGTGTTGCTTGACAGCGTCGTTAACTCGAGCATCAATCATAGCCTCTGTTAGGACACCATCTTCAGAGGAATATGCTGCCGCCTACAAGAGAAAATGAGTCATCAACACACGTGTTTTGTAGATTCATTTACCTCCAGAAACTCAAAATCGGACTGTGAAATATAGCTTATTTATTCAAAATGACTACAGGAAACGTACCTGCCAAGCCACACCCAGCTTAGAGATCTCTCTTCCTGACATGCCCTCTGTCCATTTTGCTATTTCAGAGCACTTTTGACCATAGTCAAACTGTGCAAGCTTCATCCTCCTGCACACACGGACAGATGAGATGGGGACAAAGGTAAATTATTGTCCCACAGCCTGGATGCAATTTTCTATCTGACTTTGTTTTGTTGTTGACTGTGTTTTGGAGTTCCGTTCATTGCTTCCTGGCATGTGTGTGTGTAATGCTTCAGCCTCCATCACATATGTGACCTCACATATGTGTAATTACGGATTTAACTGGGTATAAATAATTGCAATATGAGGGGGGAGGATGTGCTGTGGGTTCTTTCTATTTCTTCTGCGAGTGTGGGTGAAGGTGGGGGGGGGGGGGGGGGTCTTGTGTGAGTTTTTTTGAACACATTTGGATGAAGTAATGTATGCTTATGTTTTATGTGCAATGCCTTGCCATGTTTTTTGTCCTCTCGACTGCCCAAGACAAATTTCTCCTGTAGGAGACAATAAAGGCTCCAGATGCCCAGCAGGATGTTTAATGGCTTTCATCTCAAAAGAGTCATCCTGTCACAGCCATGACTCAGCCCTCACTCTATCAAAATCTCTAAGAATGAACACATTTACATGCGAGTGTAAGACATGGCGGACTGGGCCTAATTACTGGTTTCAGTATGCATCCGTAGTGTGCAGTGGCTTGGTGCCCGATTCTAAGTGCTGTGTTGCTGAGTGGAGGTTGTACTCACTGCCTCCCTCCTGTGGCGGGCTCCAGCACATATTTGTCAAAGTACAACCGCACCAGCCTCTCTCTCTCGTCGGGACCCGGCAGAGCAAAATTCACTATTTCATCTATACGGTCGTTTATGGCCCAGTCAAACTGCTCTGGTTGGTTACTGGCCAACACCAGCATGAACCTGCCGGAAAAACACAGAAATCAAGCAGCTTTAAAGATGCGCAGTAGCCGAGGTTGTATAGGCAAGGTAAAATAGAGTGAAGATCATTGTACATTTGATTTGTACAGAATGTAAATAATTTTACTTGCTGCTCTGCTCTCCGGTGCGATACAAGAATGCATTCAAAGTGGCTCTGAGGTCTTCACTGATCTTCTCCTACAAAAAAAAAACAGAGTAAAGATTGCACGTTATGTAGTTAAAGATAAGTCAAGGAGAATATAAAAGGGTATGGAAATATGTTTTGAAACAAAATTATCCATGGTTCCTGGGAAATTGAATACATGTAGACTTACAGTGGATCTCTTGCGAAGGAATGCATCAGCTTCATCAACAAAAAGCAGAAGTCTGTAACAGGATCAAAACACATGATAGCCTTTATCTGTTGATATCATATCTGGAATGGACAGAATTGTTGTTGTTGGTAGATTTGTCCATCTGATATAATATTAGCCTACCCGCGTCGACTTGTGCCAGCCCAGTCAAACACTTTGTGCATGGCTGTCACACCATCACGGCCCATGGGTGCCACGTCACCACCAGTCATAATTGCGTAGTCCATCCCAGAATGCACTGCCAGCTTCTACTCGAATGAAAAAGAAATGCCTTAAGGTTAGACAAAGCTTCTTTTTCCCATATATGTGAATGTTTACATCGGTCATTGTTCAGTCCTGGGGTATACCTTAGCGAAGAGAGTTTTCCCTGTGCCTGGAGGGCCGTACATGAGGATGTTCCTGTACAGGCCATTGTTCTGCCTCGTGTTTCTTGTTGCTATGGCGATGTCACGTACACGCTCTTCCAGGGTAGGCTAATAAGACAGAAAAATGCAACTTTAAAAATGCATGCTGGTTACATGCATTGTAAAGGCTTTGTTGTCCACTTACACTGAGCACAACTCCCTCGAGGGCATCCTGAGGTTTGCTCTTCAGCCGTTTGGCCATCTAAATAGTTCAGAAGGAGGGAGAGAAAAAGTATAGTTAGCACGTTAAAATCTACAGTTAACAAAATAAGCAAAAAGGATCAATTGCTAATTAGCTACCTTGACTGGATGCTTGATTGCCTCTGCCACGGTGAATCGGGACGTTTCCCGCACCAGGGACGGCTTCCCGAGCCTGGCCTCGATGTAACGTCCCGCCACCGCTGTTGCATTTCGGGCAGAATAAACTCCCACAGCTAAAAGGGTCAGTCCTGCCACCTGGTGGTGTGATGGAACAGTTACACAATATTATAATAACATTAACTAATATTAAAATAACACATACTGTTCACGGGGAGGATGAGGAAAACTCAACCCAAAAGCCCAAACCATTTACATGTAAATGTATGGTTACTCTTTGTGCATAATAGGATGTCATCAATGGTGTAATACTAACAAATGCAAATATGTGTGATAGAAGGATTTTAATGTTGGTACTTTTATTTAACAGCAGTATGACCATTTTTTGTTATGGGCGGAATTTGTGGGCACTCAAAGATATGTGATGTGTTTACCCAATCAGACAGAAGGTACCAGTCTTAGAGACTAGACCTTTATGAACAAACTTCAGTTGGAGTGAACTAGAGGCATCTGTATATCTTTAAACTAATTGTTTAATGTCCATCCTAACATCAGTGGCAAATTCAGCTCTTATTATTATTATGAATTCATAATATAATCATTCAGTAAACTGATTGTGGATGGAAACCGAAATCTCACCGTGGCTGTGACTTTGTCCCAGTCTGAAACAAAGGTCCTGAATCCTTCTCCAAACACAGCGCCTGCAGTCCTAAAATTAAATACACGTCAACTGTCAGCCCACCATTTGGGCGTTTACAAGATTCAACTGTCAACTTGTTACTTAACATACAAAACTGAAAACTTCTACGATAAGATAAGACAGACTATGGATAGAACTTTATTTATCCTGAGTGGGAACTGCGGTTATTTACTGGTATTTATTTCAGTTTCGACTAGTTGAATGATTCAGGACACCAAGAACCATCAATACAGTTCATCTAACCCTCACCATCTATACTACAGTGTGAAATCTTATTGAGTCAGTGGGTCTTACTTTATGGACTCCAGAACAGTCTGTCTGTGTTCTGCAGCCTTCAGACGGATTTGCTCGCGGATTATATCGGCGTTCTCTCGCTCCACGCGGCCCCGTGCTTTAGACTCGGCCTCTATACGCAGGAGCTCGTTCTTGTGCCTCAGCTCCATTTCGTGCTCTATCGTCGCTATTAAAACCATGACACACACAAGTACATCAATCACTGCTCAACATCTTCCAAAAGATTCTGTCATTAGCATTATATAGTGCTATACCTTTCCTCATGGCCTCCTGTTTCTGTACAGACTCCTCCTGTTTGCGAAGGTTCTCCTCGTTCAGGGCTTGCTGTTGGAGAAAAAAACATTATGATACGGAGTCTCATTTTAAAGATTATGTTTTGGGCTTGTATTGCCTTAAAAAAAAAAATGCTTGGGGGGGGGGGGGGCCTTGTTTGGTATCGAAACCCGGGCCATTTCAGTAAGGACTTAGCCTTGGTACATGGGGCGCACGCTCAATCAAGTGAGCTACCAGGGTGCCCCGCTGTGTCTCATTTTATTTTGAAATATGTAGGAGATAACCTCACCTGTTGTCTTAGTTGGTCCTCATATCGCTGTCTGGCCAGTTTATCTTGATACTGAGCTCTCTGTAGCAGAAAACAACCAATTGTCACTATTCAACTCAAACTGGTCTCGCTCACTGCGGCAGCATACTTCCAATTGTTTTTAATATACTTAAAGAAAAGGAAAAGTATTTGCTGTTCTTACCGCTTGATGCTGCTTGGTCTCCTCATTAACAGTTTTCCTCCTCTCCTCTCCCTGGATTCGGATCTGGTCGCCTTTGAGCTGCTCAACTGCTGCTTCATATTCCTGTTACAGAGGCGCACAAAAGGATGCAAAAATCTATTAAACCGCCCCCCCTTTTTTTTTTTTTTTTTTTTTTAAGTTAGTTTTGGCATTTTCAGCCTTTATTTTGACAGGACAGTTGAAGACATTAAAGGGGAAAGAGAGGGGGAATGACATGTAGCAAAGGGCCGCAGGGTGGAGTCGAACCCGAGCCCCTTGTGTCTCTATATATTAAACCCAGTTAACACACTGCTGAACATTTTAATACATTGCAACTGCACGATTGACTGGGTCTTCAAAAAACATCATCCACATGTCAAAAACATCAACAATGACATTAAACTTCAATATATAGTCATTATTTGACCAAGTAAATAACTTCCACATTGTAAACTACATACTCGACTGGTCTAATGCGGAAACAATTCTGATGGACGTATTGCAGCACAGAGTAAAAATAGAGATTTGAAGTATCCATACTCAGTGCAACTCTACTACATCTCTCAGAACCATTATCCATCCAGTAACACGACATGATTAGTATCATATTCTTTAGTTGATGTAGCACTGTCGAAATCAACTTAATTATCTGGAAAAGCACTGGTGTCCTGCAGCAGATGAAGAGAGAAGCAGTAGTTTAGTACGTGTGTGTCTGCTGTACCTTCATTTTGCTCTGATATTCCATCTGAGTGGACTGCTCCTGCATTCGAGCCAAATCCAGAGCTTCTTTGGCATGTCCTGAATGGGGGTGAGAGGAGAGAGGCACTGAAAAGATGTGATGGCTTGGAACATGGAGATTTTCAGTTATCAATGTAACATGATGGTCTGTGAATCCTGACAGATGTGTCACTAGTCTCTCTTTCTACTTCATCTTGCTAAAACGGTAATGGGACATGCTTAAATCATAAGCACAAAACAAGATACACTCCGTGAGCATGTATGTGGAACAAGTAGAATTTGGGATTTGGAAGCCAGATTGCAAGGTGATGACCTTTGAACACGGTCTAGTAGATTGAATGAAGGTGATAGAAACACAACGTCGTTCGCATAAGCAAACAACAATTTTAGAAAGATGAAATTACATGTATATATGTACAGATGCTGGCCAGGGAGTGTGGGCCTCACTAAGCCGTAGCATCACTGAAGCGACCACCACCATGAACCAGAGAGGAGCTGGATGCTGGAGCATCAAGACTTTCTGTGTGTAGTAGCCTAACTAATGTTGTTATAATCAGGTGAATCCTCTGCTGAGCTAACAGGCCGTGCAGAACAAACTTACGGGACTTGTCGAGCTCCTTGGCCGCCTGAGCAGCTCGCTCCAGCCCGGTGGGATCAAAGTTGCTCCATTTGTCCTTGGCTTTATCTCCTCCACCGCTGGACCCTCCGGCCGGCGGCGGCGGCGGCGGCGGTGGAGGCTGAACCGGGAGACCAGCAGGCACTTCAGGCTGCCCCTTGTTCAAGCCGAAAAGCCACGACATTTTAACGACAATAAATGAAGCACAGTTACGCCGGTTCTGTGTGGAGCGAGAGGCAGCTGCTGCTCCAGACCTGTCACTGCACTTCCCCTACACGCGTGTCATGCCGCAATCTTCTGCGCAGGTGCAACGGAGTTTACAGGTTTGTTTGAATAACTGCAACGACGATTGGCTGGTAACAAGTACTCCTTCTTCTCATTGGCTGTTCCAACAACCGTCTTCAGCAGAGGTCATTCATATAGTCCCACCCAAAATCGTATGGTAGCCGCAGAGGGTCATAATCGGTCATAATAGATGCAATTCACAGGAAAGGACTGGTTTTCGTTTGGTTGCATCAGGCTGTTGGTGCGGTGTGTGTGCTTTATATCTCAGTGTCTAGCATGGAGCATCCATCAGGAATAAATGTTGACTGGAGGAATGTTTAGACTTCAAACCTGGGTGTTCTTCTCAAATATCACTGCTGGTAGATAATTGTGTCCTTGTGTTCTCTAAGAGTGTGAGACTGTGCATAGTGGCTCATGGCTATGAGAACATTTGTGTAGTATTTGTTTGACATAGCAGCCAACATGTAGGCTGCAAACGACTAGTCTAGAATAAAGTATTTCTCAAAATCACATCCTTGTCATTTATTCACTGTATAACACAATGCCATACACAGTCCTATATATTTATCTTTATGTATCTATAGTTTAGTTTTACTGTTTATTTACTTTTTGTTTACTTCCTATATTTAGCTAAAAGTTTGTTATTATACTGTATTTTTATACCTCTTTATTTTCTATAAGTGTTTTGTAAGCTGAAATCTGCTGCTGGAAATCCAATTTCCTTGCGAGAGTCATCCCAAAAGGATCAATAAAGAGAAGTCTAAGTCTTAACATGTAATTTAACATTTAGAATCAAGAAACAAGGACAAATTATATACCAAAAATGTTTAATGAATGAATATTTTAAGAGGACAACATTGCCACAACAAATGGTAAAATATATATTTACATAAAGACGAAAGCTTGAGGTCATTCTTCTTCTCAAGCTCCAAAAAAACCCCTCACAATCAGCATCAAATCATAAATTAACAAAAGGTTGCACATGCAAACACAGGGAAACTTGTGGAAGTTGATAAATCACATCCTCTATCTCGTTACTGGAGGTAACGTGGCGGACTCTAGTGAAGTATTTTGTACACAGCACTGTTGCCGGAAATGTCTGGCACACACGATAGAGGTGTTGGATTGAAATCAGTGACCGAGCAGAAGCAGGGCTATCTGTGGACAAACCCTTGCTATTATGTTTAATGTCAGCTGCCATCTTGGATTATGATTGTATCCTTGACATAAGAGTGCACAATTTCCAAAAATATTCTCTAATCTACTATAAACTTTACTTGATATAGGTCACCTGAAAATTTGTTACAAGTGGATGTAGGGGTTGCCCATTGCCAGCATTGTCAGCAAGGGAAAAGGCATGAACTTGTCAAATCTGTTTTCGTGGATGCACTGCTTTTGGACAACACAATCGCAGCAGGGGTGCATGGCGGGTAGCATAGTAAGGGGAGAAACCCTCCTTCAAGGTCAGGGATCAAGGCACTGCAACAGTTATCATCTGTCCTCTTGGAGTGTCCTTGAGCAAGATATTGCATCCCTTTTCTACTTCAGTGACATTGCTCTGTTGGTAACCATTTAAAATCAGTGTGGGACTAACCCAAGTGAGACTCCATGTCAACTTGTTTATACATGGTGCAGGCAAAGAGACATAGGCCTGGCTGTGCATCACGTCATGGTCTCTCTGATCAGCTATCAGTCCACACTTTTTCAGCCACATATATGGTCATCAGACTCTGGTGTCAAGAAAGGTAATTTATGTGGGTCGTTCAGCATGGAGCAGCCCTGGTATTGTGAGCAATGAAAAAATAAATGAAGTAATTTAACAAAATTAACCTTATATTATGTGAAAGATACTAAGATGAAGTGACAACTGTAAAGCAAGGAGGTGAATGTGTGCCTGACTGACTCATGAACAGCGCCAGAATCCAAAAACCACACAACTGTAAATCTGTTACTGCAGCAAGTCCTTCACTGTAGCAAAACAATACGGGAGAAGACACCAGAAGGCTCCTTGCCGTCACCCAACGCTGCATGGAAGCCTTCCTGTTGCCGAGCCTGCGCCAGCTTTGCGAGTGAGAGGAATGTCCGAGGTTCCGTGATCGCCAGATCGCTGATCACACGTCGGTTGAGCTGAACGCTGGTCTGTATGGAAGAAGAGAGGAAATATGTCACATAGGGATAAAGTGAACAAACATCATAAAGAATGTAGAGAGGACTGGTGCAATACTGTAACATTCAGCACAACTAACCTTGGTGAGGTTGTGCATAAGAGCGGGATACTTCATGCCGTGCTCTCGTGATGCTGCTGCAATGCGTGTGATCCAGAGCTGAAGAAATAAGAGCACGACAAATACAATAAGTTATATTGATTACTTTGCTCAATTAAATACAAAATTATTCTTTGCAAGAATCAACCAATGTCGACTTGTCATCCATAGAGTGACTTTTCCTTTATTGTATTATTTAAATTTGAAGGATGTTTAGGGCCCCAGAAGAGGTAAACAAATATCCAGTAAAACACAACCTATTGTGCAAGAAATATGTGGTTTCCTTAAGCATCCCTTTAATCATTTTGAAACAGTAAGTACACAATATCAACTGACTATTACTACTCTTTGATATGTTTTGGTTGTATTTGTGTACCTTTTTAATATGTATGTAATGTACCCAGGGCTCCTTGCAAAGTACTGAGGGGATTATCCTGGTGAAATAAAGTACATAAGAGAGCAGCACAGGGCTGAAAAACTGCTGCACAGTGACTGTCTACACTACAGCATTCTGCAGCTGCTTCACATATTGTGGTTTGGTAAAATACAATGCCCCCCCACCATTCCCAAAGACTCCCTGCAGGTGAGGCATACTTGTTCCTATACTGAGAACGGTAGCATGGGTTACATAGTAGCTAGAAGCTCTTTTTCGGATATTACAAATTAAATCTCACTGAGAGACTGCAGCCTGTGTGCCAGCCATGTGTTTGTTGTTATAGAGGACATTTGTATTTGACGAGTGTCTCACGGTTCTCATGTAGCGCTTCTTGAGCCTCCGAGCTGTAGTGGCGTAGACAAAAGCTCTCCTGACCGCCTTCACAGCCAGACTGTAGCAGCGGTTCTTTCTGCCTCTGAAGTGCTGTTGGAGGAACCGACAGGAAGGATGACTGACACAAAATGATTATCATTATGCTATTAATATTAGAGTAAAATTATGAGGCATCTTTCTAACCGAATCCAACAACATGGACCATCTCTACACAGCAGAACAATATAGCAAATGACTCACTGATTTTTATTTTAAAGATGTAACTACCAGACAAATTTCAACATGACAAGAATCACAACATTTTGACAGCATGGAACAGCTTAGCCTCTTCATTCCAGTAAATAGTCGTGGCCTTACCCGTGCATGTTTGAGAACTTCTTGAACTTTCCAGTATCTGTCAGGTCCACGACTTCTGATCAAACAAGACAACGTCAGAAATACCATGTCTGTTCTTCAAGTGAACGACTTCACCACAATGTCCTTTTTAACAGGATATAAATACTATTTAAATGACCTTAGCCCAGCTCCACCAGTAAAGAGACTCTGTTATGTGAGTTCAATTCCACACACGCCGTGTTACGAGTACGACTGACTGCACTGGGTTCGCTTGATTTAGAAGCCCGGACATCTTGTGACCTCTGCTCCGCCCGGGTTTTGTTGACATAAAAAAGGCAAGAAAAATATCATGATAGTTAAACCTTATTTTTTACAGTCTATGGGGTAAACAAACTCAAAGGAAATACAACTCAAAAAGTTCAAATAAACCACAAACATTTCACTTTTATTCTTCTGCCTCATTATACAGTCTTGTACAGCCGAGGGACGCTAGTCAACAAAACACGCGCTCCCACCAGAGCAGTGACGCGGCCACGGAGTTGTATGCTGGGATAGCAGGCGCTGGAGGTCAGAGAAACTCCAAAATGTCGGTTGCTGGTCTTACGTCCTTGGGCCGCTGTGGTCTTTTGGCGTTCCGCTCCCCCGCAGGACTGGTGGTATGTTGAAAAGTCTTTTCAGTAATCAAACAATTTCAATCAGCCGATATTGTCATTTTCAGTTTCTGTCCTCGCTTTTCTCAGAGTTACGTGACAACATAGCGGAGGGCTCCGTCTATGCTCTGAACTTCCTGTTACGTAGTCCAGTTAGCTACTAGCTACTAGCTAGCCCGGCTAGACCTTACTGTTAATTGTAATTGTACTGACACAACAATAACGTTTTAAACGTCTTCATTTCTTCTTATTGGCTGGTGTGTGTTTAGCTTAATCTGTAGACAATTAAAATCCACGTAAACACCCGATATGGCAGGAAACGAGTAAAATAAGGTGTAAACATGGTTCATCTTATTATAGTAACGTTAACATTACCTAATGTATATTATTATAAAACAGAAATCTGACACACTTTATGTACAGAATTCAGTCAAAAATAATCAACCAGACAAAATGTATTGAAAATGTATAATACCTTTTTATAATAGTATAGCCATGTTTAGCAAACACGTCATAAGATCATGAGTGATGATGACCGATACATAAACAATCAATCATGATTATTTTGTAATTTTGAATTTTCTGTGCTTTAACGAAAAAAAATAAAAAATGCTTTACGATCACTGATGTCGCAGTGGTTTAGGCTTAGTGTTAAGCCATGTAGAGTGACAGTAGAGTGCCAAAATTAACATGTATTTTCTCCCCTTGTCCCTGCTGTCAGGCGGTGCGGTATGCTCAAACAGCAGCGGCTCCAGCAGCTCAACCCAGAATAAAGAAGTTCCAGGTGTACAGATGGGACCCAGACACTCCAGGAGACAAACCACGCATGCAGACCTACGACATCGACCTCAACACGTAGGTGCTGCAGCTATTCCCTCTGCCATGAGGAAGCCCAGTGCTGTATGTGCAGCAGTGCATCAATCTGTTATTATTGATTTGCTACTTAAATGTGCAACAAGATGTGCTGATATCCATACATGATGGATGAGTTTATTCCATTGCCACTTGTTAGAAAAACGGGGAGATTGAGTTTAAAATTAATTGACACTTGCCGTCCAGTCAGAAACAACCATTATCTGTGAACATTGTGTATAGATTTTAAAGTTTTTATTAGTAAGATGTGAAGTGGACTCTGACTCAGAGGACAGACAAAACTCTGCTTATCTCTTATAATGCATACTTGTAAATATGGCTATTTTTTGATAGCATTGCTATTAGCTAATCATTTGCACTAGTGGAGGCTTATCTTTTAGTGAAGTTCAAACCAGTAATCAAGCACGTGCTAACAGAGGGCATTATTAATGAACTGTGAAAAGCCTTCAAGTAGATTTAACTTGGGTGGCTCTGACAGATGGCATATTTCCAATCCTCTTCCTTCATCTGTTCTCTAATCAGCTTGGGGAAACTCTCAACTCACTTCTGTCAACATGACGCCGCAGCCAAAAGAGTCCAATACTAAAAAATGCTCTTAGGCCATAACATCTGTCAGGATGTTCTTCTTGGACAAGTCAAACACATCCGAGATGTCCCTTTTTACACTTCCATTTCTTGACATTCTGTCCTCGCGGACTTGTTTTGTTCTTCTTCATGTAGTTGTGGCCCAATGGTTCTTGATGCCTTGATCAAGATCAAAAATGAGATGGACTCCACTCTGACCTTCCGCCGCTCCTGCAGAGAAGGTCAGTAACATGGAGGCCAGAGGAAAACAATTTACAAGATGAAACGATAATTAAATGTGTAAAATAATAATTCTGTGTATATAGTAGTAGTAGTCAATTAATATTAGAACAAACCACAAAAAGTCTCAAATTATTCCGTTTGTTTTGGTGCAGCCTACATTTAGTAAAGGTCAAGTAGTTAGATTTCTCTTCAGAAGTTGAAGACAACTCCAGTTTATTTAAGGCAGTATACCAAAGTTTGCTCTGTAGATTATTTTTAAAGTTCATGCCAACTACAGGTCCTTCAACCATGAAAGAGAATGCTGCACTCTCTCCATTTTACTATTTTTGGGGTCCACATTACTCTTCTTTTCCCAATAAAACATGTCATTATGCTAGAATAACAAAATACTCATGTCCAGTATTGTGATAAAAAAGTGTTTTTGTCTTCACATTATCCTGTCTTAGAAATTCTATAAAACCTCTTATTTTGTTTAAATTAAGGTATTTGTGGATCCTGTGCAATGAACATTAATGGAGGAAACACACTTGCCTGTCTTGACAAGATTGACACCAACATTAGCAAGCCAACTAAGATTTACCCTCTGCCACATATGTATGTGGTCAAGGATCTGGTACCTGTGAGTAAATATACAATCCATTTCTATTTTTGTGAAAATGTTTTTGACGACTTTTCGTATGTGAGCAGCGCGCTAGCGTTCCATCATCCAATGCACAACACACAGACTCCACCCCCGGCTTTGGTACAGCTGTCTGTCAGCAGCATCTCCTAGGGAGCTGAGTGGACAGTAAGTAAGTCAAGTTTATTTGTGTAGCGCTTATCACAGACAGAGTCACAAAGTGCTTCACAGGCCAAATAAATACATAAATTAAAACAAATTGATAATCATAAAAAGCACAATAAATCACAGTAAATCATAATAAAACACAAAATCATAAGCTATTACATATTAATACAGTCAACAATGTGGCTAAATAACAGCAGCTGCCTTCACCAGGCTGACAGACGGCAGAAATTTACTGAACTAAAATAGTTTTTATGTCGGGCTCATGGGAAGAAATCAACAGTGTTTGCATCGATTAATTGATCTTATTTCGCCACCCACCATAGCAATTGAGGGGAATCTGCCTGTAGTAAAACAGACACATTCACAACAGACAGACTTGGGAGTAGGGCTAGGCGATATGAAGGAAATCAAATATCACGATATTCTTGACTAAATACCTTGATGTCAATATTGCGACGATATTGTAGGATTGACAATTGGTGTTTTAACAAAATATTATTTACACAATGAGATTTTTGATAATCATCAGAAATGTCGATTTAGTGACAAAGTGTGTAAAGGCAAATAATAGAACAGCTAGAACAGTCTGGTACGCTACATCACTTTACTGTAATGCAGCCTTTAAAACCAGTAAAGACAACACTTATGCCATATTACGATTTTACGATATCCAAAATCTAAGACGATATCTAGTCTCCTATCACAATATAGATATATTGCCCAGCCCTAACTGGGAGGCTTTCTCAATCAAAGTAGATAAGGTTAGGTTCGAAACACGTATACAGACGGATATTTGTGTGATTTTAAACTGCTGTCTATGCAGATTACCCTTCACTAAACGTAACAAAAATGCTTTTGACTTCAAGTGTAAAAAAACAAATGCCGGGGCCTTCGTGAGACACCCGTCTCACAGCGCCAGTGTGGATAAATACATTTTTAAAAATGGAAGTGTATCTGTTCCGTGAGACGAATGACTGATGGGCGTCAAAAAACACTGTTAGTGGATGTCGGCCGTAAAGAGCATTGACACACAAATCCAGTTTTTCTTTATGCATTTTCAGATGCATTTTAAAAAAGGTTTTATTCTCAAATGTGTATGCTGACTGAATCCTTGAATGTACTATTGGTTTGCAGGACATGAGTAACTTCTACGCCCAGTACAAGTCTATTGAACCCTACCTGAAGAAGAAGGACGACTCAAACGAAGGGAAAGAGCAGTACCTGCAGTCTGTGGAGGACAGACAGAAACTGGTACACCTGTTTTTTTCTTTTTCTTGGATCAAACATTGAAGTGCATCATAAAAGTCACATGAAAATAAAAAGCATTCCTTCCTTTTGTCCTGTGTAGGACGGGCTGTATGAATGTATCCTGTGCGCCTGCTGCAGTACCAGCTGCCCCAGCTACTGGTGGAATGGAGACAAATACCTTGGGCCTGCTGTGCTGATGCAGGTGTGTGTCTGAGCACATAAACATTTAGGAATCACTTGATTGAAATCTTAATCGGCATGGAAAAAAAACCTGAAAAACCAGACAGATGAAGAGTTTATGGGTTCCATCCTGTTGTCTCTCAGGCGTACCGTTGGATGATTGACTCGCGAGACGAGTTCACAGAGGAGCGTCTTTCCAAGCTGCAGGATCCTTTCTCCCTATATCGCTGCCACACTATCATGAACTGCACCAAGACCTGCCCCAAGGTAACCTGTCGGCACACATCTGCAGCCACTTGCACACCACAGCTTATGTATGTCTTGTGACCTTGAAATGCAGACATGTGCCGTTTGCAGTGTTGTGCCTGAACGCGTTCATTGAACGATAGTTCATGAACTCGTTCATATTTTGGGCGAACGTGAACTGAGCGTACTGTATTACTGCCTGATGAACGTTACTGTGAACTCGTTCATTCTGGTGTCTGTGAACGGCACGCTCTTTCAGTTTAACTTCGTTCAATAGGGTGCCAGATTTCTATAGAGCCTTCCAGGTGAAAACCCAGCTAAACACCGTAAACCGCCCTTAATATGTAGCGCAGGGGTGTCAAACTCAACTTCACTAAGGGCCACACTTGGAAATAAGAATCCCATCAGGGGGTAGACATGTAGAGTTTGACATGCTTTTATTTAATCTAAGTCAAATATATTTGACTGTATTATTGCATGTCTCATATACCTTTCTCACTTAGTTATGTCAACATAAAGCCCTAAAAAAAAAAAAGTTCCTTAGCCATCAGAGAGTTTTGCAAATCAAGCAAAACAATAATTAAATTTTTTTCACAGCCTAAATATGATAACTCTCTGCTTCTGTGGGAATTCCTGAGTCTCAAAGTCGGCAAATCTGCCAAATTCTGCTTCGAGTGTCGACTAATTAGAGTTTGAAAAGAGTTTCCCGTGTGTTTGGTTTCTGTGCACAACTAGGCGGGCCAAAATCTATTGTGAACCTAAATTGATATGCGGGCCGGATCAAAACTTGCGAGGGGCCGGATTTGGCCCGCGGGCCTTGAGTTTGACACATGTGATGCAGCGGAAAAAAACACCCAATCTGGCAACACCAGCCACCAGTGTCGCACCGCTGCGTGCGTCATCAAAGCAAAAAGCAGCGTGGAGGCATCGTATGATCATTTAAACGTAAAAAAAAAAAGGTCGGTGAGGATGCAAAAAATCTGACATTTCTGGGCAAACTTTGCCCCCCCGGCTTTCAAAAAGAAAATCCGCACTTCAGTCACATCCACAGCAAACCTGAAACGGCATATTGAACTGATTGGATGTGAAGATGAAATCTGATACATAGTTTCAGTCTTAAAACTGATAAAATAATTGCTGTCTGTGGTTCTATGGTTCTGTGGCAATAATTTTGAAAAATAATAGCTCGCACCAACATATGGAAAAAAAGAACTATGAACTAGTTCAAAATTTTGAAGTATGAACTGAACTAGTTCATTGTAAAATTTGTGAACTGAACTTTGAACTTCATGTAGAAAGTGAACTTTCCCAACACTGGCATTTTCTTACTGCTCTTTCCTCTGTCTGTCTGTCTGTCTGGTCTTCATTTTAGGGCCTGAACCCAGGAAAAGCAATAGCTGAGATCAAGAAGATGATGGCCACATACAAAGAGAAGAAGGTGGCTTCTGTCTGAAACCTCAGTTGTTCTCTTCTCCAACTTTTCCCTCCATGATGAAGTTAAATATTGATTAAAAAAAACATTTATTATATTAGTATATTGATGCTTTTTTGAGGTCGGAATGGCCAGTACACCAGTCAGCTTAACCACCACCACCACCACCACCACCACCACACTCTGCAGACTGCAGTCAACTGTAATGGAAATGTATGTGTGTGTGTGGTTGGAGGACTTGGTGTTACATAAACGCACATGTACAGGATGAATGCACGAGAAAGTCTGTGTGTTTGTGTGTGTCTTACATGTACCATAACAGAGGTATTTAACGCTACTGTGTGTGTGTTTGTGCAATTGGGAGATATGTCGCTGCTTATTAAAGTAAAAAGGAGAAGGTTTCTTGTGTGTAAAATTTTTTTTTTAGCTTGCTGCTTTTCAGCGGTTGCTTCCTTTAAAGACCTACAGTGTATATGTTCCCTCAGATCGTCCAACATACCAGCAGCAGTCCTTTTTTTGATTTGGAAATAAATAGTTGAAATACCTGCAGCTGTTTTCGGTGGTTATTTAAAGTCCCTAGTGTTGCTACACAGTTCCACGATGGGTAGCAGTTAGTGTCCATAGATGTCACTGTTGTGCAAAGGCTCAAATGAGTCGCACCATCTACGATTTCATCACGTTAATGAGTTTAGTTGAAGACTTCTTTTTTTATCGTTTTAGTTCAGGTTGTTGCATTCTTTTAAAGTGCTTTAATTTAAAAAGTCACTTATAGGCTACTGTAGATGTTTGTGTCTCACAGGCAAGACATCTGCTTAGACCCGAAGCAAACCTTTAAAGCCTATATGTGGAAGAGGACATTTTAGTTTAGCAGTCTGGAGCATAGAAATAGAATAGGCTACATCTTATTTTATTTCTAAGGTCTGGACTCTTGTTGATGCATGAGCTTTAAGTTTTATTGTGTTTATACAATGGAGAAAAAAAACAACATTTTATTTATTTATTTTCGGGAGATGTCACGCCAGACACCCTGTTCGAACTACAAATATATACTTAAGTGGACCATAGGCTCAATCATCATTGTGCTACCTCCTTCAGATAGTGACTCGAGGCCTACCAGTCATTTATTGAAATAATTAGGCTTACATGTAATCAATTAAGACAAAAATAATGACAATAAGTATGAAACATAATACATTCAATTGTTTTTATAGCGCTTTTCTAGACACTCAAAGACGCTTTACAGTTTTGGTTACAAAAGGTTATATGACAGACACTGTAGGTTACATAGACTAGGCTACATATGTGATTTTGCTATTGTGTTTAGATATAGTTAACGCATCTCAGCTCCTGCTGACATGTTGGTATTCACATAGGTCACCTGGTCACCTATAGCAACAGGTGATAGCAGTGATTCGGCAACCAGCAGCAGCTACTAATGTCTGGTCAGTTCATCAATACTTTTGATCCCAGCGTCGAAGGATCTGACGGGTAGCCAGTCTCGGGATATCCATGATGGCGTTGCGGGTCGGTGTTGGGACCGGGGGATGGAGGCTGGGACTGGACGGGGAGGAGACTACAGATGCGGGGTGGTACAATGTGGCGCTGCGAGGTCCTCCTGCACTCAGAGGACGCATGAGAGCTGAGGATAGCCGGAGCAAATTGAAGCAAAGTTTGGGTAAGACAAAAAGTCTTGTGTTTGCATTTTTCAGTTTAGTTGTAACTGTACTTTTGTTTTAACGTTTTTATTGTATGCGTCTCACTCAGATAGTTCAAAAGTATTAACTTGAGTTGCATTTTAAATGCTGAGAATTATAGAGGAAAAAAAACCAGGAGATGTGAGGAGATTGTGCACAGATTGCATGCAGCCCAGTCTATGTTTCAAGGACATCAAAGCATCCAAAGCGTTTATTAGTTCTCGTAATGTAGACCGAATAATAGTGGGATCATTTGCGTGCATGCTAATGGCTGTTGAGAGCTGACATGTGGTCCTGTGTTTTCACTGGAGAGAAGAAAGAGGAGGGACTTCACAGCTCAGCCTGCAGCAATGGCACTACAATGGAGAGCTAGGGTGCCAAGAGGGAGAAAAAAAACAAACAGAGTTGCTTCATGAGGCTGGGGGTCGATGAGGGCACATGGGAAGATGATTTTGTATTTTGTATTTATCTGCCATAGTTGCATGAAAACAAAAGGCGTAAAATAGATGACAGCAGTTGCATCTCCTGTTGCTGTCCTCAGAAACTCTTACTTGTGTGTGTGTGTGTGTGTGTGTGTGTGTGTGTGTGTGTGTGTGTGTGTAGGTGGTGGTGGTGGTGGGGGGGTGTCTCTAGCAGGGAAGGGAAGGACTCAATGGGGAGAGGGGGGGTTAATCGCTCCCAGATGTGTGCTGTGAAAACATATGGTTTCCGAAAGCCACTGTGATGCACAAGAAGTGTGTGTGTGTGTGTGTGTGTGTGTGTGTGTGTGTGTGTGTGTGTGTGTGTGTGTGTGTGTGTGTGTGTGTGTGTGTGTGTGTGTGTGTGTGATTTGCTGGTACACAAACTTCACTTCACAGATTTATTGATACACATGCAGAACTTGTGCAAACCATGTTTCAATCACATTTTGTGTTTAGTGTGGCCTCAAATTCTCCATGCAGTCACACAGAGAGAGAAAAGTCTACAGTGTAGGATGTAAAAAGCACAAGCAATTAACTGGTTTATGTTGTATGTATGAAACAGCCTACAGTACTGCAGTGGAGGAGGAGCATTCATACTTTCCACAAAGTGGGAAAGTAGTTTAGTGAGTGTTACAGGAAACTAAGGTAATGGATTTTACTGTATATAACACTTTCCCAGTGTGACTTTCTGAATTTCATTGACAACTTTACAAAAAAGTAATAGTCAGTGATGTCTTGATGCTGTCAGTGTTCATGTTTTTTTTTTGTCCACATGTAATTTACTCTCAACCTGAGAGGCTCTTGCTCGGTGGAGTGAAGAAGAAAGAAAAGGGGGAAAAGAGGAGTGTGGGGAGGGTTCAAGGAAATGACCAGTGAGGGCGACAGAAGGGAAATGAAGGATGTGGAGACAGACGGAGAGAGGGAGGGAGGGATGAAGAAAACTTAGGGAGAGGGGTGGGGAAGAGGGGTCCTCTGTTTCTTTTCCTGGAATGCAGCCCCGAGACTCTGCTGCAGCGAGGAAAAGTAGGAAAACAGAGAGATTGTTCCCAAGAAGACAGACGTGCCACATTCTTGCTGTCAGAGTTTTCTCCCCCTCTTTTTCTTGCCTTAGCTGTTTGGGGCCAGTGAGGGAGGGCAGGAGAGAGGGGAGAACAGTGGGGGGTTGAAAAGGTGACGGAGGGCAGGGGGAAAGAGATGAGAGTTCAGGAGACCAAAGGAATATTCAGCACTAAGCACTTTATTCCCCTCTTGTTGTCTCTGTTCTGATTATAAATACTCTCCTCATCTCCTCATCCAGTGTTAAAGTCAGTCTACCTCCCAGAGTGACCATGAGAGTCCTCCTACTCATCTGTATGCCAGGTAACTGCACCAAAAGTCTACTGAAGCCGATGAAAACTTGGTTTCAAATTGAAATATTTATTACTAAATGTGCAAGGAATAGTTTCTTGTTTTTGGATACTACTTTTATTCACTCCCTTCCGGGAGTTAGATGAGAAGATAGATACCACTCTCATTTTTGTACGATAAATATGAAGCTACAGCCAGCAGCCAGTTAACTTAGCTTAGCATAAAGACTGGAAACAGGGAGGGGGGGGGAGCCAGCAGTTCTGTACAGTCAGAGGTTTGTGCTGCTACAGCCTCACTTGGTCTTGGATGACCAGTAGCATATGGTGGCTAATGTTAGCAAACTTAAGCTAGATATTGTTGTGTAACTGACATTACTGAGTCACTTTACTGACATTATGGCCTCTTCTACACATGTGCTACTGTTACACTAGCATTTTTCTATTATCCCATTACCAGGTCAACAGCAAAAGTTACATTATAGTTGATTTTAAGCAAACTACTGTGGGGTAACATTTCAAAAACAATTTTCTTTTTTTTTTTTATGTCTTGATAATAAAAACCTATATTTAAAAAAGGAATATAACACACCATGGTTCAATTCGATACACTTGTGGTCTGGTGACTTTATGTTATGTTTGCTAACTGTGACTGCAGGTGGCAGTTAAGAGGATAATGGTAAATGCTAAAAAAGTAGTGTAACTATAGCACATAATGTCAATTATACAATATCAAGTGTTTGTAGGCTAACAATAGCCACCATAACATTGTCATACCAAGCCAAGTAAGACTAGCAGCAAAACCCCTGAGTGTATCGAAATGAGTATGGGTACATTTTATTTCTTATGAACTCAACATTTCATTAGTGGCAGAACACTTTTGAGAAAAACTTTAAAAATCAAAAGTAGAATTTAGAAAACACCTGAAAAAAGTACTAGTATAATAATAATAATAATAATAATAATAATGATAATAAAAATAAAGCATTAAAGATACTCACTATTCAGAGTGCTTGTAATTACTGACTTTCCCTCCCCTGTTTTTCACTCATTACCCCATCTTTGTGATTACTTTGTTGTTCTGAAATGTCAACAGTTCTGCTGCTCGCCCAGCCTCAGTACCAGGAACCGTTTCCTTTTTTGGGTGAGTTCATTAAGAGAATATTGGCCTTGATTGTTCCAGCTCAGCATCTGTTTATATCATAGCTCTGCACATCTGTTACCTATTTCTTGTTGTCCTCTGATGTGTCACCTAGCCTCGAGGAGTTCTCTCCTCCTTACTTTGTTATTTACCACCCGCATAGCAACTGTCACAGTGTAAATAGCACTTTGACCAGTCTGCGTGTTATTATTTTTAAACATCTTGCATATGAAGTCATGCATTACACCCTCGCAAACTGCTTGTTTTTATCAGTTTTGGCGTGCAGGTGGTTTATTTTATATGGTGCAGTGCTTTTTGTTGTGTTTATAATTGGTTTCACAACATTGATCTCATGAGACAATTTTCTCTCCTGCTATTTTGTGGCTTAACAGATGAATATGGGCCAGACTATTTTCAAGGTAAAGGATTTTCAGGTTCATAGAAATTTTTCTTGATGTTACTTTCATAGTTTAACATAAGTGTATTTTATAAAAGTGATTCCTCTCTTTCTTGCCCAGTGTCTGAAAATCCTGAATCTCTTCCTGGAACCTACCAGCAGCAGGTTCGACTCGAGCCAGTGGTCCGTCCAGAAGATTCAGGTATATCTGCTGAATTTTCTTCCTCATTGAGTCATGCAATTTAAGTAGTTTGTGTTGTGTCTATAACTCATATGAAAATCTGTTTTCCATGTGAATATCAGACTCTGATTTGGAGACGGAGCCCACAGAGCCTGGCCCTCTTGGTAAGAAAACCCTTTTAGAGAATGGAGGACAGATAATCAGTTGTTTAGTTTGAGTGGAGAAATAATTTTAGCTGTATTTGATTTTCAGATTGCAGAGAGGAGCAGTATCCCTGCACCAGACTCTACTCTGTTCACAAGCCATGCAAGCAGTGCCTGAACAGCCTCTGCTTCTACAGGTAGGCACTGAAATGACTTTTAAATAACTAGTTCGCCCCACAATGAAAACAAGACATTATCTCTATGTTCTTTAATTAGTCAAAACCTCTCTGAACTTTGTAGGACAAACAAACCGTGAGTTACTTGCTGTAACTCCATCTCAGCATTTCCCGAAACTACTACTTCTACTACTCTAACTCACAAAAAGCACAAATTGTTTATCAATCTCCAAAACAAATCTTCTCCAAACAGCTTGTGCTTGCAAACTGAGAGTCAGTATTTACCCAATTTATTGGTATACTTTCTTCCTAGACAATGCATGAGTTATGGTCTATTCTGGTGAGGTAAATACAGAAAATATAGGACTTTGGGAGCTACAATGCATTTATGTGTTGCGTATTAATACACATTTGGTGCTCTGAGTATTTACAGCAGGACGGTGTATGTGAGATTGCTTAAAAATAAACTACAGTGCCCGTGTTTATCGTAATGAAGGAACATGTCAGCCAGTGCAACAGTATGACTCATTGATGTGTTTTCAACAGTTTTTGGAAAACAATGAAGCTCTGTGTTCACAGAGGAATACAATATATCAGGCTTTGGATACACAGATAACACTTGTTGATCAGTTCATTGTTGGGTTTGATCTTTTCATTGAAATTGCTGACAGAATACAGAATATTTCCAGACTTATTCTTTAAGTAGAGTTTTGACTGATGTGAAGATGACTCTTTTGTAATTTCTACATACGTTTCCATTAAGTTTGCGACGGGTGTACGTCATCAACAAGGAGGTTTGCGTGAGGACCGTGTGTGCACATGAAGAGCTGCTCAGAGGTGCGTTCACTGTACTCTGTATTTGTGTTTTTTGTGTTTTGTATACTGAGACTCATTTTAACTGTCTCTGCGTGTTTAGCGGACCTGTGCCGTGATCAGTTCTCTCGCTGCGGCGTTGCGGCGCAGAGCGGCCAGTGTGCATCACTAGGACCAAGCTGTGGGAAGAGCTGTGGTGGCTGCTGATTGACTACAGAGATCACCTGCCCAGATACTGCCGCTTTTTCTAACACTCACCCACATCCTCTTACTGCGTCCTCATTCTTCCTCCCAGTTTCTCCTCACTTTGCCTTTTGACTCTTCCTGTACAACTTATTACTCCTGTGCGAAAAGCATTTTGTGTGTGTGTTTATCTTTGTCTTTTCACATGTATGTTTGCCCAGTAGATCCTGTGTGTATGGATGAATATCCTCCAAAGAACATTGATGATTGTATTAAATCACTGGTGCTATAAAATCATCACACTGGTGCTATAAAAACTATTAGAGATGCACATAAAACTGTGGAACATCTTCAATTGTTTTTGGCATACTGTACCATATTAATCTCATGCTTTGTTGATATGTTACTGTACTTGTGTTGAAAAGCAGTCATTCTCATGATAATCAACTCATCAATGGTGGCCACTGTGCACTGACATCAGACAAAACTAATCAATATCGAGCCATGCTAGATCATGAGATGTGTGAAGAAACAGGTGGTGAGTGACCTCGGTTCATGTACTACTGCCACCTGGATCTGTGCTTAGCAACCAAGCAGCAAGCTTATATAAATATATTCCAGTGGCAACAAGTGCTTTAAAAAGGCATCTCACAAACGGCCTCTACTACTGCTTTGTAAAACTGTCACTATAAAGACTGAGAAAAAAAAATAAACTTTTTTTTACTACAGCTGTTCAGTGTGTGATTGAGTCGAATGTAAGTCATCACTGTAACATAATCTGAGGCTGCAGCTCAGTGCACTGAAAGGTATTTATGAAAGACATGAATTATGGTGAGTTTAAGCTCCTGCAGACATGTGGCTGCCATGTGTATTGTCCATACAAGTCATATTGCTATTATTAATCATCACTCGATCAGCGTTTATACAGTAAGTACAAAGTATATACACCTAGTAAAACTAATATTCACTAATACAAAACACATACTGTAAGTTTACCATCATACTGCAGTGCCTTATGGTCCCTTTTTCAGTTATAAAACTGTGTATAGAACACATAATGAATAAAATCGTTTTCTGAGAGAAAGTACAGTGCAGCTCATTATGCTCAATTTGTTTGTTTCCTGGCACTCGCACACAGTGAAGACCTTCCTTTCATTCTCTTCATGTCCTCGACTGATAATATAAATGTGGAGGAATCTGGGCCAAACTGCACAACTGGCAGATTTTCATTCCTGTACTAAATCCAGATTCTGTCTGGAGGAACATCCTCGCGGTGATTTGGGTTTTCTTCTTAAGAGCAGAAAGTTTGGGAAGATGTTGAGCAAGGATCAAGTACAGATGGTTGCCAGCAATCAGCAGGCGGATGGCGTTTTTAGCACAGCTGCTGCATCACATCGCTCCGTTCCTTCGCCTGTCATTGGCTGAGTGTGTGCTGCAGGTCGTTATGTGTTCGTCACAGTACAAAATATCAATGAAACACCCAAATGACAGTGGTTTTCATTTCAGTGTCACAAAGTAAAATAAATCATGTTTTAAACAGTAGAGTTAGACTATGAATACTTTTAGGAACGTGTCTGTGAGTAAATATTGCTTTCAGACATTCATGATGAGTGGATTTTCCCTGGATTAGACGTGGAGTGCTGGTGCTTCTGGTATTAAGCTGTATCTCACTTTCCTGCCGACAATAAGGAGGATTGAAGAGAAGGTTGCCGCCGTTTTATCTCTTGTTGCAGCTGCTCCTTCAAGGTGGACACCTGCAGTGATACAGTGGGTAACAAAACTACATTTAATTACACCCCAAACCAGCTCATTCGTTGTGGCAGGGAATGAAAAGTGTAAAAGGTTTTAACTTGAGAAAGACTTGTGCTAAAGCTTCGACACAACATGAGGTGTGTACCTGCTCCTCCAGGCCTTTGACTCTATGTCGGTGAGCTCGTTCTCTGGTGCCCAGCGTTCGCTCTACGTCCCTGAAGCTGGTCCTCAGTCTGTCCGCCTCCCGCTGGGCCTCGTCACGCTCCCTCACCAAACTCTCACACAGACTCTGTACCTGCTCCGTCTCAGCCAGCTGAGTCTACTCAAAACCCACACACAGAAACACACAGACACACACACACACACACACACAGACACAGAGACAGAGACAGACACACACACACACACACACACACACACACACACACGGTAAAGAACAAAATGTTAAAAAAAGAAAAGGACAGAAAGTCGGGCAGGATACAAAATCTCAGACAGTTTATATAGAAAACGTCTAAACGCTGGATAGACTTTGGTTCAGTTTTTCAAAAACCTCAGATCAAAAGCAGACAGCTAACCACCCAACAACCATGACCTGGAGACCTGGAGGAAAACCATACTCAAACATACATATGTTTTCTGGAAATGCGCTTAACTAAAACCTTTCTGGAATAATGTAAATGCAGCCATGAAAGGCATTATGGGTTCTGCCTTCCAAACAACTGTGCTGTGATGTAGGCTACCTATAGGGAATATTCAAAAGGGCAAACAAAAAAGATTTTACTTGTAGCCTGCAAACAGCTTTAACAAGAAATTGGTATAAAGATGATCCTCCAGGGCACAAAAACAATGGTTTGATATTTTTCAGGACATCTTTTTAATGGAAAAATGCTTTTCAGACCTTAGGCCGCGATCAGACAGAGCGTGTTTGCAGGATGCAAAATGTGAGGCGCACTGCACTGTCTTTCTTGTTGAAGACGCCCTGATCAGACCAGTTGCTTCTTTTTGTTATTCTTGCTAAGCAACCATCGAATCACCCGTCCTCAGCCAACCGTTACGTTGCTGTTAAGTTTTGAGTTTTTTCAGCTCCAAGGTGTTCAGGGCGCTCCGGCAAAAAACGCCTCACTGTCATTGAAAACAATTACAAAAATCCGCTCTCTACATGAAACCTAGACTAACTGGAACATTTCGTTAGTCTATGTTTCATGTAGATGGCGGCTTCTTCTAAGAGGTTTGTGCCTTTATTATGCACGGTATGCCATAATAAAGGCAGGTAGGATTTATGACAGATCTGTCAGTGTTGGTTTGCTCCCTACCTGCAGCATCAGTATTTGTTGCTGTGCTTCCTGCAGCTCCTGTTCAGTGGTGTTCAGAGAGCGATCCAAGCGGCTTTTCTCTGCCGACAGCCGCATGCTGCCTTCTTCAGTCTTCAGCTTCTGACGTTCAACCTGATGAAATAGACATGTAACAAATAAGAAAGAGTGAGATCTCTTACAAAAAAAGTCACTTCCGCACAGAGTAGCATGGCTGCAGACTCATGTTTTCAAAGATGCAGGTGAAAGTTATTATTTTGATGGAGAAATTGGACCTTTACATATGGTATGAAAACTAGTGGTGAGCTGTCCTCTAGCCATCATTTGACTGAAGGACAAAAAAACAAAAACACTTCATGGATCAAATCTGTGTGTCATGTTCTGACCCTCTATGACTCTAGTTTCCTTGCACGGCAGCTGGATTCTTACGATATCACGAAAGCACGCGAGAATCGCGGGATCATATATCACACAAAAGTCCATCTTGTCAGGCTTCAAGTAAATGCGTTTGTGTTCCAAAAGCAGCGGACCGAACCAATCAGCGTCCGGTGAGGAGCTACTGGCAGCTACGGCCGTGGTTTAGGTGTTCAAAACAACAATGGCGGACAGATGACTAATCCAATCACCTGCTACTCAGATGGTTCTGCGTTAACAAACCATCTGGCACGTCAGGTTATGACTCTGGCGCTCTATGACCTGATGTCTATCATAAGGCGTTGCTCACTGTGACCTAATAGGGTCACAAAGTTCTTTTGCGCCTACCCAACATGTGTCCATAAAGCACATCAACTTTGAATTTTTTAATTCAGAGAACGATTGAATGAACCAAGGATGATTGAAACGATTGAATGAAACAATATGTGCACAAGCTACAGTGCTGACCTTATCCAGTGTATTCCTCAGTGCGTCCTTGTCTTTCTCCAGCCTCACAGCCTGTCTCTCAGCATCTTTTTTCTCAGTCTCAAGCATGGCGACGGCTCGCTGCAGCCCACGCAGTCGCTCCTCTACAGCGGCCCGCTCTGTTTGAGCTGACTGGGCGCTGCGCTGAGCCTCTGCGACACTGGCCGAGCGCTGACGCAGAGCCTGATGGAAGGAAGACAGAGATCACATACAGAAACATGACTCTAGAGAAGAAAGAAATCAATCAATCAATCAAAATTGATTTATAGAGCACTTTAAAATCCAAAGGAGGACACAAAGTGCTTTACAGTAAAACAATAAATGAATACATGAAAGCCCTAAAATACAAAACTCACACAACCCATATAATACAAGTACAAACAAAAAATCCATACAATGAACCAATACGACATGAATTGTCAATTTCAGTTTTCAAAGGCCAAAGAATAAAGATGGGTTTTAAGAAGAGACTTAAAAATAGACAGTGAAGATGCCTGTCTAATGTGCAAAGGTAAATCGTTCCACAATTTAGGAGCTGCTACAGAAAAAGCACGGTCCCCTTTTTGCTTGCGCTTTGTTTTCGGCACAATTAGGAGCAGTTGATCGGCTGACCTGAGAGAACGGGTGGGTCTATAGGGATGTAGGGAGAGCTCAGAGATGTAAGGAGGGGCAAGGCTATTTTGGCCTTTAAAAGCAAATAAAAGAATCTTAAAATGGATGGAAGAAAAGCAACCACATTGAGAAGGTTAATATATATATGTTATGTATTGGGAAACGTTTTCTTCGGCAGCGTTTAATTTTTTTCTCTTTCCATGGTACAATGTCTTTTGCTGAAGACTTGATGAGGGCAGATGTTTGTCGACACCGATTATTTACCTCCCTCACCTCTTGAGTGTTGTTGAGCTCAGCCTCCATTTCCTCTCGTCTCAGCTCGCTCTGGTCCAGCTCACTCTGCAAGCTTTGCACGCGCTCAGTGAGGGTGACCACATTCCTTTTCCCCTCCACTAATGACGCCCGGGCTTCATCCATTCGTTCCTTATTGGAACAAAATTATCATCACATCAGTATCCGGGTTTCATCCACATTGTCCAAGGTATTTTTCCCCCCTTCTGTCTCACTCACCTGTAGAAGCCTTTTGTCCTGTTCAGCCACACTCAGCATCTTCTGCAGAGCGGTCAGACGACTCTGTGTGCAGCTGTGAGAAGCCGCTGCCTCCTGAAGGCTCTTTTTGAGGGAAGAGGTCTTCTCTTGGAGTAAAGACTCGCCTTCCTGAGCTTTGAGCAGAGCCTGGCTCAGCCTCTCCACCTCTCTCTGGAGCAGAGACACACAGGCTTCTCTTTCTGCCACCTGCAGTTTGTAGAAATCAAATGAATGTGCAATCAAGTCAGCAAACCAACAAAGAGAATAGCACTCGCTAAACTAACGTGGTGAACATTATACCTGCTAAACATCAGTATGTAAGCATTGGAACTGTGAACATGTTAGCATGTTGACATGTTGACCGTAGAGCCTCATAGAGCAGCTAGCGTGGCTGTAGACTCTCACTCTTGTGCTACAAGAGTGAGAGTCTACAGCCATTTTAAACAGTTCTGTGTGGACCCATAAAATTTCTACATTAACCAATGGCTTGGTCAATTCTGAGGAACATTAAATATATCATAAATTTACTTTACAAAAACTGTGCATTTCAAGCCAGAACAATCAGAAGCACATACAAGGACTCTTGTGCTGTACCTGTTTCAGTAGAGAGTCATGGCGCTCCTGGGAGGCCTGGCTATCAGTCTCCCGGTCTCCCAGACTCAGTTTGAGTCTCTGCAGCTCCCCCTCCACACTGCGCCTCCCCAGCTCCACCCTGGTGGTCCGGGCTTCAGCTGCCTCCAGCGCCTCCCGCAGACGCTTCCTCTCCGCCTCCAGACGCATCTCAGCAGCACGCTGCTTATTCAACTGATCCTGCAGAGATGGAAGGAGGACAGAGATGACTTTCGAAGACCAGTCGGTGGAGCAAAATTCTTTGTTGTATAATGGAAACCTGAGTTTTAGACACAGATTACAGATGCATGCACAGACAGTCCAAAACACTGTTAGGCCAAACAGACACAAAGCGCACACACAGATGATCCACAGCTGTGTCTAAGCTCCACCTTTACTTTGTCTCTTCATAAATCCTCCTGAGAATTTAAAAAGAAAGACAAATATAAATTTCCTTCAATAGCACCCACACGCTCAAAGTTTTGTCTATTCAGGCTATTTGCGGCTTTTTTTGTATTACTTTCACTTCATGTCCCTGCTCCTCCTGTTGTCCAGACGGTGAAATATTTTGAAAGGTGCTGGCATTAAAAAGAGACATATGGAGAGCTGACACCACAAGAGGTGTGACACTATGTGTGTGGCATCTGTTGTTATTACATATTGCCCTACCGTTGAGCACTGCCATATGGTGATCAAGGCCGATCAGTGGTCACTGCTGTGCAAGTGACAGCACAAATACATGGTGTTTATATTCATGCACACGAGTGTACAAACGTGGTTGTGTACCTGTGTATGTTTTTTATCCATCTCAGAAGCCTGCAGCGCCCGCTCTAAATCCTTCACCCTGTCAGTGAGCACTCTCCTCTCTCTGTCTCCTCTCCTCGCAACCTCCTCCTGCTGCTGGAGCAAACTCTGAGTGGTGGTCAGACGCTCGTCCAGTCCACGCTTCCCTACAATCACACACATTAAAGATGGCTTAGTGATTATTATTTAGCATATTGTTGAGTATTATTTTGTCTTTTGGCTAAGGGTTCATCTTCTGAAACTACATGGACAAATGTAAAATGTTTGACCTTCTTGGTATTCCTGTAAGGTGTTTTGTAGGTGAGTGACACGACTCAGAGCAGAGTCTCGTTGCCCCGTCAGCTCCTCCATCTCCCGCTGCAGGGCCCCCAGCTGGCATCGAGTATCATCCTACAAAATCAGCAATAAACAAAGACTTGAACCATACACGCACAAAAATAGCCTTGAATTATTATTATTGTTTACTTTGTGATTTTTTTCCCCCCATGCTGTGCAGCTCTGTTACCCTCTCTCTCTGTGCCTCACGCAGCTCCTGGAGGAAGTCTCTCAGATCACTGCGCAGTGTGTCGGGGTCCAGCTCTGGCTGAGGGAGAGGCAGCGGCGTATCCCCTCTCTCAGGAGACACTGAGCCTAAAGTATTGTCAGGGGTGCTTTCTCGAAATTCTGTAAAAAAAAAAATATATATATATATATATATATATATAAAGAGTTGCAAGCACCACAGATGAACTGTTTTTATAGAGAGAGGAGGGATCACATTATACTGAATATGAGATATGGCCCACTGGAATAGTTGCTCCAGAATCTAATAAAAAAGACTTTAAGCAGCTAAAAGGAATCTTCTCTGAGACAGTCCTTAATAACAATTACGCTAAATTAGAATTCTTTTTCTGGTTACTAATCTATCTATGATGTCTGAATAAATATCTGAATAATGTGTTGCAGAGTTAAAGCTGCTTACCTTTAGGAGGGGACAGCGAGCAGCGCAGGGGCGAAACGCTGTGGTAGCGTGACATAGTGGCTGGTGATGTGGAGCTCCCCCCGGGGCTTCTCCCCCTGCCTCCCCTGCCGCCTGCTCCAATACCCAGTGTTCGCGTCAGTGCCGACTGAAGGCTGCTCAGACGAAACTCCAGGTCCCTCCTCCCGGCCTCGGCCCGGGTCAGCTCTGCCTCCGTGGCGGCCAGTCGGCCCTGGGCCTCGCTCAGCTGCAGGCTGGACTGAGCAGCGGAGTCCTGAGCCACCTGAGCGCGCAGGGCCAAGTTCTTGGCTTCGTCCTGCATCTTCTTCTCGCAGCCACGCGCCTCCTGCAGCTGAGCGGTCAGTTCTCTTTCGCAGCCCCGCCAGCCCGACTCAGACTCCAGCAGGCGCTTTTGAGTCAAAGAAAGCTGCATTGAAAAACAAAAGAATGAGAAATGATGACACAGTGACACAGCAAGGGAGCAAATAATGTCTTTTCACTCTCCTCCATCCGCACCTCTTTCTTGAGGGAGCCTCGAGCTGTCTCAGCCTCAGATAACTTCTGTTTGAGGGTGAAAACCTCTTTCCCTCTCTCCTCCTCTCTTTGCTCCTCCAGCGACAGGCGAGTCTGCAGCTCCGCCACCTCCCTCTCTCTCTGCTCCTTCTCTCCATCCAGAACCTTCAGCTGGAGCCAAGGAAAGGCACAAAATCACAACACAGTCGCTAATGTGAAGCCTAGACTGGAAGCAAAGTTTCTTTTGAAATGTCACAGAGGTGTGAAGGAGGAAATGCAGCATGTCTGACCTGTCTGCGGAGCTCCTGGAGTTCTCGGCGAGCTTCGAGTCGTGACCTCTCAACTTCTCTCAGGCAGCTGCGCAGCTCTGCCACCTCCTTCTGATTAGACGACAGATTCTCCTCCAGCACAGCCAGCCTCTGCTGCTTCTCCTCACACTGTCGTTTCACACTGAAAACCCCAACACACACAAACACACACACACACTTAATGGCTCTGATTTTTTTTCACTCTGAACATTGCATTTCCGTCAACGGATACTTTCCCATTCATTGAAGCGTTTACCTGATTCTCTCCGTTTCTGCACTTCGTAGAGTTTCTCTCAGCTGAGTATTCGACTGGCTGAGGGTGTCTCTCTCCTTGGTGACGTCAGCGAGGCTGCGTCGCAGCTCCGTCCCCTCTCTTCTGTTGTTTTCTGCTGCGTCCTGAGTTTGGCTGAGAAGTCGTTCGCTGTCCAACAGGTCCCGCCTCAGCTGGTCTCGACTCTCCTCGTTAGCTGAGAGAGAAGCTCTGCACTGATCCAGCTGGAGGGGGAAAGTCATGTATGGAACAAGGTGATGTAACCGAACAGACTCAAAATTTGGTGAATTATCTCATGACGCCCACTAGGAAGGTCTGTTTTCTGTTTGCTCGTTCGCAGGATATCTCAACACATTTTTCACTTACATTTGGTGGAAGGTGACATCATCCAAACGTTATTCGCCACGCAAGATAAGGCATGTTTGTGCATTTTATTGTTTTGATCGTCTATCACTACATGTATGTTGATCTAAGATAGATGTGCAGCCTGAATTTCTTTTCTTTTTTTTCTTTTCAGTATATTATATGCACTTCACCTGCATTTCAACTCCTTTCAGTGCTTGAACTTCAACAAAGCCTGCGCTCAGACCAACTTAAACCTTGCAAGAAAAAGCACTGCCCTCCTAAACACATTTACTTGTTACTCAAACTGGGCTTTTTGGATTGTATTTTGTATCTAAAATAACGTGCCCCCATCAACGCAGCCCCCTGCATCCTTTTATCCTAGGGATTTTTTCTGTTAGCATGGCATCGCCAGACTAATTTACAAATGTGTATCTGCCAAAGTACTGTATATATAAAACATGAGCTTGCAGATTTGTCTGGTTTACAGGGTAGTTTTCTGTCATTTCACTATGTGTATTTGCACATTTTTGGCCATGAGCACATGTAAATTTCTTAAAATATTTGCAATTTCTTGTTTTCTAATGGTGTACTGCAACTACTTTAATGACAATAACACAGCACATACAGTAAATCCCACGCTTGTCACCATGTGTATGTTGATGTATAAATGCCTACAAAAATTGTGTTTTATATTATTAAAACTAAAAATGAAAGAATGTGCAGCCTTGGTCGAGGTATGTGCTCTCTGATTTGTACGGTATCACTCTCATATTCCTACATGTACAGCATCATCTACCTCTTTGAGAGCCACATCAGCACGTGACTGAAGATCAGTACAAGTCTCTTGTAGACTCTGGAGTTCCCTTTCATGAACAGAAGCTGCATCCTCCAGGTGAGAGCGAAGCTCCAGCAGCTCGCTGGTCAGAGCCCCAACTCTGATCTGTGTAAAAAACAATACGTGAACAAAAAAAAGTCTAGTTAGAAACTCTACCTTAAACGCTTGTGTAATAGAAGATAATTCAACAACAACAGAAGATAACTTTACATCACCTGCTCCTGCTCTTTGTAATGAGCTGCTTCTCTCGACATCCGCTCGGCCTCCAGGGCTGTAGCTGACAGCTCAGCCTGCAGGGTGGACACCCTGTCAGACAAAACGGTTTTCTCTGCCTCCTTCAGAGAAAGGGCCTGGGATGAGAGACAAGGTCTGGTTAACAAAAAGACGTACCGGAGCTGAGCCACACTGGCTCTATACTGTATCTACTGAAATACCATGACAGTAAGGGTGAAACCATTTTTATTATTATTATTATTAGCAGGATTTTTCACAGTTCCTCAGAGACTTGAACTCTGATCAGACCTGTTGTTTCTCAGTCTCTGCCTGCAGCAGACTCTGATCTCTGTCATGCTGGAGACTCCTCAGTTCATCCTGCAGCTCCTCTCTTTCTCTCCCGGCTCTGTGGAGCTGATCCTCCGCCTCCTGCCGGAGCCTCCTCAGAGTGCCCTCATTCTCCATCAACAGGCTGTGCCGCACCACTTCCTGTGAAAACGAGCAGCCAAGAGCACAAACACTGATTAAAGATCATCAGCCTAATCCGAAAAGTACAAACAGGTCTACAGACATGCATTGAGTAACACTGAACCACTGAACCTTCTGACCTTTTCTGAGACCAGCCTCTCCACCTCCTCCTGATGTTCGGAGATGGCCTTGCGTAACGCCTGCTGGGCCTCTAGCTGCGCAGCATTTAGAGTCTGAGTCAGAGCTTGTTTCTCTCTCTCAGCCTGGGCCAACACATTCTCCCCATCTGAGCGTACATGCCTCAGTTCAGCTGGAAATCCCATCCAGGACAACAACCAGGAGAGGCAAAACACAGCACTCAATCAATGAGTTCTTATTCTGTCATATTCTGTCATATTACTGATTCACCGTCTGTCCCATTACACCAAACACCTTCACTTTAGCTCTTAAAAAGGCATATTTGTGTGTAATTCTCGACTCAAAATATACTATATGTATTATATAATGTATAGTATACTTCGTCACTCACCTGCTGCAGTCTCACAGCGGACTCGAAGGTTTTGGTTCTCCGTCTCCAGCTGCTCCCTACGAGACTCCACCTGAACAAGCTGCTGCTGCACCTCGAATAGACTGGTTTCCAGGGACTCCCGCTCCGACCTGCACAGTTACAAACATAGGTTTTACACACGCACGCACGCACACACACACACACACACACACACACACACACACACACACACACACACACACACACACACACACACACACACACACACACACACACACACACACACACACACACACACACACACACCTGAAAGCAGCCAGTTCCTCTGACAGAATGGCGTTTTCTCTCTCAGACGCCGTCAGCTGGACCACCAGCGCTGCTTTGTCCCGGGCCAGGTCTGCCCGACCGCGGCCGGCTTCCTCTAATGCCACCTCGTTTCTCTGGCCATCTCCTTTGGCAAGACTCAACTCTGATCCCAGAGAGGTCACCTCGCCACAAAGCTATCAACAAAAGCCAAAAAAGAAAACGTGAGTGACAAGAAACAAGAAATTAAAAAACAAACGTGTAAACAGTAAAACGTCTTCCCATGTTACCGGCAGTTTCCATGGCTGTTTTTGCCAACTAAAGATCTAGTTTGGAACCTTTAAATGATGATGTAATATATTTTGTTATGTACCTGGGTGACTTTCTCCTGCAGCTTAAATCTCTCAGCCCTGAGACTCTGGAGCTCTGCCTCCATCCCCACCCGGCTAAGCTCGGCGTCCTGGAGTGACTGGTGAAGTGTGATGCGGGCAGAGTCCAGCTCCAGCCGGTCCTGCTCCAACCGGACCAGCTCATCTCTTATGGTCAACTTCTCTTGCTCCGCCTCCCGTTTCTGAGCCTGCAGGAGGGCCTTCTCTTCCTCCAGCTAAGAGAAAGAGGGACGGGTGAGACTTGGAGAGGAAGCTGAGACATTCCAATTAATTTACTTTAGATCTTTGTTTTCATTCTTCACAAAACAATTGTTGTAACTTGTTGTGTGTGTAACCAAGGGCAACATCATGAATGTGCTCTTATCCCCGTTTGTTTGATTCGTTTTATTGAGACTACAAGACACACGAAATAGGGATAAATGGAGACAGATACGGGGTGTAGTGTAGCGTTTCTCCAACACGTAAAAACACTTAAGCCAACTTTAGCAGCAACCACTTAACGAAGTGGGCTGACGACACAACGTGGTGAGACCCACTACTACAGGAAAGAGGTCAGCCAACTGGTGCAGGGATAACAACCTCTTCCTAAATGTCGACAAGACCAAGGAAGTTGTTGATTGATTTCCAGAGAGGCACACCTAAACCCCCACTGACCATCAACGGTGCTGCTGTGGAGAGAGTGAGCAGCACCAAATCTGCACATCAGTGAGGACCTCTCCTGGACAACAGACACTGCATCACTGTCCCAGAGGTGCCTCTACTTCCTATGCAAGCTGAAGAGAGCAAGAGCCCCCCCCACCCATCATGTGCTCCTTCTACCGGGGCACCATCGGCAAAAAGATTCCCTCCCCTCTCTCCTTTCCCTCCCCTCTGCCCTTGGTTTTGCCTTCCACTTACTTGGAGAATGTAGTTGTTAAGTTCAGTTTTGTCCTGGGCCATTCCCTCATTCATGCTTCCCATTTTGGCCAGAGAGTCCCTGAGAGCTGCATCCTCAGACTGCAGCTTGTTGAGCAGCATAGAGAGCTCTGCGTTACTGCCCTCAGCCTGGAGGGGAAAGGTCACACACAACATGAGAACACAGAATATTAAATCTGCAAAATGTTAAATGAGCAAAAGTTTACTTCTCTTACCCGAGCAAGTGCTTCAGAGAGTTGGGCTCTCTCTCGCTCCAGCAGCTGCCGCTCAATCTCCCACTGCTGGTGAGTCTCCCTCACTGCAGACAGCTCTCCACGCTGAGCCGAGGCTCGACTCTCACTCTGATCCCACTGCTTTTGTCTGTAGCGAAACAATATGCATGCGGTACTATAACAATACATTTTTTGGCTACTAATGAGAGGCTCAGTAGGGGAATAATCGTAGGTACTATTTGAGCAGCACAGAGTCCTAAGGGCCCAGTAAAAGGTGAAATACAGTGTATGTTTTTTTAGAAGATGAAACATACAGCAGACGTCATAAGCATTATAAAGCTATCAAAACTGTTGGACATATACGTACTGGACATAAAAGTAGTGGGGCGCAGTGAACTGAGTCAGCTGGCTTGTCTGATTTGTGAAAAATGAATTTCAAGGTGTGAAGGGCAGCTCCGCTCTGATTTGCATGAAGAGCTTGCATCAGATCTGTTGACCAGTGTTTGGGAGTGTGTTGGTAAAGGAGGTCAGGAGGGCTTTGTAAATGAATATCTCTCTGTATAAGAAGCTAATACAGATATAATGAATGGCTTCCTGTGGGTATATGCACTGTGTGTTGGCTGCACAAGGCTGTGTGGATTAGCGTCCACATCGCATGCACTTAATCACCATCAATCAGCCTACTTACATCCTCTGAGTCTCTGCCTTTGCCCGCCCTCTCTCCTGAATGGCGGCCTCCTTCTCCTCCCTCTCGTGATCTCGCTCTCGCTGCGTGGACGCCACGGTCAGCTGAAGCTTCTCACAGTCCATCTGTAGGATCTGGTTGCTGCTCTGTGCTGCCTGCAAGGTCTTCTCCAAGCTCACCTTCTCACTGCAATGTTCATAAGAGAACAGTTATAGTTATATACACAAAAAGATTTAAGGATTAGAAGCAGATTGTAAAAAGGTGATGTCCTGTAATTGTCTGTAAACCTGGCCAGTGTGTCTCTCTCCTGCTTCAGACGGTCCTTCTCTCTCTGTGTTGTCTCCCTCTCTCTCTGAGCAGCATCCTTTTCTCTCTGCAGAGCTTGGTTTCGCTGTTCTGCATCTCTTTTTGTCAAATCAGTCTCTGAAAGCTGCTTGCGCAACTGTTGAACCGAGGACTGGGCAGAAAGCAGACGCCCTCGAACATCCTGCAAACAACACAAGTGGGGTCACTTGCCTCTAGTGAGTAGTAGTAGACAGCTGCTCAGGTTAGAGCAGTGGTTCCAAACATTTTCACATGAAGGACCCCTGAACTGACACAAATTAGACCATGGACCTACTATTTGATGAGATTTTGTCCCAGATTCTCCCATCTGATAGAATTTTTGTTTTTAGATGTTTTATTACAGAAAGTGTATGAAACCCATGTTCAAAGTAGTTACTGTGTTACTTATGGTTGGAAATATTGTGAACATTTTGGTGAAAAAAGGATTCCCTTTTTTGCTGGGGACCCCCTGGAACACCCTCAAGGACCCCTGGGAACCACTGAGTTAGAGGACTGCTGTTATGTTGTTACTGACTGTTTCCAGGCGGGAAGTAAACAATCATAGTCTCCGTAATTATTGTCTAAAATATGTGAACATTTATATTGCAATTCTCAATACATGCATCATAATAACCTGGGAAAGTATCATTATGAAAACACACAGTCCTTACAAAATCAGCATTATTTCTAGTCTCTTTGTCCTCAGCACATTAAATGTTAACACAAAATTAAAGCACAATATCACCAGTGTGCTTTCTTCCTGAGACAATTACTGTAATCATTTGAAATGAATGAATTGAAATGTCACCTGCAGCTGGAGCGTCTTGTTTGTGACTGCAGAGCGCAGAGCTGAGAGCGCCGCCTCGGGGAGAGGAGCCAGCGAGGGGGGCCGAGGGGGAGAGGACGACCTGTGAGGAGGGGAGGAGCGGTGAGGGGAGAAGCCACGGATCAATGCTAGCAGCGGAGCCCCGGTGCTGTCCTGGTCTGCCTCAGATGACGACTCTCCATCGGACAAAACAGTCTACAAAAGAAAACTAAAATGAAGCACTCCCATACTTGTGATATAAAACCGTGTGCGTATGTGTAGTTGTTTACCTGAGCGATGTCCCTCAGAGTGTCCAACAGCGTCTCAGTGTGAGCTCTCATCACCTGCATGTCAGTCTCATCATTGTCACTCTGATCCTGAAGGAAAACATAATGAAGGACGATTAATGCAACTGAAAAAGCATTACAGCTTTCTTGTCAACAAATCCACAAAAAAGACTAAAAGCAACAATGTGTTATTCCTTCCCTCAATACTTTCTGACTTCCCTGTCTGTGGTTCTCCGCTACAAGTCCATTTGTTTCTAATGAAGACGTGTAACCCTGAATTTGTTTTAAATACAGCTGGGCACTGTAGGTTTTGGCAAATGTTACTCAAACAGGATTAAATACTGTATTTTAAAAGGGACTACTTTCAGCTGTGGATTGATACACATTTGGAGGAAAAGTGAGTGTGTGCGGTGTCAGTCAGTCCAAAAGTATTGCTCAATGATGTTTTTCATTTTTGACAATTAGAAAAAAAGGACTACCCTCTCACCTCAGCCCTCCTCATCAGTATGACAATTTCTCTGTCTCTCTCTTCAATTTGGCCATTTAGTCTCTCAGCCTCTCGCACTGAATCTGACAACCTGAAAGTAACACAATGGGAACCGGTAAAAAGGCCTTCATACAAATGTTTAATTTATAACAAACCTGTAAGAGAGCTAAACCCAGTCACTGACCTGACGTTGAGCTCACTTCTCTCTGCGTCTGTTCTGGTCTGAAGATTCATCATCTCTGCCACTCGTTCTCTCAGCTTCTGCTCGAGCTGAACCCGCAGAGCTTTCTCCTGCTCCAGGGCCAGAGCTGCTCCTCCCTCCCGGGTGTGCAGGGTGGCTGACAGACCTGCACAAGACGCCTGAGCAGAATGGGACGTCCGAGCCAGCTCATTACGCATATCTGACAGGTCCCTGAGATTGGAGAGAGATTGACACAGAGAGGAAACTGTTAGTACCATCAAATATTCAAATTACAACCCAAAAAATGGCATCATGTAGCAAACAGTTAACACATTGTTGACCTTTCAGTGGCGCTCTTCAGTTCACAGACATGCCGCCGAAACCCGACTACTTGCCGCCATAGCGTCAGCAGTCGACTGTGCTCAGTACTGAAGTAACTGTTGAAAGACTGAAAGGGGAGCCAAAGACAGAAATAGCATGTCAATTATCTTTAAATTGTTCTCCATTTAAACTGTTTTACTGTTCAGTAAGCATCCCTCTATCACCTCCTCTTCTCTCCTCCAGTCAGACTCCTTTTGTTCCAGTTCCTCCCTGGTTTTCGTCCAATCAGCAGTGAGCCTGCGGATGTCCTGACTGAGAGCCTCATTGGCAAAACTGGCCTGCTCTAGCTGCTCTCTCAGCATGGCATTCACCGCAGACAAACTGCTGCTCCTGAAAACACACGAGGGACAAACAAATTATGTTGACAGAGCAAGAAGGCAAAAACAAGTGATATTGTGTGACCGGTAATCAGTCACCTCTGCTGTTCTTCCTCCAGACGGATTAAAGCATCCTCGAGGTTGCTGCTTGATTCGTCTTGATGACAACCATTTGAGGATTCACTGTGGCTCTGAATGAGAAGATAGTTGATGGTTTAAGTATTACTTGTGGAAAGTTAATATCGTCTTTCTGAGAGACAAAATCAATAAACGCCACTCACACTTAACCTGTGTTTCTCCAACTCTGAGGACCGCTCCTGCACCATCTGCTCTAGATCCCCACACCTCTTTTTGTACTGAAGTACCTAAAGTAGCAGGAAAACTATTACTGACTTGTAACATCCCCGAAGACTACATCTCAGCTGAAGACAGACTCAAACAATCACACCTTGGCCTGCAACTTCTGCACGAGCTGCGCCTGCCTCTGCTGACCCTCCTGGTACGCAGTGAGTTTACGCTTGTAGGCCGCCTGCTCCTCATCCAGCCGCCGGCGTAAATCCAGGTTCTGCTGCGCCACGCTGCGTGACTCCGGTGAATCATGGTCCCCGTCTCCCGTCTCAAAACGTAGCGCCTGCTCCAGCTGTGGGTTTAATACAAAGAAAGAGGCAGGGGAGTGATGTTTGTTTCACAGATCTACACAGTGCTGCCATGCTGTGAATTTAAAATACCTACACGTACAGTTAATTCCAACATTCTTAGTATTTGAGATTGAAAAATCATTCGTGACCTTGAAAACAGGAACAAACTATCTCACCACAGGGTCCATTTAGTAGCTGTTCTGGAGCTCTAGGATCGAATAGATACTGAGGGCAATACATGGTTATTCTTCCAGTAAATGCTCTAAGTCAGTGCTCTATTTTATTAATTAATAATTTAACAGTTATGTGTTCTTATGAATAAAAGTGCACCATTTTCAAGAGAAATTACCTCAGTCTTTAAAAAATATTCCCCACTACCTCCCTGATATTTAACGTACGCCTAAACCTCTGAATATTCAGTAATATCATGCTTACTTTAGGACCTAAAAGACCCTGACTCAGTCTTTTCAGTTTATATGGATCTATAAGGAATGTTGTAAATGGTTAACACTCAAATGTAGTATGTGTATTACAATTAATAAAATAGAGGGCAGCCACAGCAGAGATTTTACACTTTCACACTATATTGTTTTCAGGATCATTGTTTTGCTGCACTCATACTGTAGTTGTAGCCCCAGTATTGTTAACTGTTGCTGTGTATCCCACATTCTTTGTGTGTTTTATGCATATTGAACTACTAATTAGGACTACAGGTATAATAAGTATTTCTGATTCCAACAGCAGAAAACAAAGTTGCAGTATCCCAATGTGACTCACTTACTAAGGGAAGTCATATTTGGTACAAGGATAGAAAAGCAGTTATCTCAACAGCCTACAAGATTGTTTAATATTATTTTACAGTAGCCTAATTTATGGAGTTTTATAAAGTACCTTATTTATCTAAAGGAACTTCATCCGAGTTGTCTTTTGTTTCTGCATGCAGACCTTCAATAATGTTCAAAACAAAATGAGATGTGTGGCGCCCACCCACCACTACACATACTCCCGTCTCCACTGAAGCCCCTGTTTACAGTCGCCCAGGGTGACAGACGCCATGGCAACATTCCACTTCAGCTCATTCCTGCCCCATCACCTGGGAAACCAGCAAATCTCAGACAAAGAAATGCCATGAAAATACTGAAATGGGAAAACAGCAAAGTGCCACAGCATTCCCTTTAGGTGTATGTAACCTTGAGGATTTTGAACGTCTTGAGATTTTATTTTGAATACGAAGAGGGGAGATGAGGGTCAGTCATGCGTAGAAACCATGATACTTGATCTATCAAGTTTCTCTCATCCAATTCTCAAATCCCTGTTCCTATTCTGCCCACCTTACTATCAGTGCCAGTTGTTGTTGCCCTGGCGTCTTACCCTCTCGCTAATTGCACTGTACTTGATGGCGAGCTCGTCTCGGTCGGCTCTGCTGTGTGCCAGCAGGTCCTCCAGCCTCGCCAGCTCTCCCTGCAGCACCCGGTTCTCCTCCTGGAGGGACATAACGGAGGACATGGCCCCGGCTGCTGACAGAGGAGGCAGACGGAGACAACGGTCAGGCAAAGGAAAGTGTCAAAACGTACATTTGATCTGATGGGGAGGGCACATTGTTGCCACTTACAGCTATCGTTGAGGTTCTTTGTGACAATCTCTCGTACTCGTGCAGGTAGACATGTAGGGGGGGTGTCTGCTGAAGAACCCCGGACGGTTAGCCTCTTCTCCTCAGACAGAACACTCTCCTCCAGCCTCTGATGCACACAACACAGACATTCAATGCTTTACCTTTGAGACATTTAGAGAGAAAATAAACCACGAGAGACAAAAAGGACCCAGCAATTATAGAGTATTGCTCCATATACAGGCAATATAAAAATAAATAATAATCTGGATGATGATGATGTGTTTGAAAAGTGCCACAAGTATACCCCCTTTTTTCTATTATCATTTTATTTGGGCTTATTTGTTTGTTTGTTTTTCACTACCATTGCCCACCTGTAATATGCAATGTTAAAGCTTCCCATGTTCAGGTAGTCAAGCCCTTAAGCATACAAATATGTGGAAGAGATAGACAGTAAAATGAAAATTCAATGTAGGCTAGGGGTACTGCAAATCCCTTGCTCACCATACCTATGGACAATGATAGACAGCATATGTATATACATGCAGTAACACTGATGTGTCCAACCTACACTGTGAAAGGAATGATTTTCCAAATAAAAAAGAAAAGAAATAAAGAAAAGAAAAGTGCCAAAAGACCAGGTGCCATAGTAGTTACAACAAAACTGCTGCTGCATGACAACACAATATCAACACAAACATGCACTCACATAAACCAGCAGCTTTATTTCATCACATCACACAGCAGTAGGCTACTGTATGTTAAGCGATGGGGGATGGAGGAAGGCCCGGTGCACCTCACCTGTATCACAGACTCCAGTTTGTCGGAGTCGGTGTCTGGGTTTTCCGCAGCGCTCATGGCAGCGCCAGCAGATATTTAAAACCCTCCAGTGAACAGGATTAACTCCGAGTGAATCCGACGTCTTCACAAACTGAACTGTCGATCTGTTGCTTTCCAGCAGGCGCGATAAAGAAGGAAAAACTCCCTGCCTGAAGCCGGTGTGTTTGATGCGGTTGGAGCCGACAAAGTTTGGTCGCAGAGCAGAGTGTAGGCTACCCGTCCTGTCGCTTCCTCCGGCAGACAGGCACAGATTGAGGACAGCAGGATTAACAAGGTTTAAAGGTTCACACCCCTCCACCTCCTCCACTACTCCACTCTCACTGCTCGCATTTACAACCCTCCAGACCAGACCACTGCTATTCAACTGCACAACAAAGATAAGCCCAAGTCAAACTGTAATAGCCCTATAATACACTATAAAACTATAAAAAATATTTGACCATCGGTTTTTTTAGTAAAATATATCGATTTTCAAAATAAAATTTTGAGTAGGCTAGGGAAGGTCGGGGTCAAAGTTTTGAGAGCAAATAAGAAGGCTACAAAGATCCTTTTCTTCACAATTTATGACGGCAAGTGTTCTCAATGTGCAGTTAGATACAAAATTCATAGTGTCGTTTTCATCCACAGCAGGCAGCAGTTTTCAGAGAAAAAGCTAAAAAAAAAAAAACTACCTGCTCAGCACCAAACAGCAGACAGACATAGTTAGAGAACTTTAGCAGCAAAAGAGCCAGATTGGTAGAGACCAAAAACAGAGCTAAAAGGGCACTCGGAGAGCCCCATGCCCACAATGTTCACATGTGGAACAATGTTCACAATGTTAATTCAGTGTGAATTTTTCATGGACTAACTATTCCAATTACTCCGACACCACATGAATGAATGTTAACAAGTGAAAAATAGTTTGTGTAGCCTATCGCTAACTATATCTATGGGGCCTGGGGTTGTTCATGGGAAGGGTGGCATGTCGGGGGTGAACAACCCAAAGAAGACAAAGGTTTAGTTTAGTTTAGTTTAGTTTCGGTTACAGGGTCAACAGAGGCAAACAGACTCAAATTGGCTTGTATAAACTGTGGGCAGCAGCTCAGACAGCTAACAAAACATATAGGGGAGATGAAAATATTATGAATGATGATATTTATTTTAGGATCTATGATTCAGAAAATGTCACAATTTTCAGGCTCAAGATTTGATTCAAAATCGATTTTCAATTCAAAAATGATTCTCAATTCAAAAAACGAGTATGCAAAAGTAGTTACTTTTCCCATGTGATTGCAGTAGACATAGGCCTAAAATCGATTTTTGGAATTCTATGAATTGATTTTGAATCGGTAGAGCTTGAATCGCGATTCGAAAGTGAATAGATTTTTTTTCCTAATTTATTTATTTCTTATTTATTTATTAGGGACATTACTTATAACATTATCACAACCAAATGTGAGAGATGCAAGGTTTTTTAGGACGTCCAGCCTCTAGCTTTTACAAAAACAATCACAGCAACAAACACAGCATAACAGTTACCAAACGCACTTTTGTCTACAGTGAACAAAAATGTGTAAAGTTAAGATAAACAATTTATCGTTTAATCAATTTGTCGATTGACAGAAAATTAATTGGCAACTATTTGAAAATATATTAAATCAATTTTTCTGAGAAAAAAAAGTTTGCAGGTTTGCTGCTTTTCTCTGTCTTTTGTGAGAGTAAATTGAATATATTTGGGTTTGGAGTGTTAGTTGGACAAAACAAGACATTCAAAGACGTCGCCATAGGTTATAGAAAATGTGACAGGCATTTTTCACTTTTGTCTGACATTTCACAGACCAAAAGAGCAATTGAGAAAATATGCTGCAGATTAATCAAAAATGAAAATAATCGTTGTGGCTTGGTGTGCACTCTGTGGTTTTTGATTGGAGAATGGCTTCCAGATGACCCTGTTCTCCCCTAAAACATAACAGCAGCACTAAACATGCAGCATGTTTAAAAATATATCAGAATAATGTCACAGTTGCCTAAACCATAAGGCTTTAAAACACTTTTCGAAACAATAAACTCATAATAAAAACTGAGTTATCTACAGATGTAAAAGTATGACACAAACATTAAACATGAGGGGGTCTGCACTGTTTGGATTGTCATAGTTACCGACAAGAGGGTCATTGTGTCAATACCAGACCCCCAGTACACACACACACACACAGAACGTTGTCACAACACAACTCAGTAGGTCTATATAGCAACTAGGTGCGTCTTATGACAGACATAGGCACCATGAAACACTTTTAATGGCTTAGCATCTGTGGCGCCCTCAGCTGGCCTGTTAGTAGAAGACTGGCATTGATTTCACAGTGTGCGAGATGTGAGCCTTATACTGTACAACTGGTGAAATACACACCTGTTGATATTTTATTATTTTACTTTCATCTTCCACAGACCCAACCCTAGTGCAGCCCAGCTGATGACTTCTTACTCCAGCTTTTATGTTTAGGCCTACAGCCAAAAACTGAACTGAATAAACAGGAATCATCCACAACTGCTTCCTCTTCTGGTGTAGGCCTATACTTTAACACTTCATTTGGTATACACATAAAACGAACATAGCATCCTCTTTATCCTAACATTAAGGAAACACATCCAAAAAGACACGCCCAAGTTTTCAAAAGTCTGTCAGGAGTTGGAGGCGGGAGGAAGAGGAGAAGGAGGAGGGGGGTTGCACGTTAAACTGTGCAGCATCCGAGCATGTTAGCCTACATTGATTATGAATTGTTTCATAGCAGCAGAGACGGAGATCCAAACACAAACGCGCTGCTATGGAAACAACCGCCTGGATATAAAGTAGCCCACTTTATGGAGCGATATTCATCCCCATTATGTTGTGGTGTACGCGGTGAAAACATCCACTTCCCCGTTTGATTAATATTCTCACCTCGACAGATCGTTCTGATGAGCGTTATCCTGCCGTCCCTCCATTTTTGTGAGCGGGCTGTAACATTACAGAGGCAGAAACAAACCTCATCCACAACAGTTATAGATGTAGGTTACCATCATCAGCTGCTGGCAGCGTCGCCTTCCTCCGAAATCCTCCCCATGCTTTTTCCGGGGAGGGACTTCCAGTTCAGCTGCAGCCTGCAGTCTGTTTACAGCACTGTCTGTCCATGTAGGCTACTCTTTTTTTCTTACAACTGATTGACATCAATTTACAAAAAAAACCTGAGCCTCAGCAAGTCTCACTATCCAGACAAAATGACTCATTTTTAGTTAGTTAGAAATATTAAGGAAGCTCGCAATAACATGGATCCCAGAATTCCTGTAGCCTACTATGGCTGTAAGTGCTGTTACATATAATTCCATTTGCCTCATTACCTTAGCGGAGATATGTTGATTTCTGAAGTCTTCAAAAACTTACACCATTTAGGCTTTCTAAAGTTTGTTTTTAGACAAAAAGGGTCTTATTTCCCTCAAATAACCAGTCTCAATTGTAAAAAATAATGAGTGCCACTGATCTGGTAAACCGTGATCAAATGTATATTAGGTCGACAGATTGATGTGACAAAATCACTCCACAGTCAGAAGAAATCATATTAGCCTAATAGTCTGTATTACTTGATGAATTTGAAATACTGTTCAACACATTTATAAACTCAACAAACCCAAATTTAACATGGTTTAAATGCATTTAATAAGTTAGTTATTTAAAACAAGAGAACCTCTTGCAGCTGTGAAGAACTCTAGCCTCTCACATGCCTACTAGTTCACCAATAAAAAGAAATCAAGAGTCAATGAAATATATTGTTTATTTACAAGAAGACATAGGTTTATATTTTATACATTTCAGATAATTTTCAGAAAGGCACTTAATCAAATACTCGACGCAAATTAGCGACAAGATTGAGGAAATTTCTATTTGGTAAAAGGCACATTTTTAAAAGCAACAAGACATATGCAGGGCATACACAAAAACAATCATGAACGAAATATGTTCAAACTTTGAATGACAGACAAAAAATGGCCATCGGGACTTTTTTCCAACACCATGATTAAAAAAATCTGGGTATTTTTTTAAGGAAGGCTTAAGAGGTTTAATGTAAAAATAATCAAATATCAATATAGCTTTGCAAGATCTCTTGGAAATAATGCAACTGAAAACAAAACACACACACACACACACACACCTACTGGTTAAAGCTAAAGAAAACTGATACTTTAATGGGTAAACTAACTTTCCCCAAATGGTAAAAACAACTATGAGATGAGTGGTGCTGGTGTAATGAGATAACAGCATGATGGGAGCACGATGTTGTAAATCACAATCAAATCTGATTCTGGACAGACTAACAGTGACTAGGAATAGATAATAGAAATAAAATAAGGGAACATTTGAGTTTAGGCAATGGATAGACATTTTCATCTGGCTATTGTAATGAGACAATCTGTCCTTTCAACCACCACCATCCACATTTGTCTTGAGGAGAGCACATTCTCCAACAATGATGATTTAGGGTTCTCTCCTGCCTTCTAAAATCAAACAAAGATCCCACTTCAAAAGCAGAGTGTGACACAAATGGAAGATTATAAAAAAATATGTACATGTTTACGGTTTGTTTCTCCAGAGTGTGTGGTCTCTGCGGGCTATATTTTATGTGAACATATTCTTTAAGTGCAGCCAGAACAAATGAGCCAGTCAAGTTTGCCAACAGTTCCTCTCTTTAAGTTTCTTTTTGCCACAATCATCCGGTCCATGGAATGTATGGAACCTGAGTATTTCTCACCACTCAACTAAACTGCACCCATCCTGATTTGACAGCATCTTTACTGGAGCTGTGGAGGAGAGGGGTGGAAGAGGAGTGTGATGATGATGAGGATGATGATGATGATGATGATGATGATGATGATGATGATGAGTGTGAAATAATCAAAAACTAATCATGTTAAAACAAACAAATGTGACAGATGGACAAGATGGATTAGTACACAGACAAAAAAAAATACTGGTGACATTTTGTGAAAAACTTACTTGGAGCCTGCAGATGTGAAATCTCCCCACATGTCGGAGCTGGGTGCGGTTGCAGGGCCAGGGGACCCAAAGTCAAAAAGAGAGGCTGGATCTGGAGAACAACAATTATTGAAAGCATGAATACATTTAAAATCATGTGAAGAGGTTTTAAATTTTTATTTTTTATTTGATACAATAGCACGGTGATCACCAGTGTTAGCCTGTACAGCTGAGACTGTCTGCTCTCCCAGAGTGGGCGGTATGACACCTCCAACCTTCACGCCTGGTGGAGGTGGGAGTAGACCCCCACCCATTGGCCGGGGTTTGGCTCCACCTGCATCCTTCTTCTTGATGTTCTGCGATTGACAGAGTCATGGGAATTTCTGAAGATCTTTATTGTTTAATTAGTGGCTCTTTTCTTCATAGAATCTCTCAATGTTCAATGTAGTATTTACAGTATTCCTTTTAGTAATTCCTTTACATTGGTGATGTTGGAGTGACTCACCCCAATGCTGATCTTGATAGTTTGTCCCTCTTTGAAGCGAAGGTCCAGCTTAGGTGCTGTGCTCTCAGAAGCTTCCTGTTTTGCGAGCTCACCTTCTTGCTTTACCCACCTTTGGAAACAGTTTGAAAGCATAATAATTATCATTAAAATAATGTTGATGGAGTGGGTCATTGCAGTAGCAAGATACAGATGACAAAAACATCAGTATTGTAAGTATTGTAAACACAACCATCTACAAAGGTTTCATGTGTGTGGACTTGTTTTACACTCATTTAGGATGAAAACAAATTATTGATATGCACAATGGACAAATGTGCAAGTATTAATGTTGTATCACATTTAAACATATTCACGTAAATGTAGCAAGATGTGCCTTTAAACATATACCAGGTCATATAAACAGAAGTGTTCATTTTCAGGTCGTATGTATTAACAAAGATCAGATAGTAAAAAGGCTATGTAAGATAACTTACTTAAAATGGTCTTGCAAAGCTACGTTGAAGTCAAATGAGTCACCACGATCAGCAAAACCCAGACCGATAAAAGCATGACGTCCTTTATAAAAGTAATTGTAAAGACAGGAGGCTTAGGGTACCTCATGCATCACATGATAAAAGATATACAGTATATAATACACATTCCTGCAGTAAGGGAGAGTATGGGCCTTTGTTTTACACCATTCAGCTTGAATGAGACTTTTACACCTGAAAATTACAGAAGTCGGGTTGTCTTACACTTAAGACTAGATAATGCTATAAATGGCGCCTTAATGTAAAGAAAAAAAATCCCTTTTAACTTCCACCTACTGACACTTGATAACTACAGTAAAAGACAGACAGAGTTCCTGTGATTGACTTGAGAAAATGGCCAAAAACCAGGCCAAGTTAACCTTAAGACTTGTGTCACTATGATATAACATTAAGGATCACGGTGATCAATGAAGCAGACTCAAAATAATTTTAAGTAGCCAAGACATACAGTTTTTAAAATGTAGAAACCGACACAACCATTGTCTTTGAAAGGCTAATGCAATATTTCACTTCCACAATTCAAATCCGAATACCGATTCTCTTGAAAAAGAAAAGATGTACTATTAATCTAGTTATGACCAGTTGGACACAGTCCGTCATGTTTTTCTTATATAATTTAAAAGAAATTTCTACATTTATATTAAAACTGATATAATGCATTTTTCTATAAATGTGACATAACATTTGAGATGTCTTTGGTACACTATATCCACCTACTTCTTATTTCCAAAAGTCTCTGATGAAAGTGTCTTACCATTGCCATCTTCTATCCGGATCACAAAATACCTGCTGGAGTCTGTGACTGATTCAACTACACACCCTGGATACTGTTCGACTGGAGCTTGGGCAAACAACTCTCCTGCAAAAAAAACAAATAGACCAAATGGTGCCTTAGCCCTTGTGTTGTCTTCCTGTCAACATTGAAGAAAAAAAAAAAAAACAGTTTTTTGTTTTTTCCAGTTTGTTTTTGCTTTTTCCAACGTTTTAAATTGTAAAATTTTTCTTCTACACATTTTCAGCGCTTATTTCTACGTCCTATATTTTATGATATAAAACATGACCCGAAGTCAACACAAGGGTTAAGGTTATTTTCTGCATAGTGAGACTCTGCAAAGGTTGGTTGCAAAGGACAAAGAAAGATCGCAAGTTTGTTGAAAGGCTCTTTGATCACACTGTGACAAACACACACATTTTCTCGATGATAAATGTGACTGGAATTGTAAAATTGGCAAGTCTTTTCAGGGATTATTTTGAATTGTTAACTCTGAAAAGGGCAGCAGCACTACTTGCAGCCTCTAGTCTGCTGCAAATTCACCAGAGGAGATACTCACCTGTACAACTACAACCCAAACCAAACCACGCATTTATAACTTGAGCACATGCTTAGCAAACATGGCAGGAAAACTAGAATTACCGCCTCACGGTTGTATGGCTCCGCCAACCATTCAGTTTACATCCATGACTAGGACTTCTATTATACATATATGTACCTTCAACCCAGCAGCATAGAATATCTATACAAATCACCACAGTTCAAGGTGGGCACCCAAGACAAGTGCCAAGAAAACGTTTTTCCTGATTTATGATCAAATCAGTCCCATTTTTGTGTGCAGGGTGGTTTACCAAGCTTGGGTAATTTATTATTCCTTTTAATCCATCAGATAATACTACTGCAGCCAGGTTCACTCATGCTGTGTACCAGTGTTTTAGTACTAGAGATCAGCCTTGGTCTCAAGACGATTTTTTAAAGGTCTCGGGTCGCGTCATCAACCACACTTTTACTCCGTCTTGTCTCAGTCTCAGATAAAGAGGACTGGATTTTATTTTAAGACCGGTCACTGCCTTATGGTTTTTGATACACTAATGGCAATAAAATGAGGAGAATGAAGAAGAATCTTTAGTTTTTTTATGGGAATGTGGATCTTTCAGATAAATTTGAGGAGTGCCTATGGTTAGCATTTTCCACATTTTATTGTGTCATGCGGTGTGGGACTTGCCCTGCCTTGGTCCTGGTCTTGACTCTGTCTCAAGCCCTCAAAGTCTTGGTCTTGTCTCAGTGTCGATACACTCTGGTCTTGGGGATGACCTGGTCTCGGTTTAGGTGGTCTTGACTACAACACCGCTGTGTACCATATGTTTCAAGTCTCAAACATTTTTAAACCACCATCTTCTGCCACCTAATTGTGAACACATTTGATCTGTGTAACACTAACAAAGTTAGACAGAGCAACGAGGCAGTCTCACCGTTTCATGGCTAAACTGGTGAGGGTTTCTCCCCATCTTTCTGGCTACACTATCAAGTCTTCTCTAAAGTTCAATGGAAATGATGGCTCACTCTACAGTTACTCAAACAGTCAGTGTTTTACTTACACTTGGTACCCCGGTGGTGGTGAAAGTTAAGAGACTCACTTAAACGAGTCAGTTCTTCTTGTAAAAGGTTGCGTAAAAACTTAACTGTAAGCAATTTATCTTGGTGACATTAGTTAAGAGACATACAAAGAATTCATGTGGAGAATTATGGACACATAACATTTGTCTTCAAGGAGATGTCAGTTTGTTTACCTGTGTTTTTGTCCTCTAACTTAATGTAGGCCATCTTGTCTTTAGCAGTGATTTTCATCCTGCCACTCCATGCAGGTTCATCCAGCTTCCAGTCAGCAGCACTAGAAAAACAGGAAGCACACATCTCAACATGAAAGTGGCTGACTTGATCACGGTTTTTACACAGGCAGCCGCAGCTTTTCACAGCAGGAGGAAGTGAAAATAAAAGGTTTCAGGAAGACTAAAATGAGGCTTTCATGTGACAAGAGAAAAAAAAAAAAAAAGGTCCACTTAGAAACTTTTTCAGGTGCTTTCAACCACTACTTGCGGTCTTCTTTTTTCCATCATGAGATCTGAGCAAATCCGATCCATGGAAGAAGACCGTGGGATAAAGTGGAAAGCTCCGGAAAAGGCTAGTAAGTGGACCTTGAGTTACGTTTTTTTTTGTTTTGTCCAACTACTGTTTCCAAGATTAAAGAATTAATGCCCAAGACAGTTTCTTTATGTAGAAATACATCAGGCTGCTCTTTCTCGGCCTGTCACATTAGAATTGGACTCAACCTGACAACAACTTAATTTATTTATATTAAGAGTATAAGAGGCCATCCGTTAGGTAGAAAGGTATCCCCTCTAGCTAACGTCAGATAATGTTTTCATAGGTGTATTTTTTGATAATTTTGTCAGCAAAACAAGCACACATTGCACTGAACTGGCTACAGTTTAGTCCATGCATTTATTGTTGAATTAATCATCACGCAAACTCAATTTACGGACACTTCGTGGACACTTAGCTAAAGTTCGTTAACCGCTAGCATTAACTACAGAGCTCTACATCCATTATCGGACATATACCGAGCCCTGCCATTTTTAAACTTTCAACGCTCAACATTTATCAGCAATGTCATAATTTCTAATGTCGTTCACAACGAACGTTAACTTTTTAAATGACAGCAGATGTAAGTCGCAGTCAAGGAACTTTTTGTTGACAAAGTCGGGATGATTGTGTCCGATGTCAGTAAGCTAATAACAGTTAACGTTATAGCAGCGATGTGCGTTTGGAAACAATGCTAACGTTATTAGCGCATCTAGCGCAAGTATCAGCTAGCTATGTCTGTAGTCCTTAGTAGATACTGGCTGTGTTGGCTGCAACCGTCACTTTGCAAGGAAATAAAGAAAAGTTAAAAGACATCCTAACAATTGCTTGTCCGATAATGGATGCATCGAATTAAATTAGCTTAGCGACGGACACTTGTCTAGCAGCCACTGAGACTCGTCAGCTCACTGCTTTAAAAACGTTTTACTCTCTCATCATCTTACCGATATCCACGGTTAGAAGCCCGAGGCGGGATCCGGTAAACATGAACCTCGGGCTTTACGCAGAGCATTGACTCATAACTGTTGTCTTCTGCCATTTTGTCCAGTTTTACTAACTATCAAAAGAACCAACTTCCGACTTTCAATTCACACCTCTCTACTACAGGACCCTATGCCTATGACTGGACCAGGCAAGATCCCAAAAAGTGCCGCGGTGCTCGATGCAAACAGCGCCGCGTATGGTCAGGATGATTTGAGCAGTGGTCAAGTTCTTCTTCTTCTTTGAGGTTTTACGGAAGTTGGCACCCATTACTGCCTCCTTCAGTTTTTATAGCTATATATCATACATCCATGGTTTTACCAGTGAATGTCTAATAAGGGGAGAACTTCCACTCTCGGGAAAATACCGGGTTGTTACAATGGGGCTACGGTAATAGGGAGTGAGATAGGGAGTGAACAGGCTCTCCATAGACAGGCTCTGGTTTTACCCTTATATACTGTCTATGGTTTTACCCTCCCTCGTGTTCCATTCATCTTAAAGCCGACTTTCCAGTCCAGTCACTTAAAAAACTAACTAACATTTTCCTTCCTTGACCACTGTTTCCACACACTCTAATATACTTTTAACATGTGTGATCTGATCTCCCTGTTTCCTGTAATTTTGTCACCATTTCTTGCCTTTCCTGTGTACATTTTCTGCATGACAGAAGGACATGCTCAACTGTTCCAGCCTCCAGGCAGAAATCACAAAGACCCTTTGGATTTTTTTCCCATAATGAAAAGTGTAGGCTAATGTTAAGGTTACTGTGCCCAATTCTCAGCCTGCTTATTGTTACTTGCCCTTTCCTTGTTGTTCCCCTACCCTACGTCTTAACATGCCTACTCTTTTTTTGGATTGAGTGTTAACATCTTCCTTTTATTGCGTTATCCCAGTGCTCCACACTATACCCTTTCCCTCTGCTTTTGATAATTTAATATTGACTTCAACAATTCCTTTTTTGACTGCCTCTTTTGCCAACCTGTCTGCTCTCTCATTTCTGGGGATGAGCTGGGAGCCACATGAACGTCTATATTTTTCCCCTGTCTGACCGTTCTTAAGTTTGTAAACAAGACTTGTGGTAGAGGAAGTATTCATATCCTTTACTATTGAATACAACTACTAATGTCACTGTAAACATACTAGTCTACAAGTTAAAGTCCTACATTAAAAGTTACTTTAGTAAAAGTATGTAATTATGAATAATAATTCACCTCTAATAATCAAAGTCAAAGTGGGGAATATTTTGTATTTATATGAACCATTTTCAGTTTAATCCTATCTGTATCACAATAAGTAATTTAGAAACAATATATGCTTCAAAGTCATCCAACTTTCTGCTCAAGAACCAACAAGTTTGAAGTGTGTTTATTAAAGGGTATTCAAATTTCATTTGTTTTTCAAGTTTCAAAAAATAACAATGACATCAAAACAGCCTCAAAGTAGCAAGTGGCTGTGAATGACTGAAACAAAGCATCATGTGTGTGGATCACATAAGGGATGGGCTTTTGCTTTTAATTATCAATTTAAAATTATTACAAATCTATTTTATTTCAATCATTGAAGCTGATCCTTTGGTAATACTATATTAAGTAAACCATGTATATAACAATAATATTGTGATGTTGGAGCTGCAATGGACAACTTATATTAGTTTAAGCCATATTTACTGTATAAGTATGCTGTAAGTGTAGAAGCAAGTTGTTTAATTTACCATTAATCATACTTTAAATCCATCACTTTCTTTGTGAATATTTCCAATCGATGGTTTTACTGACACTGGAAAATATTTGGATAAATTATGGTCAAGGCAGTCACAGAACCCTTTGGTAAGAAAAACATTATTGCACCCTTACGGAGTGTGATTTTGAATTTATAAACTGTGCCTCAGTGACATAGGATCCATTCAATAAAATAACCTATCACAAGGGCCAAAAAGTTTAAGATTAGCAAGCACTACCCATTGTAAAGTGTATGTATGTAACCAGGGATCATTTGTCATTTAAGGCATACAAGTGTCAAAGGGCTCAAAAATTGTCAGTACTGGTAACTCATCAGTATTTGATGAGATTATTGATTTCATGGTTTGCAAACTTTTATTTTCAATCGTGGCAAACAATGGTGCAAAGTCCATTTTGTGTGGAAAAACACCCAATGAAAGACATTCATCAAACCAGGCAGCAGAATTTGGCTTCATTCTAAAAGGACACAAAAGATGAGATTTCTAATATTTTTGTGATCATTTATGTAGTTTTCACCACAAATTTCCCTGATCCTTTTCAAAATTAACGCAATTCTCATGTGGCTATATCATCCTCCATGCTGAGCATCAAATAGTTTTTTTCTGAAGACCAAAGAGCTTAATTACGGAATCAGTCAATATACTACTTCAACTGGTGCCAAAACAGTTAAAAGTCCTCCGTCCTAGGCAGATGCAGTGCAGTTGGCCGTAAAAGAAGTTCCAATTTAGCCATTCTGATTAGAAACAGCAAGGCAACACACACATGGAAATTTATGCACAATAACGTAAGATTTTCAATTCATGAATAGGTCTGACTTTTTCCACTTTGATAAAATTTTATATGACACTACCAATAAAGTTTCCTATGCAGGCAACATCATCTAATCTCTGATACACTACCGATCTCCTTACTTAAACATATTATGTCTCGGCAAAACAACCCACAAACATGAAGAAACAATATCAGCGGTTTGAAACAAAAGCTAATTTAAAACAAAACACAGCACCGGTAATTAGGCAATATATAAAAAATAATCCAGGGAGTAAATTCATCTTTATTGCTTGAATAAACTTAGATTTAGTGACATTCTGTCCTTCCGATCTATAATCTTTGGCCACAGGCTGCGTGCCCACCAGGCATGCTATTCATAGCCACCACTGCCAAACCGAGGCCTGTGGACTGTGTAAAGTGCTGGCTGGGCCTCTGCCATTGCTATGCAACTACAGTATTAAAACGCACTTTTTAGTACAGTGCACTTTTACACTAGTGTTGGATCAGTTTGACTTTCTCTCACCTTGCACTTAAGATGCTGAACACACAGTAAAATCCCAGCACTGTCAAGCACCTAATTTCCACTGAACCCAACAAACTGAGGCCAGCTTCCCGGTGGACACCCAGCCATGATCCAAGCTCCATCAGTGGAAAGGCCAGCTTGTTCGCTTGTACCTCTCCGGGGAATTCCCAGATTTACGAGCTCTCCTTATTCTCCCTGAAGAGACAGACACCTGATGCCCTGGCACACGGGCGGCCAATCATGCTTAAAATCATAGGGCACCTCATGGTACATCAAAGTATCACAGTGTGTAGGGATGTGAGGCAAAAGCCTGTTCACAGTGTGGAACAGAAGGGGTTTCAGATCTTTGGCTGATCTCTGCCAGCCCCTTGCAGCGTTCCACAGAGGGAAAAGACAAGGTGAAAGGCAAAGACCATGCCAGTAAGCAGAGTAGAGAGAGGGTGGAGAAGTTCATTTCAATCCATGCTACGTCATCATATTTCTAAAGTCTGTCAAATTTTGTGTCATCCCACCACTCTGCTCTTTATACCACACACAACCCCCTTAACTGCCACCCTTTATGCCCTCTCGGGGAGGCAGCTGACTCCTTGCCGCAGGTAGCTCCTGCTTATCTGCAGAGTCGGAAGCCTGAGGTGCCATCTGGACCAGTGGGCTGGCGGATCACATTATTGTTTGGACGAACTGGTTCTGATGGTTGCTGCACGCTCATACGAGCTGGCCTAATGATATGAGGAGAAATAAAACATAAATAAATTACAGTGTTTTTTCACATCTAGGCGTTTTATCTACGGTGAGAATTAATTGTTGTAATTTCTTACCTGTCCTGACATGGATTGTCCTGAGGCGTATCATCTGAAGACGCACTACCCAAGATCCTTCTTCGGGCCTCCGCGTACTCTGCCTCCCGCTGGGCCAAAGACTTCATCTGCTGCGAGGGACGGGTCAAGGATGCAAGGTTTCCTGCAGTACCGTTATTAGAAGGACGTTTCAAAATTCTAATTTGTGGTGGGGGTGCTGCAGGCAGAGAGTCATCCTGGATAACAATAGCAGTTCGAACAGGTGAGCCACCTGAACCCAAGCTGGACTTCCTGTACAGGTAAAAATTTAATAGGAATAAAATTACTGGAAAAAAAACTTCTGTGCAATCTTACCATGTATTGAACATTTTTGATAAATTGTCTCTTTGCTTACTTTGCCTCCTGGTTTATTTTCAGTTTAGCCTCAAGCCTTCTCTCTATTTCCTGAGGAGAAAACATACTTACACATTATAACCTTTGTATTACTGTTCAACAAGTGAATTATCTGTCTCAATGACCTGTATAACAAACATGTTCATGAGATCTTAAACTGTAAACATATCCCAGTATCAGATCATATCAACACGTTGCCAGCTGGTGGATCTCAGTTTGCTCATCAGGATAAAAAGAAGAAAAAAAATGGAGCAACTCAACCATTACATTATATCCATAATAATAATAATAATAATAATAATAATAATAATAATAATAATAACAACAACAACATAATGTACTGTCACAAAAGTGACATGGACATGTTTTTGCATCCACTGAAAATGTAAAAGATAATTTTATCACAAATCAAACTGGTTCATCTACCAAGACACACTAATCAATGGTTTTACTGACACTGGAAATGATCAATTACGTTCAAAGCAGTCATGGAACTAGGGCTGCTCGATTATGGGAAAAAATATAATCATGATTATTTTGGTCAATACTGAAATCACGATAATTTAACACGATTACTCCTTGACTTCTGGAAAGATGTTGCAATTATTGAACTTAAAAAACAGTGGGAAAAGTTAAATAAATCAACAGTAAGAAAACACAACTGTAAAATTTGCCTTAATACCTTTCCTATTTAAACTTTTTTTTTTTTTTTTCAGAACACAAGAGAAAATAACAGTTTACTTGCAAAACGTAATGAGCTAAATAATTGTTTTTCTCGATTATTGTTTTTGTGATCATTGGGAGCCGAAATCATAATCACGATTACATTTCGATTAATTGCTCAGCCCTACATGGAACACTTCTGTAAGAAAAGCTTTATCGCACCCCCCCTCCCCCCCTGAGTGTAATTTTGTATTCGCCCAACACTCAGCTATAAACTGTGCCTCAATGACAGGAGTCATCCAAAAAAATTAAATAATTAACCTATCACAAGTGAACAAAATGCGTAAGATTGGCATGCACTAACGATACCTTTTGGAAAGTCAATCAAATCAAACTGGTTCAATCTACCAAAACACGCTACTTCTACACTACACGAACCTGCTAGATCTATTTGCATATACTCAAAATATACTATTTAAAAAGCCCTAAACATACTACACAGGTATGGTGTATTGTAATGATGATATACTGTCTATGAATGATTCAGTGCAGCCTGTCATTTCCGCAATGGGCGGGTTTAAAAAAATGGGGGAATCATAGGAAAAAGTCGACTTTGTAAAAATTAAGTTTTTTTTAATGGATATTATTCGAATTTCCACAGATCATAAAATCCTTTTGTTGAGTAAACAGAATGAAATTAAGCCAGGCTCAGTCCCGTGTCGTTATGGGACAGCAAGGCCTGCAAGACTCAGTCAGGAAGACAAGCTGCATTTCTTTGATGAGAAAACAAGCCGAAAAAAAACAAACAAAAAAACATGTTTACATCAGGTATTCAGGCGCCACAAACATCTAGCGTATCGCGGTCGCGGATTCTTGCTAGGTGACTGGCAAACAGAAATAAAGTTGTAATCTTGTTTATAGGAATATTTCCACAATTAGTGTTTCTCACCCCGCTGTCCGCTGCCTCTTCCCAGCTCTCTGCAACCTCTTCATCCTCCATGTTTAACAGATCTGCTGGCTGGTTACTTCTTCGGCTCCACCGGCTAACTATCTCCCATCCACGCAGAGGACATGGGACGGTGGGCAGAGTTCACGCAGACCCGCAGGCACAATCTCACGGGTTTTTGTGTTTGGATGAAGGCAGAATAAATAAGTTCGCAAACCGGAGCTTGGCCGCGTGTTGGCCTGCTAGCGTAACGTTAATGCTCTACTGAGGACAATTCTCTCCCCCCCCCTCGGCTGCCTGCTACTTTAATTTTGGCGTAAATTAATGTCAACCTCGGTAAATCAACCGGCTACCGGTGTAGCTAATCCACACGCATCTCAGACGGAAAAACAAGTTTTGGATTGTTGACAATTGTGTTAGCTAGGGTTTACCACTTAAGCAGTGCCTCTTGACACAGAAAGGGAAATGACGTTATATTAACGTTAGGAAAGGTAGCTAACGTTAGCGTCACATTGCTAGCTTTCAACAAGACAATCAACCGGCAAGATTAAGTAATTTAAATATGACAAAGCCAATTTAATTGCGTAACGCTTTATGTTTGACACTTAGCTAAAAGTGAGCGATACGCTCACTCCACCACACTACTTGTTGTTTTTTGGTAGAGAACACTGAGAGTTATCGCTAGATAGTGAGGTTAGCCCATGGATGTAGCCTCGCAGCACTTCCGTTCAACACCACGGCCAGTGACCACTGGCAAAACAGGCTAGCTATATAGCTAAAGGCCCAAAGTGAAATATTGTATTACCCGTCCGTTTGCAGGGATCATAGACTGTTAATATTTATTTAACAGGTGTTAATTAATATTTACAGTCTATGGCAGGGATCAGCAAAATACCAAACTTTATAGTATCTAATTAGCAGTTGAATGTGGAAATGAACGGTAGTGACGTGAACGCATCATCAGAATCAGAAATCATAAACATTTATTGCCAAGTGGTTTGTTTGGCAACTATTAAATGTGCATGATATTACAAAACAACACCTGTTAAATAAATAAAGTGTTTTTTTTATTTGCATTTATAATATTTACCACCAAAGACCAGTATTATTATTATTATTATTATTATTATTATTATTATTAAAACTATTGTTATTATTTTATCCTGCCCTTACAAAAATAACCAGGACGAAAGTCCTGGAGGAAAGAGGATAGCCTACAAATGAAACTCTTCAAAGTATTGAGCACCAGAGTGGTCACAACTCTTACATTTTGCAGGCCTAAATAGACCTTTCCAATAGCAGACATTTTGACATGTCACAGTAGGAAAAGCATACAATTAATTAATGATGAATTTTTTTTTAGCTGCTTCAGTGTCAGGATCCTGTTATTGTTCATGCTCGCTTGCTGTCACACTGTCATGGTTAGCACTTGATAGAACTAGAGATGTTCCGATACCGATACCAGTATCGGTATTGACTCCGATACTGCCTTAAACGCTGGTATCGGTATCGGTATTGGGAAGTACTGGAGTTTATGCAACGATCCGATACCACGTAATGAAGCCCTAAAGAAAATCTACGTTAAAGTAGTTTATTTAGGTTCTTTTTCCGTTATAACTGACTGTCAAACTGGAAAATAAAAGAAAGTTCTGTGTTTGTTCATGTTTCACAAAGAGTTTAACCTGAGCCAGACCGACAGCAAAGATAGAAATAATATCACATCCATACAGGGATAGTAGTATACAGCTGTTAAAACATAATAAAATATATGACACACTGGTATCGGATCGGTACTCGGTATCGGCCGATACGCAAGTTCAGGTATCGGAATCGGTATCGGGAAGCAAAAAATGGTATCGGGCCATCTCTAGATAGAACCATAGGTAATGTTATTCGCACCTGTGCTTTTTCTACTAATACAAGTGAACTGTTAAAGAAAAATCCTTTTGTAAAATGTACAACCTCAAACACAGCTAGTGGCCACAAAACACTGCACATGTAACACTTTGCCTACCTCACAAATGTCAAAATAGCAGCAGTATTGTTTGTTATTTTTTGTGTACAGACAGAGTAGGCAGCTCTCCATGTGCAAACCATGTTTAGACGTGCAACACCTGTTAACACACGCACGGTGCAAGGTGCTCCTTGTACCTTTTTCTAAACAAAGGAGTGGGGCATGTTGGATTGAAACTACAGGTCTAAGTAAAAACTAAATTGTCTAAGTCTGTTTTGGGTTCATATGAATGACATAGTGTGTCCAATATTGTTAATGTCTCTGCCTACATAATAAAACATGATTTCTGACACTATATTTAATTGTAAGTAATTTATTGTATTAGGTTAATTATTATTTAATTATTTGTATGGTGTTTGTGTTTACACTTTTATACATTATTTACAACATTTTCAGTGTAGAAATTAGAAGAATTTTGTTCATTATGCAACAGCAAAGAAACCAGTTATACATGCAGGGTACATTAAACATTTTTATATTTCAACAACTTGGTACATTGCATGAAAAAAAGTATGGGAGAAACTATGAATGGAGTACGAACTTACAGCAGTAATAAATATACATCTTAGCCGTATAACCCACCAAAAACAGGTAGACTAAATACAGACATTTCATTCCAAGGTGCACAGATCTATATGAGATGTACTTCTTGTAACAAACCAATTATGAAAACTGTTTACATTTTTATTTTTTAAATCAAGGTCAGATGAAAGTGGAGGAGGCATGTCCATGTCCAAAATCCTGGAGATTTTATTTCTTTCTTTTAGGTATTAATGAAATCTTAATAAAAAAAATCCACTTACATTATCAGCAGTCATGATTTACTACCGAAATGGGCTTATGCACAAATGGTGTTTTGACAAGTAATTTCAATGTTTCCAGTTTCTGTTCTATCAGTGTCATTGGTATCACCAATCCTCATTTACTGATTGATTTCCTAATACAACAATTATAATTGATTATATTATGGTATTATGTTAATTTGCTACATTTTAAAATTCCAACTTTCCCCTGAGCAACACATTTGCCCACAGCAGCTGGGGGCGCAGTGTTTTGTTACAGAGGTCCATAATAACGCGTCCCGCCCTGGTACGTGGGTACCACCATATACCACAGAAAGTCAGCGGCTGCTACAGCGTCGCTGTGCTGCGGAGGACGCTGTTCGCGGAAGATGACGACTGTTTGGAGGCTGCAGAGGAACCTCCGGAGTTGATACCGGGGGTAAGAAGAGGAAAGGCACACTCAGAGCCCTCAACGTCTACAACAACGGTATGAATAATGCTGCAACAGTTAAGGAGTGAAATTGACAACCTTTATCTGACATTAGCTATCTAGCTAGATGAGCTAGTTGATGAATTCTCGAGCTAACGTTAGCATAGCTAGCTAGGTTATCAGCAGAAGACTGAAGATAACCGCTAGCTAACGTTAGTTAGTTAGTTGGGTGTATCGTCAGCCGAGAATGCTGCCCTGAAATGTTGCCGTGTCTTACTTAAGAAGTATGCGGATACCACATTTTATCAAGCAAATCTATTTGTCGTTGACGTTTGAAGAAAAGGCGTACGCTGTTGCTATGTACCGTTAGCTAAATATTCATTAGTGCTCGCTACCGTTAGCTTGGATGCTCATGATCAGTTAGCTAGCGTTAGCCAGTGCAATCATATGTTGTCGAAGGATCAAACGTTAAATCCAATAACATGTACACGCCGGTGTTTTGTAGCATTCGCCGTTCCTCGTTTAGCCGTATGACATAACACACGTTTCATGTATTTTCCCAGGTGGTTAGCTTTAACGTTAGGCGGTGTTTAGGGTTAGCTATCCAATATTTCATTTGTTATGCGATGGCTAACGTTAGTTACATGAACGATACAAGGGGTGGACGTGCTATATGAAGGGGCCAGGCCAGCTGCTTAGTCTAAAGAACGGGCACCCCCCGTTTCAGACAATGGGTGAGACAATTAACTGTTAGGACTGATGAGTACTAAATACCACTAAAATGTTTGGTGGGTATAGCTTTGCTGTGTCATTGTTTATTGGGGGTATGACCAAATTCAAATATTAGTTGCAGAAATTCAAAAAATAAGTTATAAGGCAGGTGTGAAATGGATGAGTCAACTAGAATAAATGGCGAATTTTAACAGATGTTACAGTGTAGCTGATGGCAAACGTGCTCCTGAACATAGCTCCATCACTAGCATGTCTACCCATGTCTCAACAGACAATAATGTCCTGCTCCCCGGATAATGAGGATGGATGTTTTGTTGCCATGGATACAGAGGATGACGGTGCAGACCCTACTGGGATAACCGAGGAAGAAGAGGCAAACATGGGGTCTTGCCGACAAGAAGGGAACATGGACAGTAGTGCCAAAGGAGGAGGGAGAACAATGGTGGAGTTGCCAGAGGAAGTTCTTGAATATATTCTGTCCTTCCTCTCACCGTACCAGGAGCACAAGACTGCTGCACTTGTATGTAAGCAGTGGTATCGCCTCATTAAAGGTATGCCTCTCATACAGTGGGGGAAATAAGTATTTTACCCCTTGCTGATTTTGCAGGTTTGCCCACTTACAAAGAATGCAAAAATCTACAATTTTAATCATATGTACATTCTAACAGTGAAAGACAGAATCCCAAAGAAAATTCCAGAAAATCACATCATATGAATTTATTAAAATTGATAACCATCTGATGAGGAAAAACAAGTATTTGACCCCCTGGACAAACAGCAAGTATTCTGGCTCCTACAAGCCAGTTAGTCTTTCTTTAAGACACAGCCCCAATCCGAACCAATTATCTACATCAAATATACCTGCCTCACCTCGTTACCTGTATAAAAGACACCTGTGAACACCCAAACAACCAGCATCCAACATCACTACCATGGGCAAGACCAAAGAGCTTTCTACGGACATCAGGGACAAGATTGTTGATCTGCACAAGGCTGGGATGGGCTACAAGAGAAATCGGAAAGCAACTTGGAGAGAAAAGATCAACTGTCGGTGCAGTTATCAGGAAATGGAAGAGCACCACACCACCGCCAACCTCCTCGGTCTGGGCCTCCACACAAGATCTTGCCTCGTGGGGTGTCCCTGATCATGCGAACGGTGAGGAATCATCCCAAAACCACAAGGGGGGAACTGATAAATCAACTGAAGGCAGCTGGGACCACAGTTACAAAAGAAACGGTTGGTAACACACTACGCCGTCATGGATTGAAATCCTGCAGCGCACGCAAAGGTCCCCTGCTCAAGAAGAAACATGTACAGGCCTGCATGAAGTTCGCCATTCACCACCTGGACGACTCAGAAGAGGCTGGAAGAAGGTGATGTGGTCAGATGAGACCAAAATAGAACTTTTTGGCCTCAACTCAACTCGTCGTGTTTGGAGGGCAAAGAACACCGAGTACAACCCAAAGAACACCATCCCCACCGTCAAGCATGGTGGTGGCAACATCATGCTTTGGGGGTGCTTTTCAGCCAAGGGGACGGGACAACTCCATCGTATTGAGGGGAGGATGGACGGGGCCATGTATCGTGGAATTCTGGACCGACATCTCCTTCCCTCAGTGAGAGAGCTGAAGATGGGTCGAGGATGGGTGTTTCAGCACAACAACGACCCTAAGCACACCGCCAAAGCAACAAAAGAGTGGCTGAAGAAGAAGCACATCAAGGTTCTGGAGTGGCCTAGCCAGTCTCCAGACCTGAATCCGATTGAAAATCTTTGGAGGGAGCTTAAAATTTGAGTTGCCAGGCGACAACCTCGAACCTGAATGATTTGGAGGCTGTCTGCAGGGAGGAGTGGGCCAACATCCCTGCCGAAATGTGCACAAACCTTGTCACCAACTATAAAAACCGTTTGACATCTGTGCTGGCCAATAATGGCTTTTCTACAAAATATTAACATGGTGTTTGTCCAGGGGGTCAAATACTTGTTTTTCCTCATCAGATGGTTATCAATTTTAATAAATTCATATGATGTGATTTTCTGGAATTTTCTTTGGGATTCTGTCTTTCACTGTTAGAATGTACATATGATTAAAATTGTAGATTTTTGCATTCTTTGTAAGTGGGCAAACCTGCAAAATCAGCAAGGGGTCAAATACTTATTTCCCCCACTGTATTTACATAGTCTTGTATAAAAGTGAATCATAAGGTAGACTGGTTAACTTTACAGTGGGTCAGAGTGGGCATAACACTATGAGCAGAGCAGTAAAATCTTAGTTTAAACACCTGAGATGTCACGTTTAAAAAAAGTAATACTCATTTTAAATTCACTCTTCGTCAACTTAAACCATTTTTGTGTTCATGTTGCTTACTAATATTTTATCTGAACTAGGTGTTGCTTATCAGTGCTACCACGGTTTCTTGAGAGCTGTCCAGGAGGGAAATATCCAGTGGGAAAGTCGCACATACCCATATCCAGGAACCCCAATCACCCAGCGCTTCTCACACAGTCAGTATATTCTGCTTTACAACACTTAATGTCAAAATGAGTCGCACGTAATGTATACACTTTTTTTTTTTTTTTTTTTTTTTTTAAACCATAAGTCAAAAATACAGAACTTCTGGTTATGCATCTAACATTTGAACATTTTTCAGTGAATTCTGAGCTGTGGATTACATCAGAACTCTTCTCCTAGGGGGTCCTCACAGTTCATTTTTTGAAAGTTTTTTCAAAAATTAAAATGTCTTTACATATTAGCAAATATAAATCAGCCTATTTGTGAAGAAAAATAATTGATGGTAGGCTTACTGGCCTGTAGGTAATGTAGTCACTAAGGTAGCCATCCACAGATAGTTAATCCTAAAGTTTCACTGTTCCACATGTATGTTTAACATTAAAACATTATTTATAAAAATCATGCCAACAATTATTACTTAAATGGCTTATATTATTTTATGCACTAAAAAGGTATGTATAAAGGCTTTAGGTAGGTTGCCCTACAAGTTATTGTAGGCCCAGTTTTATATGCTATCTAATTATATACAATATATGTAGTAGGGGGTCCCTGAGCCGTCATCCTTGGCTGAAAAACGTTGAAGACCCTTGGATTAGATTATGAGTCCAGTGTGTAGCATATAAAAACACTGATTTATGATAAACATTGTATTGTTCCCATGTCCAGTGTCAAATGCTATAGAGTAATTCACATCAAAGGCCACTTAGCTGGATTTCTATGTAGAATGATACACCATTTTACTGAATGACAAGCTTAACTGTGCAATTTAGAAGAATGATTATATTTTAAATTTAATTAATCTGTCAATGCAACTGCACTGTAAACAACTATTTACAAAGATATGTACATGTCTTCCATTTACCATTTTATTAGAAAGGCAGGGCACTGATTTTACAGTTCAAGACACACAACGAAAAACTATCTAAAAGGCTCACTGTTTGCTCTGTTTACTCTGGTAATTGTTTTTTTTTTTTTCTCGGTTGCAGGTGCATGTTATTATGACTCAAACCAGTCCATGTATGTGTTTGGGGGTTGCACTCAGAGTAGCTGTAATGCTGCCTTCAATGATCTGTGGAGACTTGACCTCAACAGCAAGGAGTGGATCCGACCCTTAGCCTCAGGTACGAGTAGGTTATAAAGCAGTAAAGGCCAACAGGAAACAGAAATTTGGGCTCTTTTTACTATATGTAGCTCTGGTTAAAAAAAAAAAAAAAAAAAAAAAAGACTGCACGTGGGGCTTATGTAAGGGGAACTGTGGGAGGGCAAACCACATTACGTAAATGTAGTAGTCAGATGCTCAGCAGCAGCAGCTGAGTACACAGTATTTGAGGAGGTGGTAATAAAAACAAAGAAGCACTGATGAAATGAGATTGTAGTAAAATTATTTTACTAGTGCATTTGCATTATATTGCTGTGAACGTTGGAGCTTATTGTGCCTTTTATGAAATTGCATGTTAAGGATTAAGAGGTAGACTTTTGTAATTTACCATTTACTGTGAGAGATTAGGCCTACTGCATCATGAAAAAAAATTACATAGTCTTACTGTGTGCCATATTTTCCTTTTCTGTTCAGCCATGTTAACTTAAGGCACTAAGTAAGAGTTAAGTTAAATGTAATTGGTCAAATACATTTTTTTTTCTCCACTAATGTGTATATATATATATATTTTTTGGCTATATTTTTATTGAATTTTTGATTTAATTCATACATATAACATTATGCTTATTTAGCTAAAATGTGAATATATTTGCTCTTTTCTTTTCCAGGCTCTTATCCATCTCCTAAAGCTGGGGCGACTCTAGTAATGCACAAAGATCTGTTGGTGCTGTTTGGGGGATGGACACGCCCCAGCCCATATCCACTGCACCAACCAGAAAGGTTTTTTGATGAAATCCACACCTACTCGCCTTCAAAAAACTGGTGAGAGAGACTTCAGTACTGGGAATTAAAGGATGTAGTTGTGACAAGTGATGGACAAACTTTGTACAGTTTAACTTTTCTTCATAATTATTTTTCTCCCTTTTTTATGATTCACTTTTTCTTCTATTATCTCAGGTGGAATTGTATAGTGACAACACATGGACCTCCCCCTATGGCTGGCCACTCTTCCTCTGTGATTGGAAACACCATGGTGGTGTTTGGGGGATCACTAGGAGCACGGCAAATGTATGAACGTATTACTTTATTATATTACATTATACAAAACTGAGCTGCACAAATTAAAGGTGAAATCTGTAACTTTTTGTACATTAAAATTACAGATAAGACGGAACATGTTTGCTAAGGTGTTTCACCTCATTGTTCATAGACAGTAAACATGTTATTGACTCGTCAGGTGTCCGCTGATTGTGAGAATGTGATTTACATCCCCTAAGTAAATCGTTTACAATCGCTGTAGTTATGCAGGTAAAACGGGGGAAAAAAACAAGTGAAACAGGAGCTGTTAGAGCCTGTGTAGACGGACTGTTGGAAGACCTAGACCAGTTTAATTTGACAAATAAATCAACATTTCTAAAAAGCGAGTCCCCAAACATACTCCACCATATAAATTGATGTAATGATATTTTAATGTAAAACCTTAAACATTTCAGCTTTAAGTCTTTAAACTTTGTTAACTGGACTGTATTTAAAGTGAATAGTGAATAAAATCTTTGGCTGTCACATCTCACCATGTTGTCGTTCCCTCTGATGGTTCTGATCAGGAGTAATGAAGTCTGGGTTCTGGATCTGGAGCAGTGGTCCTGGTCTAAACCACCCATATCTGGACCATTGCCCCACCCGAGAGGAGGTCAATCACAAGTAAGAAGGCATCAATGTTTAAGGAAATCTTCCATTTCTTTTGTTTTTGACAATCTTGAATAGTATTTCTGGTCATTTCAACTTTTTTAATAAGGTTCCTCCCTAGATCTGACAATTAAGTTATTACATAAATGAAGTGTTAAGAGTTTTGACCCTTTTTAGTACAGCTTTCCCCTCTCCATGCACTTTTCAAGTGGTTGGGTTTTTCATATAAAATTTAAATGATACCCTTTTAAATGTTTTTTATTAGATTGTGATTGACGATCAGACGTTGCTAATCTTGGGAGGCTGTGGCGGCCCTAATGCAGTAAGTCTTTTTCTTTTTTAACTTCACTCTAGTATCAGAACAACATATCTGTATATCGTAGCAAATGTTCCATGTGACTACAATTTTGACTGATCTTGTTGTTTTGTGTGTTAAAGCTCCTTAAAGATGCCTGGCTCCTCCACATGGATACACCACCATGGAGGTGGCAGCAGCTGCAGGTGGAGAACGAGGACCATGGGGCCCCGGAGCTGTGGTGTCACCCAGCTTGTAGAGTAAGTGTCTGTCTGAGCTGTCAGTCCTATCCTGAATGTCTGTGCCTAATCATCAGATTGATCACTAATATGCCTTTTTTTTTTCTTCCCCCTCATCTTGTTCATTTTCCTCAAGGTGGGCCAGTGTGTGGTGGTTTTCTCACAGGCTCCATCTGGCCGTGCACCTCTCAGCCCAAGTCTTAACTCTCGGCCCTCCCCCATAAGTGCCACGCCTGCCCCTCTGGGTCCCGAACCGCCTTCCCTGCGCTCTCAGTCTCCTGTTCGGAGTGGGGCCGCCGGTGTTGTCCTGGGAGCTGTTGAGGAGGCTCCGTGTGTAAACGGCCGGTGGGGCACGCTGAGACCTCGGCCTTCAGCTAGAGGAGGTGCCAGAGAAGGGAGCCCATCCTCATCCCAACAGCCGTCTCCTTCACAAGGCCCAGACAGCCCACCTCTTCCTCCACTTCCCCCGTTATTAAATGGATCCTCCCCTTCACCAAGGACCAGCCCAGCCCAGGCTGCATCTCCTTCCTCTCGCCCTCTCCCACTTGCCTCCACAGACTATGGCTGGGAGTCTCCCCCATCTGCCGCTCACCACCATGAGGTGCCCTGCACCAACGGCCTGCATACACCTCCTGCAGGCTCCCCACACACTCCCCCAGGTGCCGTGTCCCCTGCTGCCTTACGACGAAGTCTGGAGGCAGTGAAAAACAAATCTTCCTCATCTTTACCGTCTTCATCGTCATCGTCTTCCCTTCAGACACAGGGGGCTTCTCCTGGAGGAGGAAGTGGTGGAGGAGGAGCGGGTCCACCTGGAACCCCTCCGTCATCATCCTCCAGCCCTCCGCAGGCTGCTGGAGCTGATGGACATGCTATCCCACCTATTGCACGGCGTCTTGGCCACCACCCACCCCAAAGCCTGAACGTAGGGAAACCTCTTTACCAGTCTCTCAACTGCAAGCCCATGCAGATGTACGTGTTGGATGTGTCCAGGGCCAAGTCTGCTGGGGTGGTGTCCTGGAGAGTTTATGGGAACGGGACTCCCGCTGCAGTTACAGGGCCTCCTGAGACCAGCCTTCACACCGTGGTACAGGGAAGGGGAGAGCTCATCATATTTGGGGGCCTCATGGACAAGAAACAGAATGTGAAGTACTACCCTAAAACAAACGCCTTGTACTTTGTACGAGCTAAAAGGTAATGCAGCTCCAGGTGTGATTTGGAAGACTGACGCTCCACCCTGTGACCACACAAGGGAATTGACACACAAGGCCTTTTTCCTATAAAGAGAATTATGGGAAAAGAACCTAAGCATTGTTAGGTGTTCCACTTCATAAATTCACTATTCTCTTCTGCCTACTGCAAGCATTCAAAATAAAACACTTTAACTACACTTTGATAAAAACATTTGGTTCAATGAAAATCCTGACTGTGTGTGTGTGTGTGCGCGCGCGCGCGTGCGTGCGTGCGTGCGTGCGTGCGTGCGTGCGTGTGCGTGCTTGTGCCTGCAGGGATTAGAGAGAACAGGACATTTTTTGTTGTTCCCCAAAAGATGATCAACCAAACAATAATGCTTTTGTTTTTGTGTCGTCCTCCTGTTAACTCTTGAAAGAGGATCTCTGGAAGAAAGGACACAGAAACGGTTGACGACTACCTTGCTTTTTGTATCACTCTTTAAGCCTATAATGTTTACATTAAAAACAGTGTGCGTGTGCGCGTGGTGGTGGTGGTTAAAAGGTGTTGACTAATGTGTGTCGGGGGCCATGGAGGGTGAGAGATGTGGCACTGTACTATAAACATAGTTAAACAATAAAGGCCTCCATGTCTGCTCTGTCACAGTCTGAATACTCCTGCTGTGTCTGTGCTCTATAAAACTTTTCTGCATTTGTTGACAAAAAGATCTCACCATAAGGTCCATATTCCCTTAGTAGCTGTTCTGCAGCTTTCAAAGACGTGCGATCTTCCTCAGTAGATGGAGTTTGCAGAGTTGTCATTGTCGAGATATTCAAATGTCAATTTTTTTCTGAGCATGAACTTTTAATTTCAATGCTAAAACCAATGTGGGTTAGAGGTATGGAAGCAAAGAAAGGCCATAGTCATTTTATTTTTATATTTATAGCGATCCCAGGTTTCCAATATTGATTTAAAAATGGTCCTCCAGACCAGGAAAATGCGGGGGATGGAGAAGAGGAAGAGGAGAAAAATGGCAAATACACGAGGCTTCTGTCAGCAGAAGTGCCAAACCGAGACATTCCTGCTCATCACGTTGAGTATACTCAAGGAGCTTCTTAAATTAAAATCTGATTATATGAGTCTCCATTCCCCACAGCATAATGCCAGAGTATGCTATGTTAACCTAGGACACAAACTAATGAGCTGATCATTTCAGACAGGTGTGTTAAAGCAGAAACGCATCTAAAACATGCAGGGAAGGTGTGTGCAATACTGCATGAAAATGCAGAATTTTAAATGGTCAAAAATTAATCACTATAACATTCTGAGAATTTGTGTACTTCGTCTAGACAACATAGAGATGCCTGTAATTTATTTTATTAAGTCAACCTAGGGTGACTTAATAACATGACTTTACTTAATGGGAACTGAACGTTAAGTTGAATCAGGTGTTGATGGAGACACACATCTAAAACATGCAGGGCAGTTGTCCACAGCACAATGCCTGATTAGATATAGTATGATTATCTTGCAACACCAGGGGTTCAAACTCAGAACTTTTGTCGCTGTAGGCAGTTGCTGATCTCAGAGAGCTATTATCTGGGTGATGACACAACTGGTTTCATGACATCACAAAAAGTGGACAATGGGCAGGACTGCATAAATGCAGAATTTAAAACTACTACTCACTTGGAAATTCTGAGAATTTGTGCACTTTGTTTAGACAACATAGAGATGCCTTTGATTTATTTTCACAAAGATCAATTAAAGGTCCCATGGCATGAAAATTTCACTTTTTAACATTAATATGCGTTCCCCCAGCCTGCCTATGATCCCCCAGTGGCTAGAAATGGCGGTAGGTGTAAACCGAGCCCTGGGTATCCTGCTCTGCCTTTGAGAAAATGAAAGCTCAGATGGCCTGATCCGGAATCTTCTCCTTATGACCTCATAAGGAGCAAGATGTGGCTGTAATTCTGCACCAAGGCTGAATTTCGGGAAAGCGACTTCAGATACAGTATTAGGGGACCACTGAGGTCTATATAAAAGCATCCAAAGAGCACCATGTCATGGGACCTTTAATGACAAATTGATGTTTAAAGATGCTCTATTTTGCAATGACTGCAATGGCGTAGATGAGGATACGATTTGCTAGCCTAGAAATCTAGACGCCCTTTAGCGGCAGCAAATGTAATTTAAAGCCAGGGTCAGTCTAGCAACTCTCCGTTGGCTTGCGAACTGGAAAAAACAAATTCTGGTCAGGCCAATCACATCGTGTATAGAGTCGGTGGGCCGGCTTAACATAAGGAAGGCAGAGTGAATTCCCTGCTACTTGAAAACAAAAGAAGATGGCTGCTGCTGCTGCTGTCGAACAGCGGTCTTTGGAATCGGCTTTAGCCGTGACTCTGTAAGACTTGGAGTTAAGCACTGAAGTCATTCTTAAAAAAGGAAGATGTGTTCGGAGTTTTGCTGACCGGATACAGCAAGAAATTCACCTTTTGAGATAATTCTGAAATGTTGCACACTAAATCTACAGTGACCTCAAAATGTTTTTCCATACATCATAGATTTAGTTTTCAAGAAATTACAGTATTTGTTTACACTACTGTATGAAGTAAAAGTTTTTAATGCACTGTGGGCTCAATTTTTGATATATCAAAAATCTGGATGGGACATTTGTGGAAGATAGTCTGGAGATGAAGTTCCCGAAGTTTGGCGTCAATAGAGCCAGAAATGTCGGAGCGTCCCCGCAGCTTTGCTGCTCTTCCTTGCCTCCATAAGGAGTCTTCCAAGTGCTCAACAACTCCATCTGCTGAGGAAGATTGTGTAAAACTATCAAGAGCTCCTGAATTCCTTCATATAGACCCTGGTAGTGGGATTGGTTTTGTACGCTGTTGTTTTGAATATCAAGAATTAACTCTTATTGTTGCATTTGATTGATTCATTAAAGGTGCACTATGAGTTCCTGCATGGTCACTTCTGTTGACGTTCCAAGTAAATTCCAAACAAAACAGAGCAAGCTCGCCCCTCCCCCCATGTTTCCGTAACTGTCATGACTAACTCACTTAAGGCCCAGACACACTGACCAGATGGCCGACCCTTGGCAGAAAAGGCAGTTGGACTGATCAGTCTCCCTGAGTTGGTCAAAAAAGTGCCTTGGAACACACCAAAGCGATGAGACGTAATACGTCTCCATAACAGCAGGTGGCACTAATCTGTATTGTCACCCATAAATGAAAACCGGCAGCTGATTGGACGAACATGGGTCTGGTTTCCTCTGACGGACAACCGCACGGAACACACCGAACAGACTCGAGTTACTGACCTCGCCAGACTGTCTGATGGCTGATTATCGGCTCAGTGTGTCTCGGGCTTTACTGTCACTAACCCCCTCCCCCTCCCCCTCCCCCAACCATCTTGTCGGTGATTGACTGGAGTGGTTTGTTGTATTTTGGTGCACAGCCTGTGCCTCTAGTGTTAGTTTGACGTTTACGACCCGGGTTGTCTCCCGAGACCGGGCTTTTTCACAGTGTATTCATGGGGCAACTAGCAGATCAACGAGAGATGCCTACGATTTGAGACAAAAATGAAGTCGCGCTGAAACCATGCAGGAACTCATAGTGCACCTTTAAGAGGCATTGGGAGTCATGTCTAAGGGTTTGTACTTTGAAGAGCTGTAGAATATCTCCCTCTAGTGGCCCTTTTGCATACAGCACATAAAGAAAAGGCCACATAGATGCAAGTAGCATCAATTTTTCCAAATCTAATTTATAGCTACCACATTACACAACAGATTTTTAACCGATCTACCAAATAGTTTTTCCCTGTTTAATTTATATGTATTTTTAAAATGTCTCTAAAACAGTCGTTCCTATGAGAACATAATTAATTTAATCAGGGTGCAGAAGTTAAAACAGAGCTCAGGTTTGTTTGTTTTCTTTCTGAGATTATTAACACTATCTTCAGCAGATTAACCTTGTTAAAACACCGTTCTTAGTCAGCATTTGTATCTTTGCTCTCCTTTCCCTCAGACACTCCACCCCCCTCTTTGACCAACAATAACCTTTTACCCAGACAGCTCCTATAGGACCAGAGCTGGGGGCAGTTTAGAGTTTAGAGCCATTTGATTGGTGCAGAATCGGGCATATGTCGATGTGATAGAGAGGACTCAAACTGTATTGGCTCTGGTAAGAGTCAATGGGAGGAGACTTTGACAATGAATGTGCTGAGGGCACATGTTTACAATGATGGGCAAGAGAGGAAAAATGGAGCTGCACATGATCACCAAACAGTGTGAGTTTATGAATGAAGTAACCACAAGATAGATTTTCTAACTTTTCAAAAGGCCCATGAGAGGAGTTTTCTTTTTGTGTGTTTGCCTCTGGTACTTGTACTGTGCTTGTTTATGTAGTTGCATGTTGGTTTGAATGAACGTGACTTGGGTGGTGTGTGACTTATTAGTGCCAGATGATCTTGTGTGTGTGATTGTCTACTCTTAAAGGTGTTCTATCTGTGTTTTTTCATGTGTAGTGTTTAACATGCTGCACGTTTAGAGAGTTAAACAGCAGGTTTGGTTTTTAATGTCTTATTATGTGAGCTAAAACCTGAATGTTTCCATTCCAAGAGGACACTCTTTCTCTTGACTCACAAACACCCTCTGACCTCAAATGTATGGCTGAGTCTTTGTGAACACACCTTTTTTAAAAGTTGTTTACTTGAAAATTTATACATTCTCTTGCAGATGGTGCCTCTTTGAACAGACTGACAGAAAATCACTGCAGAAGGACACCAAAGAGGCGCATTGACCTGCAGTGTCAGAGGAAAAACATGACAAAAAGATATTAGATAAGTTAGCACAACAGCTGATAGCATTTGTTTCTGACTTCACTGTTCTGTACCAAGTACAACACACTCTTCTTGTTCCCTAACAAACTGACACAAGGGGGACAAGTCATCACAAGGACTAACAAACACTCCTCAGGGATGACCAGTGCTCAGCTGTTGAAGACTTCACCAGAAGAGTCTGCGTTTGGTGCCCAGCCTTCCAGGATGGCATCCACTGGCGTCGTCCTCGGCTCCTCACCTCCCCCTGCAGCTGTCTGGCCTCCTCTGGACTTTGCCATGGGCGCTCTTTCCTGCTGTGCGGCCTGTGTGTTCACCAATCCCCTGGAGGTTGTAAAGACCCGTCTGCAGCTTCAGGGAGAGCTGCGTGCACGGGGGTCCTACCAGAGACACTATCGTGGAGTTCTGCAGGCCCTCTGGGTGGTAGGCCGCACAGACGGGCTCCGGGGCCTGCAGAAGGGGCTCTCAGTCGGGCTGATTTACCAGGGTGTGATGAACGGTGTGAGGCTGGGCTCCTACTCCTACTGTGAAGCTCTGGGTATCACCTCGTTCCACGGGGGGAGTCTGCTGTCAGGGGCAGGGGTCGGGGCGCTGGGTGCCTTGATTGCCTCTCCTGCCTACCTGGTAGGTTTACCAAAGTTTCTCCTTTTTAAAAAAAAAAAAAAAAAAAAAAAAAAAAACTTTATCACAGTGGCTCCCCATATTGTTTTGCTTGTGAGCCTTCATTACAGGGTACATTTATGTGAGCAGTTCATTTGAAGTGATTTTTACCCTCTTCAGACTTTTTAAAGTTTCATTTTTAGAGGCCTGAAGAGGTAAAGATGCACAGTATTTGGCATGAAAAGAGCAAATCTAATAATATATATGTATATGTGTGTGTGGGTTCTTAGCCTGTATTGGTCATTATAGGTCAGCTCTATAGGTTTTTTTTGATTAAATCAGTAGATGTAGGTAGGTGCCAGTTACTGTATATGTCAAAAAGATCACAGTCACAACTGTGTTTTGTGTCATAATCTATTCTTACATTCAGGATGTATTAATGTAACTGTTTGAGCAGAATGTTGCCTCACACACACGTTAAATAAAACCAAAGAAAGTTAATAATTAACAGCCAAACAGCTGACATAAAGAAGACAAGAGAAAGATGATATGGGTAATTGTATTCTGTGGCAAGCTTCAGATGTATTATGCAAAAGGTTTCAGAATAACACTAACAGACCACACTGTTTGAATAACGGCAACACACTGGTCATCATCTATGACCAGAAATTGGACCATGTTTGCACATGGTGTGTGTGTGTATCTGCAGAAACATAATACATATGTTGGCTTTGTAAACAGATTGGCGACAGGCACTATTGAATCCTTAGATTACATTGTTAATTTACACACTACAAAGCTTGTGCAACATTGTAAAGTAAGAGGTGTTCATAGTTCATTCATATCTGTCAGCCGTCAGCAGCGGACATTTAAAGTATGTTTCTACAGTTCACATTCACTCACACACTCACTTATCCGTATGTTCATAAAACTAGTTTTTGGTTGCTGTAAAAAAGACTGTAAATATGGAATATGCTAACTTGATTTGTGTTTTTAAATCGCCTTAGAAGGGATCTTTTCACGACCAGTATGGACAGGTGGAAACATTACAGCGACCAATAATTTATTCAATGTACATATGGTGTTGTCCACATTGTTTGAAGATAAAAAATGTCAACCTATCCTTTAACAAGAACTCTTTAGCGTGACTAAAGGGAAATATAAACAGGAAAGTTACTAAAGGGAGTTTAAAGGGAAAAAGACTGTGTGAAATAAATGGGAGGGGGGGTGAGTGTCACACTTCTAATGGAAAACTTAAATTTAAACGTGACATTTGGCCCGAATAACCGTATTGTAATTCATCACAATCAGAAGCAGGACAGTGAACCAGCTCAGTTTCAAAGACTACTTTTATTCAGCACGCAAAGTGACATTACATGGATGGGTGTGGTAGAGTCAGGTGAGTCACCGATGACGTCTAATTTGATGGCATCTAGTTTAGAAAGAACACAAGATAAAACAATGATCTTAAGCTGTCTTAACCACATCCCACATGGATGAGTAATACATATTTTCATTATCCACCTGCCCTCCAACCTGTCCACATCCAGGTCGCAAACAACCGCTAGACGAGACTCATGTTTTGACATTCACACCTGTCTCAAATGTCACGGCCTCTTGATTTAAAGCACAATTTATTTATTTTTTAATCTTATTTTATTTAACCTTTTATTTATACAGGTAATCTCATTCTCAAGAGAGTCCTGTTTGGGACAATACACATTGGTTACAGACAGATAGACAGACATATTACAATATTTAATTGAAAGTATTAATGTCCTCTACATGTCCCTTTTTATATGCCAGGAGTAGTGTTGTTGTTTTTCTGCCTCAGCTGTCAGTCAATGCATTTAAAACCATATAACCGTGTTTGTCTATATCTAGGTCACTAAAAATACCCTGAACTTTACTTCAACCTACCCACTGTTGCCAAAAATATACAGTATCTTGTGGCTCCTTGCTGTTTACTGTACTGTACTGTTGGCAGTGTGAGTGAAGGAAGATTTGCTGAAGGTTATTTTATTGTCACTCAGTATGAGATTGCCTAGAGAAGCTTCTTGTCTTTGTGCATGCTCTCGCTGCTGTTTGATCCTTAAGGTTTGGTGCAAATGAATCACTGAGGAATTTCTTAAGACCTGGTAGTTCCTGGTAACAAGTTTGTGTAATGTGACTCATACCTGGTCAACATTAGCAGAGTTACCTGTCATTGTTTTATAACTCATCCTGGCTTCTGGCTCAGACATTATCCCACTTAGTAACAACAAGTCTGGTTTTGTCTGTACTTAGATTAACTTTTGGCACAGTATCTAGTGCAGGTTGAATGCACATTAAACCTTGTGTGCTGCATTTTCTCTCTATAGGTGAAGACCCACCTGCAGGCTCAGACTGTGGAAGCCATAGCAGTAGGCCACCAGCATAACCATCTGGTAAGACGGACATGTTCAAAGTAAGACGCGCTAATAACTTTTAGAAGTAGTTTTATCTGGAATTAGGTCATAGTAAATATGTATTCTGATGCTTTATTTAAGTAAAAGCAGTGATGGACTTAGATCTTTTACTTGAGTAGCAATACCACGGAGTGAACATACTTCAAGCAAGTCATTCATTCGAAATTCAAAGTAAAAGTATGTACAGTATAACCAGAAAAAGTATCAAAAGTAAAAGCTCTCATTACGCAGCGTGAAGTGTTTTATTCTTTTTTTATTTATTATTATATACTTTATTATATTATATTTATACTATTATTTTATATATGTTTTTATTGATTTTGTCACTACTGATAAAATATAAGCAGCAAGGCAGAGCAAACTCTAAGTACTAATTATACTGTTTGGTAGTTTAATCATAATAACTGTTACAAGCAGACTACTTTGCGCTGGTAACCCTATCCATCAGAAATACAGTTGTATCCCTATATACTACCAACACATCAATCAATCAACATTTATTTATATAGCACTTTACAGTCACCAACAGGTATCCAAAGTGCTTCACATCAGAAACCAAGACTAAAACACACATCATATAACATATCATACAAAAAAGAATGACATATAGAAACAATAAAATCAGAAAAGGTTACATAGAAATAGGAGAGGGAAATTGTCACACCACTACTATGTATTAAAAGCCTTTCTAAACAGATAAGTTTTAAGTCTAGACCTAAAAAGTGCTACATCTGTAGTCGTCTGAATTTCAGGGGGTAACTTGTTCCAGAGTCACGGGGCAGCAACTGCAAAAGCCCAATCACCCCACCGTTTATACTTTGACCTTGGGACTTCTAAAACCAGCTGATTTGAGGACCGCAAGGACCGGTTGTGCTCACGCAGTGTTAAGATATCGGACAAACACATGATAGAAAACATACTTTGTACCATTAGCTGCTACTCCCAACACACCAATGCCTTTGCTTTCTTCCATTTCAGGGGGTGTCTGACGCCTTTGTTACCATCTACAGAAGAGACGGTTTAATTGGTCTTTGGAGGGGTGTGAACGGGGCCGTGCCTCGAGTCATGGTGGGATCAGCTGCTCAACTGGCAACATTCACCTCGGCCAAGGACTGGGTGTCACATTCCCAGGTAGATGGGATAAACAGCTGACATTTTTTCCGCACATGGAACAGTTGCCGTCACGCTGTCAGTCAAAAGTCAAACCTCAGTCAATAATCAGTGCCTTTCTTTCCTTGCAGTGGTTTAGTCCAAACAGCTGTCTTACGGCTTTGATAGCCGCCATGATCAGTGGAGTCGCTGTGGCGATCAGCATGACACCATTTGACGTCATTAGTACCCGGCTCTACAACCAGCCAGTGGATGAGTTTCGTAAAGTGAGTTTGAGTGACATCTGTTCTTGCTCTCAGTAATGGCACAAAAAACTCTTGTAAGAAGTGTTGTAGCTACTGTAAATACGTAGTAAGACTTACTGTTTTCCTTATGTGTCCTTTTTTTAGGGGCGTCTGTACCATGGATTTTCTGATTGTTTGCTGAAGGTGTGCCAAGCTGAGGGCCTGCTGGGGTTGTATAAAGGCATGGGCCCTGTCTTTGTGCGCTTGGCCCCACACACAGTGCTCAGCATGCTGTTCTGGGATCTGATGAGGCAACAGACGGTGAAGAACAACCAGAACCAGGGAAGGAGCTAAAACATCCCTGTGCATGATTGACTGGACTCAATCACAACTATTGAAGTTGTCCACCAATTAAGGAAACGCTGAATTCAAAGTGTGCGCTTATTCGTTTTCTAGCAGAACGTTAGATAAGAAGATTGATACCCCTCTCATGTCTGTACAGTAAATATGAAGCTACAACCAGCACCTAGTTTAGCATAAATACTGGAAACAGGAGAAATGACTAGCCTGGATCTGTCCAACTGTAATCAAATCCAAATAGCAGCACCTCTGAAACTCACTAATTAACACAAAGTTTAAAAAAAAGTTGAAAAATTGTAAGTGTAAAAATGTTTGTCGCTTTACAGGAGTTAATCATGACAGTAACTTCCTGGAGGCTCCGCTGTCAACTGCTAAAGGCCAAGAAACATAACATAACTCCCGTCCATAAAACGGAAAATTGTCGTTTTCACAATGTTTTTAGTGGGCTGTATAGGTATGGTAGGTGGATTTTAGAATAGATCTTTATTGTCATTGTTTCACAACAACAAAACACAGTTTAGCAGCTCTCAGTTTAAATAACAGACAAATTTCAGTTTAAATTGTAAAATATAAAATAACAAACAAACAAATATAAAATAGCAAATCTATCACAATTCAAACATAAAAAATCAAGATAAATAAACACAATGAGGTGGCACCATATTTTTGTACTTTTGGACAGAGCCAGGCTAACTGTTTCCCTGTTTCCAGTTTTTGTGCTAAGCTAGGCTAACTAGCCGCTGGCTGTAGCTTCGTGTTTACTGTAAAAACATTAGTGTTTGATCGTCTCATCTAACTCTCTGTCAGAAAGTGAATATGCGTATTTAGAACAATTAAGAGACTCCCTCTGTCTCAAGCAAAGCAGATTGATGAGCATTAAAGCACTTAATGAAGATGGGCACATGTTGCACATGATCTAATTTCAATATCAGGAGTTCCTATCAAATTTCCCAAATGCATGAAAATGCTGTTTAACTATCAGGTTTTACCTTTAATACCTCAATTGATCAATTTACAAGCAATGTCTTGGGCTTTCATATGTCCTCTCGCAGCAAAGCTGAAATGAGCAAAGTAAGATCCAAGTGGCTTGCAGCCATATCAATGGATGCCACCACACGCAGATGCAGAGGAGATGAAGAAGTCTGGATTATTAAAACGGAAACTCTGTATTCCATGTTTGTAGCCCTGTGTGGCAGCTGTGATTTTTCACACCTTAAAACATAATTTACTGACATATTGATCTAAGGTTTTTATGTACAGAAATGTGAACTATTTTTGAACAGCAGTGGATAATAAATCATTTTTTGTATAAAAAGCATTTAATACATGTGTTTTGTATCCTCTTGGACACAAGTGCTACATCTTTGAAATACATGATGGTGATCTAGACGCATTGTAAGCAAAGTGTGATTTTATTTAGAGCCAGTTAAAAGGTGTCTGTAAGCCTAATCATTTTTTTAGAGGACTTTCAGCCTCTTTCATCAGGAAATGATTAGACTGACAACCACACTCCAATCACATTTGACCTTTGGACCTTAAACATGGAGCTCACACAGACCAGGAGAAAATAAAGGCAACGTGACCGTTTGGCTCACAGTAATTCAGCATTAACTGACTTGTAGTTTCTGATCAGGTTCTTAAATTGAAATAGCATGAGTGAGAGATCATAGCACCTTTTTTTTTGTATGTGTCCCTGAGATATTACAAGGAAAACAATGTTTTTTTCCTTCTCCTGCATCCTGGGAACTTCTGAATGGACGTCTTTTGATTTAAACCCAACAGATTGTTTTTTTAAAGGTGAGTTCTTCATGGCAAGAAAAAAAAAATCTATATTCTTAGAAACTGTTTCTTTACATACTTGTTTTTTTTTGGCTGTGTTATTTGTGCTTCAAAGGTCTTGTGGGTGCATGTGGAATATCAGTGCTGTACAATTTGATGAGAGTTTACCATTTCATTCAAACATGCAGGTGAGTTTATTCTATAAAAAGAGGAGAAAATATATCGTTATTTTATACGCAGTCTTTTTCATTTTCTATTTTCCCCTTCACACAGTGATTCCGAGACTGAAATTGAAAGCAAACTGAGGACATCCTCACTTGGAATTCTGAGAGGGAACTGGACAACAGCTCTCCAGTTCTGGACCCTGACGGTCCTCCTGTCTCTGGTAAACTCGAGGGTTTCCTCTCTGATAGTGCTGGAGTTTTCTCTCAGAGCTGTTTCTGTCTGGGCATCAGCAGGACTGGTGAGTTTCTCATCAATCAATAGCAGATAGCACATTGATTTAGACTTGTTTTACGTCTATACTGAAAGTGGGTATACTTTCAGTGTTAAACGTATAGATCTTTCGAACACTGACCTGACCTATTTTTATCCACACATCCTTCAATCTGTCTGAACCCAGGATGCCAATGGCAGAGGCTTAGACCTACTCCTGATCCAGTGCCAGTTTCCCCTGGGTTGCGCCCTCAGCTGTACTCTTGACTTCCTCCATAAGGGGGCTCCACACAGCTCCCTCAGCTTGTTTCTGGCAGCTGCTCTCAGCTGGGCACTGGCAAGTGTTGGCCACAATCTGTGGAGCCATGTGGCCAGACTTTATCCACTACATAGCAGAGAGCGTTACTGTGGGAAGTGCATCACCCTCCTGGCCTCTGGACACACCATACTGGCTTCACTGCAAAGAGCGGTTGTCTTGGCCTTTGCTCTAGCAACTGTGGCTTACACCAGTACGATTTATGACCAATTCCTGTCCCAGAAGGATGCTCTAAAGTTTTGGATTCCACTGACACTCTGCTACACCATGTTGGTGGTCTACATTCAAGGTGATTGTCAACTATTTGGGGAATGAAATGGTCCTTTTTAAATGAGATTAGATAACCTGAATAACTAGTTTGATCACCCATATACAGAGGTGGAAAAAGTACTAAAATATTGTACTCAAGTAAAAGTACCAATACTTTGATGAAATATTACTCAAGTACAAGTGAAATTACCTATCTGAAAAATTACTCAAGTAAAAGTAATAAGTAGTTCATTTAAAATGTACTTTAAGTAAACGTTACATAGTAACATTAAAAGAAACTGTAAAACGGGGCAGGGGGATTTAGCCAGTGTCCTACATATGTTGTCCTACGGGTTGCTAGTGCTAGACAAAAATTAGCAATGCCACGAAACATGTTGTTTTGCTAATTCGCAATTTGCTAGTAGTCATGAAAACTTTATTTGAAGTACCAATGCACAAATACTTACCAAAACATGCTTCCGCAGATTAGATGTGGAGTTACTGAATCATCTTTGGCAGGCACATCTGACATTGCATGATGATACTATCGGCCAACGTGGCCAAGGATTTTCGTCGTTTTGGGCAGCAGAATTCAATGTTTCAGCTAGCATTTCTACTGAAACAGTCTCTGAATTGCCATCGCTCGCCTAATCCACCTCCATCTCGTTCTCAATCTCCTACAGAAAGACCTGGCGCCTGGTAGGCAGCCTAGATGCTGATCACATGTTTGTCACTGTAGTGGTTCCGGGCGCGATTTTTTTCTTCCTTTCGGTTTTCACTTGTCAAAGTTTTTTTTTTTTTTTTTTTACTCAGTAACAATGGGATTTATAATATAGTGAAATACAATACTTCACTCAAAACGTAATCAAATACATTTTAATTACCAATTTGAAAAATACAAAATATCCACCGGATTTCACTCTTTTCAGCCGGACGTCCGGTTACCTTCCTCTTTCTTTGCGTTGTCGTTCTAAACTTCGGTGGATTTATGAGGACTATGGTTAACTGCTCCTCAGATCTCTGCAGGGTCAATCTGAGTTTTCTGTTGCACGACTTAAACAACTTTTAAACGTACACGTTATACCAAAACAAGTTCCTTCCCAAGGCTATTTTGCAGTGGCACCATGGCTTTTCCTGGTCCTTAGCGCCGCCCATGACGATTGTGATTGGTTTAAAGAAATGCCAATAAACCACAAGCACATTTTTCTCCTATCCTGGAATGCTGTGTGGTAACACTAACACTAAAAATAAAAAGCAGGCCATAGGTGATGCACCTAAGAATGGGAACAATAGGGATGGCCTCTAGCTCACCCAATAAGAGCGTTCGCCCCATGTTTGCTGAGTCCTGCAGCGGCGCATCTTTTAGCATTACTGGGTCACTTTTTGTTTTTCATTTTGCAAAGATAATCAGCAGCAGCAGCCTGGCAAAGATGTCCTGCTGCACACTGTCTTGCTGCGAATGGGAGCTTTACTGTTGCTCATGCTGACGGTGGGCGACTGGTCTGATGTCCTCAATGTCCTCATCACTTTCCCTGGCGAAGCAGTCTGCCTGCTGCCCTCTCGGGACCTGCTGGAAGCCGCGATAAAGGTCTGTGTGAATCATCTATTCCACTCACAGTGATATGACAATTGCATTTAAGCTGCAATTTCTACAACATGACTATTTTTGTATTTAGTATAAAACTGTTACTTGTTAGTAATGTTGAGATATGTGAAAATTACATTTAATTGTCATGCTTCATTTTAGGAAGAAGAAGACACAAGCTTGAGAAAATATGAACAGCGCTCCAGTTACAAAACAATGAAAACATCCTCAGCTGACCGCTGATGTTGAACCCAAAATCTACGTCAAATACCAGAGACTACCTCAAATGTCAAGATGTGATGATAAAACAATAAAAGGATTATTGTGGCCACACTTGTTGACATACATTTTGGGCTTTATTTTTTTTAAACAGAAGGAAAGAATGAGGAGTATGTTTCGATGCTTCATGTAATAGAAGACAAAAGATGAAAAGGGATTGTCAAGCGTTTTATAAAATATATTGTATTGGAGATTATGTTTTTTTGTAGTAACACAGCATAATTATACCAAGCCCAATTTAATAAAGTCATGATGAGTAGAATACAGATGAGCAGAGAGCTGATAAAAAGGTACACAGTGTAAACAGACCCCCACCAGGAGAGAATGAAAGCTTGTCAAAAAATGCATTTTAAAATATATAAAAACAATCTTCAATGGCATAAAGTATTTAATTATACATTGCTGTAATTGAGATGCTTTTATGCACTGTTTACACATTAATTCTACTTTTGCTATACAACAGCTACACATTTTTGAAGAGGTATTCTTTGGCAAACACTTCCTTCATGAATAACACTCAAAATGCATTAATACCAGCAATAACAGAGAACAGAGAGAGCAGCTGGGGGGCTCCGTACCAGTGGCCAATTGACAATAATTAAAGTGGCTATATGTAAATTTCAGTATGTCAATTCTAGTGGCCGCTTTGGACAAAAGCGGTAGTGTTTTTACCACACCTGTCGTAAAGATCTTTTCTTTACAATGCTGTATTACCCACTGTAAATTACTGAGTAAGCGTTACCGGGAGCTCATATAGTTGCAATAAATATTTTGCTCATTAATTTACAATAAGATAATAAGTTACAGATGCATCGTTGCATTTCAAGTTTGCCGTTGTTATAGACGTTAAAAGTCTCCTTTAGTGTCTTATCTAAACGCGCTTTATCTAACTGCGCTTGGTCGGGACTATTGGCGTCACTTTTGACACAGTTAGGTCGTGGGTGGGCTTACGTTTCCATGACACGTGGGACAACAACAGGACGGTTGGGTTTAGGAAAAGAAGAACGGGACGGTTGGGTTTAGGAAACGTGACACACGGGACACGATCCCTGCTGTCCTGTGTTGTTTGACCCATCCACCACCCCAACCAACCTCCCTATGCGGATTTCGGGCTTTCATACTACTTGCTACCGTAGTCGCTCTTAGCGCTACGTCATCTTCAAACGCAGTGTAGCTGCTACTCTCCCTGGTGCGTTCTATACACACGCTGAAGGGCGCTTTTTGGGTCATTTCGGACGCTGACAGCCACTGCTCAAAAGTCCGTATTTTACGAGTTCGGAGTGAGAATGGGTTGATCTATTATAAATGATGTAATCCTGTGACTTTAGATGGAGCTTTGTAAAGTTTGAAAAAAATTATGATGTCATAGTGATGTCATTAGGGGTATCTCAGCTTGTGCTTGAGATTTAAATTGTTTTAACAAAAAGCCTACATTACAAACTGGAGGTGTAGAGTTTTCGAACGTCTGAAGCCGAATGACGTCACACCCGAGTTGACTGGCTGGGGGGACTCTAGCCAGGTTAGCCATTGTTAGCAATATCAGTTGATAACAATGCATTATGCTGTACGTAGCACATACAAACATTGTTGCGACATATCTATAGATATAAGATAGACAGTACTGTGCGTACGACTGATTAATGAGACACAAATAAGACAGAAGTGCTAATAAACAGTATATTCATACAGCTTTCACAACTGTTGATGCTCCGAGAAGCCATGTTGGATTGTGATGTCGGTTGCTGAGGTTCTTCCGACTTTCCGAGTCAGAAATCCAACTTCAGGGTGTGTTTGAGTTGACATTTTCGACTGGGAACTTGGAAATTCCGACTTCCCAGTTCAACTGAAACACACCATTATAAAAGACATTATCCAGTTGCATTATGGGAAGTGTAGGATTCAGTTTTTTTGGAGCTAAACCCATACTAGGGACTAAAAAGTCAGAATATCTCAGCCTCTGTCTCTCACATTTCCCCCAACTTCAGCTGAAGTACTCCTAAAGCAGTCTAATCCTACTCCTACTTGAGGTATTTGGTGAAAGGAACAGTATTTATCCCTGAGAAGTTTTTCCACCCCTGCAGATGTTTGCAGTTAAGAAATCAAAATCAACTGTATTTGTGAACATGCATTTGTCATTGTTTTTGCTATCTACTGTGTTTCTTCCTGTTCCTTTCCCTTCATTCTACGTAGTTCCATTGTTTTCCTGCTCACTTAAGAACATAAAAACTGAGAATTAAAGTAAAAAATGATATTGCGATGTTGGTGAGTGAATTGAAAAGTCATTCTGTAGAACCAGTGAAGAGGTTCAGAGGGTTTAATGAGGATTTTGGGTGTTTGGGGAGGGATTGTGTCATCAGTAGGCATGCTCCCTCATGCAATCGTGACATCACTACAGCATTCCTTTCCACAGAGCTGGAACAACAGAGACCCCCATCACTCTCCTCATCTCCGTCTTGTTAACCCTCTCTCACACAGCCATGCCTCACTCTTCTTTCACACTGACCCACATTGATCAGTTTTATTCAACACTTAGTTACTCTCTCCATCCTGCCTTTTGACTGCAGCAGGGGAGTAGACCTTAAAAAGTTTGGCTCTGGAAACTAACCACAATATTTGTGGCTCAGCAGACCTGATATTGCTTAGACTCACTCTGGTGGAGAGCAGCAAACACAACAAAGCAGCTTTTTCATAGCTCTCACACACATCACTCACTGCCCCCTCTCTCCTAATACACCAATATCTCCTCTTGCACAATGCACTGATTCATCGCACTGTAATGCAACGGCTCCTTTAAGGCTGCTTTCAACCACAAAAGCTCCATCAGGAGAGCCTGATCACTACATATTATCAGACATCGGTGGGGCACAAATGGAAGCAATGCCATGTGACACTGATAGTGAGTCAAGGCTAAAGTGATATAATGTAGTGGGGGAAGGGAAGAAGGAAAGAGGGAGAAGAAAAAGGAGGCAGACTCAATGAGGGAGGTAGGGAAAATAAAGCTGACAGAACAATAAGGCAGAGCTGCACAGGAGGGAGGGAGAGAGAGAGAGAGAGAGAGAGAGAGAGAGAGAGAGACAGTTTAAGATAGAGAGTTGCTGGAAAAGGCAGGTACAGTCACATCCTGCTGGCATGCAAAAAGATGAAGGGTGGGAGGACAGAAGGCTGTGTGTCTATTAAGGGCGAAACCTTATGAATTACTTTATAATACTACTGTATATTGCTTTTGTGAAACGTCTGACTCTGCTTTTGGTTAGATTGCCCAACTGTTGCATGACTTTCTTTGTGTGTCTACGTGCATGCATGCCAGTGTGTGTGTGTGTGTGTGTGTGTGTGCCTGCCAAGTTTTCATAGTGGATGAATGTGTCATGTTTTTTACTGCACTTTGCCAGAGATTAACTGTTCACCTTTTACGGTCAAGAGGGAGGTGGTATTGTCATTCAGCCAGAGAAGGAGGAGGGGTCGACGAACGAGAGAGTCGGGAGGGAGGTACAGAAGGAAAAGGAGTGGCCTTCTGCTGATAGTCGCCCTCTCTACCGGAGTAAAGTCTTCTCTCAGTGGCAGCTTACAGGAGGGAAAACCAACCAGAAGTTTTGAGATACAGAGCAGGGAAGGAGAAAAAAAGAAAAGAAAGAGCTGTCCTCAAACCGAATTTTCTCCCAGGTATGTAATGGCAGCTCACAGCCAGAGTTTAAAGGAAACAGATGATTCAGATTTGTGCTTTCTGCCTCAAAAACCATTCATTATGGGTAATGAGAGCTGTGAGTGTGAGTTTACCTCTCTAAAGTGAGCGTAAGCTCTCCCACAAAGTTGACTGAGAGGGTGTGTACACTTAGATTCAATATTAGTGAGATGATAGAAGTAAAATGTCATGTTCACTATTAGTATGTTTATTCATACACTCCAGGGTTGCTCAAAAAGATCAAGTAAGGTGTTGAGTCTGTGATGTGTTTCTGTTTCTATAGGACTATAAAACATTAAATGTTGCAGGCAGTCTTGAGTGTAGATAATAATTGTTCTGTCCTCTTGTTAGGCTGTACGTGGGTTTTATACAGTCATGGCATCAGCAGCTCCACCAAAAAGGATGGTGTCTTCTGTCTTCATCACTCTTGCGTCTCCTCACCAAGCCACTGTGACACAGCAGCAGCCTGTCCTCCAAGCTCACAGTGCCCCGGCCAGAGACAAGCAGCACACTGCTGTACGAGTCAGCCCAAGTGACAACATCCCCGCCTTCAGACATAAGAAAGAGGACCACTCACAGTCTGAGTCCTATGGCAGTGTAGACAGCAAAGACTGGACTCGTACGGCCCGAACTTCAGACCCTCAGAGCCCAAAACCTGCCCAACCTGGACCCAGCAGAGGAACGCTGCAAGAAGATTACATAGGTGCTGCAGGTATTCATGACAATAATCCATTTTTCATCTTGGATTCAAGCAAAATGGGGAAAACTGAAATATATTCAGAAATTGACCCTACATGTAATTGATGCCATCAGGGCATGGCTGACATGTATTATATGTTTTGGACCTGTCCTTCCATAAGTTTGTTTTAGAAGTCTTATTTTTAATCACTTGTTGAGGTAGTTTCTCAAACTATAGGCTATATGAGTGCTGCTCTTTTTAGGGCCCTCCCCAGACAAAAATGAGATTTTATTACTTTCCTGACCTGCATGCAGAAAAGTTGTCACTTTAGTTTGACTATGAGGAGACATAACTTTCAAGGCTTCTATTTCGCCACTTCTTTTATATAATTTCTCATCATCATTATTATTTTATTATTTTCTTTGTTTTTCTAATGTAATCCTTTTAAATGTTTTGGGGTGGTGGCATCTGTATGTTTATGTATGCACATGTATGCACATTTATGCAAATGTATGCATGTATATATATATATATATATATATATATATATATAGATTTGGGTTTCATATTAATCCTATTCTGAATTTCAGGAAATGTCAGTGCTTAATTGAAACTTAAATAAAAAGCATCTGTGTTAAGTTGCTGAAAGGTGACTTGAAATAATTGTTCTTGCCAAACAGAGTTCTTCCCTTCTCCTCCTCCTCCTCCTCCTGCTGCTGCACTGCCTTCATCTGTGGGAACATCGCTCTTTGAAGAATCAGCACTTCCACCACCTCCTCCAGCCCAGTCGCCTCTCTGCCACCCTATGACCCCCGGCCGGCGGCCAGTTTACAACAGACAGGTATGCAGACTTCTGTCACGTTAGCATCACTCAAATGTTCATGCACTATTTTTACACACTTGATCCCAATTTTCCTCAAAGAATTTCACCAGAAGTAGACAAATCATTTTTTTTTTCCCACAGTGAAGGTTTACAACTTCCACAGCTTTTACAGATACTGTATTATGTTGCAGCTGTTGTAAAGTATGAACTGCAAAACACATTATGAAGGCAAAAACAGCTGTCTTTTAGATTTGACTGAATGTTCAAAAAAAAAAAAGTCCTTCACAATCAGAGCACTTTCCAATCTATAGCTTTACAAGAAACTTTTAGTTCTAATCATTACAGCCCCATCTCTTTGCTGAAACAATAACAGTGCTAATCAGGAAATTGGGCGGAGTTACAGCATGAGGTCTAATAATACTTTCCCTTTCTTTACTATGTACCTATGTATGTTTTTCTACAGTGTGTACCTATACAATGTATTTCATGTTTTACTGTTTGTGTTTTCATTATTTTGGTTAAGGGATTTAATGAAAATTATCTGTATACCCCAAAGTAGGGCTGGGCGATATGGAGAAAATCAAAATCAAGATATTTTTGACCAATATCTCGATATCGATACCGCAACGATATTGTAGTGTTGACTATTGGTGCTTTCGCAACATATTTACACAATGAGATTTTTTATGAATAATCAGTAATGTGGATGTAATGACTAAGTGGGTAAAGGCAAATAATAGAACAGTTACAACAGTCTGGTAAGTTCAGAAAATGACATCACTTTACTGTAATGCAGCCTTTAAAACTAGGAAAAGACAACACTTATGCCATATCACGATATCCAAAATCTAGGACAATATCACGATATCGATATAATATCGATATATTGCCCAGCTCTACCCCAAAGCTTTTATTTACATGTATGTAAAAGTTTCAAATTTAGTTCCTTTAGTTCAAAATCAAGCATTTGCTAAATTATGAGACCAAACGCAAATGTTGACCTTGTCAAACATTTTAAAGCAGGTGTCTTCAACATTTTTTAGGCCAAGGACCCTTAGCTGATAGAGATGACGCAGGGAGTCCCTACTACATATATTGCATAAAATTGAGTTGCATATTAAACTGGGCCTACAATAACGTGAAGGGCTTAAGCCTGTGAGTTCCGGTGACATGGCGGCAGCTTGAATGAGCTCCCTCAGGAGACCTCCCGAAAATATTTAATGAAACTGAAATAACCTACTAAAGAGTGAAAATGTTCGTCGTTATAAAATAAGGAATGAATCTTCGTTCGGGTGGCGCAGTGATGGACCTTGATGAACTTCAATCTAAGCAGAAAACGAAGAAAAAAAAATCTGCAAAAGATGCAAACAGCATGGTGGACAAACGTGAGATACAGCAATTGTTTGGTGAGCTAAAAGACTCTTTAACCAAAGAATTTAAAGAATTGCGAGTTGATTTGAAAGAGTTTCGCCAAGACACTGAACGAGATATTAAAACAATAATGCAGCAAACAGCAGACCTACGCAAAAATCTGGAGTTGACTGAAAATAGAGTGGATCAGCTGGAAGCCAGAGTAAGCAGTCTAGATGACTCGGGAATTAATAACCAGAAAAAGACAGACGTGATAATGTCTCGGGTTGATGAATTAACTGAACAAATGGATTATTTGGAAAATAAATCCAGACAGAACAACGTCTGTATCTATAACGTGGCTGAGGAAAGCGAAGGCCCAGACATGACGGCCTTCCTTAGAAAGCTGATTAAAGACGCCCTTGGAGTTCCAGGAGATGTTAACATTGTGAGAGCGCATCGCATTTCTAAAGAGCGACAAGACTCTGCACGACCTATTATTGTCACCTTTTTGGATTATGACACAAAAAGAAGAGTCCTGCAAGCAGCCTGGAGCAAGAAAGAGGTGAAGTTTAAGGACACAAGGTTTTTCCTCGATCATGATTTTACGTATAAAGTAAGACAACAGAGATCAATGTACAAATCTGTCAGAGAGCAACTGAAGATCCAGGGCATTAAGATACATATTCTGGCACCAGCAAAGTTGAAATTGTTCAATAACGACGGAACAACTACGATGTTTCCCAACCCTACAACTGCAATGAAGAAACTGGAGGAGAAAGGCTTATACAAAGCAGGCAGAGGAAGATGCTTGTCAAGCATGTGGATTAATATATTGGAGACGGCCTTCTTTGTTTATTTTTTTTCTTTTCTTTTCTTTTCTTTTCTCGCTCTCGCTCTCTTTTTTTTTTTTTTTTTTTTTTTTTGTCCACCCCTCTCTGTAACTACATAATGAGACTTTGAAAAGGCCCATTAAGAGGTAGTTTAACATAATGGACAACAGCAAAGATGAACACTTGTTGGGACAACAGGGACATGATTAATGGTCCGAAACTCCACTGCACAGACCGCAGAGAGAAAAAGGTATGAGGTGTAAACTTGAGGTATAAAGGTACTAATGTGAATTACGTGGAAATACAATTGAAGATTATTAAGTTATGGTTATGGTATGATTTTATGTTTTATAACTTTTTTTAAGTTTAGAGTATTTGATATGGTTTTGAAGTTAGCAGGGTTTTACAGGAGAGGGAGGGAAGGGTGGGGGAGGGAAGGGGAGAGGGAGGGGAAAGGGAGAGATCGAGGGGGATAAGGGGAAAGTAAAAATACCTCACCATTTGTATAAGTTAGATTTTCTAAAGTATAATTGATTATTGATTGTAGTTTATTTTATTTGAGAGGAAGGGAATGGGGGTGAGGGACAAGGGGTAGAAACAGTTAAAATATGGAAAACTTTGATAGAATTATGAGCAATGAAATAGATAAGATATATTGAGTTCTTATATACTAATTTTGTAGGAAATATGGATTAAGTAGGTATAAAGTTAGAAATGAAGGGGGGGGGGCTATCTATTACAAGCTGATAAAATAGGGTATGTACATGCTTACATTGTTGGCTGACACCCTGATCTTAAAGATGTTCATAACAACAGTCACCTTGAGATATCACCCTGTCGTGGGGTGGTACAGATGGAACCTAATTTTTCTGTGTTGGTTTTTCTTATTTTTCACACAAACATATACACGTTTTCAAACCTCAAAATACATATAAGTGCGTAAATGTAGGCACATATACACACACACATACACTTGCACACATATACACGTTTTCAAACCTCAAAATACATATAAGTGCGTAAATGTAGGCACATATACACACACACATACACTTGCACACCCCTATATCTGCCTTTACTATGATGTAAAAGTAAACCAGTTTTATATACTTAGATTAAAACAAAGAATAATTTTCTTCAAGGTTTATAGAATGTTTATCTTAAGGATTTGTAGTAAACAAAATGCAACAGAGAAAATCTTTGGTAGTCAGCCCATAGACCTATCAGATGTTTCATGTGCACTTTAAAGATAATATCTTTGAATGTTAATGGGATAAATAATGTCATAAAAAGAAAAAAAATTATGTTAGAGATGGAGAAAGATAAAGCGGATATAATCTATTTGCAAGAAACTCACTTGGAAAAACAGGAACATGAGAAATTAAAGAAAATAACAAAAAGCCAGGTTTATTATAGCTCTTATAACTCAAAGCAAAGAGGAGTAGCCATAATAATTAAATCTCATGTAGGTTTTTAGATAGAAGATTGTTTTACAGATAAAGAAGGGAGATATGTCTTAATGGTTGGTAAAATAGAAGGAATGGATTTTTCTCTTCTGAATATTTATTATCCACCTGATATTGGTCCTGAACTTATGATACAATTGATAGATTTATTAGTTACAAAGACAAAGGGAGTTGTGATAATGGCAGGGGATTTAAACTTGGTGATGAATTCAAAATTAGATTCATCAAGCACTAAGTTACACAGAGCAGAGAAAAATGCCAGTGTATTGAGGAAAGCATAATGGGGCTCATAGATATATCGAGAGTTACATCCAGATAAAAAAGAATATACTTGCTACTCTGGGAGACATTCAGTTTATAACAGGCTTGATTATTTTTTTATGTATAAAAATAATGTAACATTAGTTAAAACATGTAATATTAGTTCAATAAACATATCAGATCATGCAGCCATCTCCCTGATAATAACATTACAGTCTAGTAAGGGCAAGTCCCTGTGGAGATTAAACAACTCACTTCTGCTAGAAACGGAGTTTATAAAAAAATTAAAACAGAATTAAAAGTTTATTTGGAAATAAATGATACAGAAGAAATAGACCCAATTACATTATGGGAAGGAGCCAAAGCTGTAATGAGAGGACATATCATTTCGTATTCTTCAGCCAGGATAAAGGCAAGACGAGCACAACAGAAACAGTTAATGGAGGACATAAAAGCAATAGAGAATAGACATAGTAAGACAAATAGTAACAAAGACAAGTTAGAACTAAAGGAAAAATGAATAAAATTAGAAAAAATACGTATATTTGAGATTGAAAAGCTAATGAGGTTTACAAAGCAAGAAAGTTATGATAGCGGGTCAAAGTCCTTAAAAATACTGGCTTACAAACTCAAGAATCAAATGAAGAAAGTACATATAACAAAATTAAAGACGGAACAAGCTGAAATAATAACTGATAAGGATCAGATTGCGGAAGAATTTGCTAGTTATTATGAAAAATTGTATAGGACAGAGGTAAGCGTAGATAGAGAAGATATTCAGGCTTATTTGAGAAATCTTGAGCTACCAAAGTAACACAAGAAAATAATGCAATGTTAACAAAACCAATAACAATACAAGAGGTATACAAGCAAATACAGGGATTGAAAAATGGAAAATCTCCAGGTGATGACGGTTTTACAAATTAATTTTATAAAGTTTTTAATGATCAAGTAAGTCCTTAAGAAAGAAAATGGGTGCCAACATGGGCATCATCTATAGTAATACTTACTGTATATATAAAGAAGGGAAAGATGCCACAAAATTTGCATCATATAGACTTATATCATTACTTAATACAGATCATAAAATAATATCAGCAATATTAGCTAATAGGTTAAAAAAGGTAATGACAGATATAATTACTCCTGATCAATGTGATTTTATTCCAGGAAGGGTTTTGGCAGATAATATCATAAGAACATTGGATATAATTGATTATGCACAAAAAAAGAATAAAGATTTTCTTTTGATGACATTGGATGCTGAAAAAGCCTTTGATTTAGTTAGCTGGCCTTTTATGTTTGAGGCAATAAAGAGTTTTGGTATGAATGAAATATTTTGCCAATGGCTGCAAGCACTTTATATTAAACCGATTTCAATAGTTAAAACAAATGGTCTGTCAAGGAGATTTGCTATTCAAAGAGGAACAAGACAAGGAGATCCTCTCTCACCACTCCTCTTCGCAATGTATATTGAGGTGCTGGCAATTGCCATAAGACAAAACACAGATATTAAAGGGATAAAGATACAGAAATACATAAATTAGGGTTATATGCAGATGATATAATGATTTACTTAACATCACCTGATCTTTCAATGCAACACTTAATGCATGTGATTGATCAATATAGCACAGTTTCAGGATATAGAATAAATGAAAATAAATGTGAATCTATAACTATTGGAATACAGATGAAACAATCTTTCAAAAATTGTTATAAATTTAAATGGGACACAGAGCTTGTAAAATATTTAGGTATTTACATAGGCACAAATTTGGAAGAATTATATAAAAACAATTATTATACTCTAGAAAGAAAGATAAGACAGGATTTAAACAGGTGGAAACTAATACCAGACGGAATATATAGTAGAGTGGAGACAGTCAAAATGATGGTACTCCCACAAATTCTTTTCCTATTTCAAGCATTACCACTTAGGCTACCAGAAACGTATACATGGAATAAAATGATTTTTTTTGGAATAATAGAAAACACAGAGTTAAATTTAAACTATTAACTCAACAGAAAGAGGGAGGAGGGTTGGGTGCTCCAAATATACAAAATTATTATTATGCAACACAAATTTTAACAATAATGAAGTGGATGAAATGTGATACAGAGGTAAAATGGATAAATATAGAGAGAGAGTTAACAGCAGGGTTAATTGGAAAATTGCCCTTTTTAAGAAAAAAAAACACAAAAACAACAACCACAAGTATTTTGTATTTAGAATACCATAATGAATTGGAGGCAACTGTGCAAACGATTAAAAATACAAAGTGAGAATGTTCAACTTCGAGAAATGATTCATGACCCAGATTTTATACCTAATAGAACAGATAGGATCTTACAAGGGTGGGCTAGTAAGGGATTCATTTCATATTCACAATGTTTTACTAAAAATACAATGGACACATATGAAGCCCTGGTTTCTAGATATGGCTTGGAGCAAAAACATTTTTTTAAATATTTACAGGTAAGGAGTTACATTAAACAATATTCAGAAGAGAAAATGGGAAATGAATTACTACAATATTTGGCAGAAAATAAAAATAAAGGCACAGGAAAACTTTCAGATGTTTATAAAATATTGCAAAAACTAACAAATATGGAGAGTAAAGCAAAAGAAAAATGGGAAAAAGAATTATCCATAAATATTTCAGGCGAGGCTTGGAGAGACTCCTTAAAAGATAATTTTAAAATAACTCAGTAAAAACATTGGAGAGAATTTGCTTGGAAAATAAGTCAGAGATTTTTTATTACACCTCATCATGGAAAAAATGTCTCCAGCAGCAGGAGCTGGTTGATGGAGAGAATGCGGGGAAAATAAATCAAATCATACGCATATATATTCTTTACATGTCCAGTAATAAAGAGCTTTTGGGAAGCGGTAGAAAAGGCCATGAAAGAAATTATAGATATTAAAGAATCCCTGACGTTAGAAAATTGTTTAGGTATTAACATACAATGTAAGATAAAAGCGAAGGATCTAAATATTTTTAATATGCTACGTCTTACTGCACTGAAACAACTGACAAGGACATGGAAACAACCAAAAGCACCAGAATTATATCTATGGTATAACACAATAGAACAAGTATTAGAAATGGAAAAGCTCACTTTCATAGCTAGTAATAGCTTAGAAAAGTGGAATAAAATATATCCCAAACACATATTAGATAAAATAACGAAGTATTTCAATGGCTTGATATAGGTTGTAGTGCATCCACATGCACACGCACGCACACGCACACACATACATATACAAGAGCATACACAAGCACACACGCACGTACACACATTCACATAACGTCTTTTTTTTTTCTTTTTTTTTTATTATATTGTTTCTTGTTTTGTTTTTCTAGTTTTCTTTCTTTCTTTATGGGTTTCTTTTTGTGTTATTAAATAATATAAGACTGTAAAAAATTGAAGGGCAAAAGGAAAAAATATGTAACAACATGTGATTGGATATGAAAAGCACTACAATAAAGTAATAAAAAAAAAATAACGTGAAGTTTTAATGTTAAAATGTGGCACATTGGATCCTTAAGCTTAACTGTATGTAGAAGGCAACCTTATGGCTACCTTATAGGCCAGTAAGCCTATCATCAATGTTGTGTACATTTAAAAAAAAATTGTCTTTACTAATAATATGTTGGATTCATGTTAATGTATATTTTCAGACAAAAACCATTGATCAGTAATTTGGTGGCCCCCCTGCAACATTTCTGAGGATCCACTAAGGATCCCGGATCCCCTGTTGAATATCTCGGGTTTAAAGTTTAGTTTTACATTAACAATGTGATTTACATTTAAGGTGGAAACAAGCACACCATCTAGTGGGTTAAAACAAGATGAACAGTCCCATGGGATCCATAAAAATGGCCAAGACACGAGCAGGGAGAGTAAAGGTAACATGATCTCTATTTACACATGTACTGCTCAGGTTTCAAACTGCTCCACTTTGACAATACACATATTATTATAACCGTCTTTGACTTTTGACCTTCTTTGTGTACGATGCAGAGGTGTGTGGCTTCTGTCGGAAACCCGTGGCTCTTTCTGAACCTGCAATAGAGGCCTTAAACAGGACATACCATGATGGTTGCTTCCAGTGTAGATCTTGTCACATTCCCCTGGCTGGTAAACAGTACTACAACAAGGCAGGAATCCCACTATGCGAAGACTGCTACCAGGTAGATCAAAGTCAATACTACAAAGCATCCACTACAGGATGTTATTAAAGCTGAACATATAAATGCAAATCTTTCTAAAAGGACCATACCAATATTTTTGCATGCTCATTTACTTCGAATCAGGTATGCTTTACATTAATAATGCTAACTGTTATCCAAAGACTGCTTTAATGGTTTACATTTTTGAATTTTGGTTTCCCCACACCTTCCAGTTAGCCGTTGGTTTTGCTTACTTTTAAGACAGCGTGCAAATCAACTTGCACAGACTTGAAATCCATCTATCAATGTTATGTTATCATTTCTCGGTGTGGTTGCAACTGGAGATTGAATTCCAGTCGGACTGTAATGTAAAAATGATGTTCATTGTGAGGGTTTACCATTATCTCTGTCCAGCCAATGGTTTGCTTGGAGAGTGGGTTGACCAGAACTCAAAAATGTAAACACTCCGCTGTGTTTTGGAAAATGACCAGCAGGCATACACTTGAGGTATAAGTGGTTTGTAGCAAATGGGTTAAACAGTGGAAAATGTTGGTATCATCTTTAATTACAGAAATATATTCTATTCACCATTTATCTCTGTCTCTTAGGCCAGTCTGGAACTTTGCTGGGCATGTGGGGAGGTTATCACAGATCATGTTATCCGTGCACTGGAGCGAGCGTACCACCTTTCTTGTTTCAACTGTGCAACATGTAAACAGCAAATTGGAGAGCAAGCTTTTGCTCAGGGAGAAGTTGGAGAAGTGTATTGCCTCCAGGACTATTACAGGTATGGGAGTTAAAAATGAAAGCAAGCACTGCATAAAAAACACCCTTTACACAATTCACCAGAGGTTTTCCCATTCTCATGAACGTGTTAGTATGATATCCTTATGCCCACCAATTTGTATGATATCCTACCGAATTAGGCAATCGCCAACTGCTCACATGACGACAGGTCACATGCCAGTTATGTTTAGCGGTCTTTACAGTTAAATTTAGCCAACTTAAGGTTACTGGAAGCTGGCTACAGAGCACTGTGAGCAGTCGGTCGTTTCAGAATCTGTTGCTAGTTGAGTTTAGCCAAGAAAAGGTGACTTTGAGCCGGGTACAGGGCACCGCGAGGGGACGGTCCTTTCAGGGGCCGTGGCAGTTGAGTTTAGCTGACAAAAAGTGAGTGTCATGTGGCAACAACAGTTAAGTTTAGGCACCAAAATGACTAAAAAAAAAAAAAAAAAAAGATTGTTGTTTTAATTAAAACACTCCTGGGAAACAAACACGCATTGAAAGCCCTGGGTTTTATGAACCAGCCATCCATCCTGACCTTCTCCCTCTGCGGTCCAGAGCGTTCTTATACAGCAGCAGTCAATATGCTGCATATACTAACTATGACTAAATACGTGGAATACATTTGAATTACAGTGCTTTACTTTCAATAGCTATATGTATGAATGGTTCATGAGAACAGCCTGAAATAATACATCAAAAAATTGCTTTTAAAGTTGTTCTAATGCATTATTTCACCTATTTCAACTCACTCTGTTTGAAAGGTGCTATAATAAAGTTGCCTTGCCTTGTCTAATATTTTTTTTCCTCCTGAAACGTTGTCCATAAAGGAAGTATGCTCCAAAGTGTAATGCCTGCAACCAGCTAATCATTCCAAAAGAAGATGGTACTGACAGCTATAATGTTAAATGCTTGGGACGCTCCTACCATGAGAACTGCTACAGGTGTGAGGTAGGCGTTCTGCAAGCAAACAGAGTGTACTGTATGGACACACTGACAAGTTTGCAAACACAAATTAATCTCAACCAATTGATAAGTCTTTCTTATTATCTGCAGGTCTGTGTCATCCAGCTCTCTCCTGAACCAAATGAGCGTGGCTGCTATCCTTTGGAAGGGAAGATGCTTTGCAAATCTTGCCATCTGAACCTGGTTTCTGGCCAGCACTAACACTGGCCTTACAGCCCGGGATAAACTGCAACATTTTTTTTTCTTTTTTACAATATATCATGCTTTCTGAAGATTCTCTTTTTCTTCTTTTATACTTGATAATTTTGCACTCAAACTACAAAATGCACCAAATATATTTATGCAATAGCCTTTATAAAAACATACTGCAAGCATTAATTTTTTGTAAACATCAATCAGTATACTGTTTCTCACATTTACCCTTATACATACACACATATATATATATATATATATATATATATAGTTTTACTTTTTATTAAAAAAAACATTTATATAAAAGTAAACTAATATATTTTATCTTGAGGCACGCTCCAACATAGTCTATATCCACAACGTTCAACTTACGGGATTGCTATGTTGCCGATGGAAATTCGGCCAGATTTCACTCATTTAAGCTGGATATCCGTTGCCTTGGGCTTTCTATGAGTTGGCATTTGAAACTCCGGTCGATTTATGAGGACTATGGTTAATGTTTTCTCAGATCTCTGCAAGGTAAATCCAGACAGCTAGCTAGACTATCTGTCCAGTCAGAGTTTTCTGTTGCACGACTAAAACAACTTTTGAACATACACCAAACATACAACAAAACTTTTGTTCCACCAAAACAAGTTCCTTCCCGAGGCTATTTTGCAGCGGCACCATTGCTTCGTACAGTGCTTAGTACCACCCATGACAATAGTTTAAAGAAATGTCAATAAACCAGAGCATGTTTTTTCTCCCATCCCGGAATGCTGCGTGGACTAGCCAGACCCTCCTCCGCAGAACTGTGGAGGAAGGTCTGGCAATGCGAGACTAGCTCCAACATAACGTGTTAAATTACACACACAATATCAATTCTGTAGCCTAGTATTAATTCTAAGTTTTAAAATGTGAAAAACAAATTACAATTTAGCTCACAATTGTTTAACTGTAAATTAAACTAAATAATGATTATAATAATATATTATAAAGTAATGTGTAAGAGCACACTAGCACATCCTTAAGTACTCTTTATGGACCAAAACTAGAAGGTGCTTTAGATGTGTTTGCATTCACATTTCTAAACACATAAAGATCTTCACTGGACCACAGGGCCAATGTTGTCTTTTTTGCCTCAACAATAGAAATATTCACATTGATTACAATATTGAAGTCTCATACAGATCCCAGCTGAATTATTTTATTATTTATGTTGTGTATCTCAAATGACATGTTTGTGGAATTATATTTCTTTGTATCAAAACATAAAAAAAAAAAAGTAATTTTGGCATTTACGTATTTATTCATCACACTTTGATTTTACTCTGTAAATATTGCAATGGTGGTTTGCCCGTCGCTTATCTTTTCTGGTCTTTAAAGTGAGATAATTTAACTTTTGAAAGAAATGAAAAGTTCAATTTATACAAAATAATGCTGTGAAACATTACTGAGTCTGTTTGCTTACGTTCTGAGTCTTCTCTACTTGTGATGACGGTTAACATTTACCATTATCCTACAATTGTTACTTGTGGCGACAGTGGCTGTTGTTCAGCAAAAAACTTACAGTCTCACATTAAGTGGTCCAAAAGACCACCTCTTTAATTGAAGGAGGGAAAAAGCTCAGGCAGTTTAAACAATAATTGATTAATTAAAAATATGAATTATTAAGTATTGTCATCAGTGCACAATGTTTGCGCAAAACAAAGACTTGCTGCAAGATGAGCATTTCATTTTGAGGTATATTGTTTAGTATAGGCCTATATAAGCTTTGTCTAAGAAAACAAATGTATCTGAATTTACATTTACAAACACTGTGCGGCACAGTCTGTGCCTGATGTGGAGTTAAATCTGACACCCCTGCTCATTGAGCAAAAAACATGGCCTACCTGTGTAACTGGTGGATACAAGATTTTTTAAATAGGGAAGCCAAAGATCCAAGGACTGAGTGTTGAATAAAGGTGGGAACCTATTTTGGGGAGCTTTTCTGACCAGCTTTGATATATCCATACAAAGACAGTAATACGAACGACTTGTGGGCCAAACAATGAATTGCCACAAATTTTAAGGTGGTATGTTACCTGGGATGGCCAATCAGATTGGTTCTTTTTAGATAGGCTTAAACAGTGAGTCTATTGATCACTTTTGACCATCGATTTTGAAATCATTTTTCAAGCTAAAATGACAAACATTTACTGTATTTCAGCTTCTTGGGTGTGAATTGCTGCTTACTTCTCTACATCATAAACGGAATAACTCTGGTTTCAGCCTTATATATATGTCAATGGTTTCAGCCTCTATCAGACAAGGAAGCAGGTCGAAGGCGTCATTTTTGGGGTTTGGAAATTTGTGATGCACATTATTCACTATGTTCTGACATTTTATGGATTTAACAAATATTCGAGTAGGACCTTAACAACTTGTCAAAAGGTCGATATTTAGCTGTAGCAATATTTTCTTCTTTTGTTTACATATGATACATACGGTAGGCCACCTATCAATTTCTATTTTCCGCTTTGAAGAAATAGTTCAACTTTGATCAAATAATTCAACAACAGTTAAGCATCTATCCAACACTGGCACGTTACAAGATGATGGGATCTACTTTTATGCTAATGTATAACATTGATTACCTTGCAGAGAGCACCCAGCACCACGTGACGCCGCAGACAAATCTTGCTCGCGGGCGGGCTGGCTGCAGTTTGATCCTCTTGAAGAAATCGCGTTGTGTATATTTGTAACTGTCGGGCACGCGCGGCAGCGGCACACCGAGCCCAAATCGTGCAGCTCGCACCCAAAGCCACCACGAGCGAGTCCAACGCGCGTCCACGTCCATGGATCGACGAGGACGCAGCAGCTAAAGCTAAACGGGCAGACGGCTACCAGGCCCAGATTATTCACCACCGTCGTTCATTTTGTTCATGCGGACCTCCGACCGGCAGGGATTAGAAACGTGCGAGATCATATGAGTCTGAAGGGGGGAAGAATAGCTCAAGATGGTTCGGGAAACCCGGCACCTTTGGGTGGGAAATTTACCCGAACATGTTCGAGAGGAGAAAATTGTGGAGCATTTTAAAAGGTAGGTTACGCAAGAGGGATCCTCTGTTGGCCAAGCAGCGCGCGCTAGGTTCAGCAGTTAGCTAGCTAGTTGCGATGGGCAGCCTGCGGCTAATGCTAATACAGCTAACGTTAGCATTTATTTTAAGTTTTACAAGCAAGGGTGTTTCTTTTTTGCTGCCGGTGCTATATTGCAACACAGCGATACATGTTTAACCAAAATGCCGGGAATTGAACCACTTAACATTAGTATAAATGTTTACGGTTTATATTATTTCGCTAACTTTTGCTAAAGCCAGGAGGAAAGTAGCTAACGTTAGGTCCGCTAGCCACCGAGCTACCACCCAACCAACCATTTTGTGGGAAGTCGAGACGTTTTCATGATCAGTAACGTTACAAGCCAAACGGCAGCTAACGTTAGCTGGACAGCAGGTCAAATAACATGAGATGACTTGTGTTGTGTTAGCCCCTTGAAACGTGTGACTCATGACGTTATTTATGTGGTCAACTGTGTTGTTAGGAAAAATATTGAAATGTAGATAACCTTAATGCAAAATCTGCGAACGATCAGTGAGCTCACCGCTCGCTGATAATCAAATGTTAGCAAGTTGTTGAGCTGCTTTACGTTGGTTGCCATCAATATACTTAAACTTGGCTAAGATACTAAGTATTGTTTTCTAATTTGGCAAACTTGCAAACCAGGATTTGCTCCCGCTGGGACACAAGTATTTGAATTTATAGAGAGCTAACCGCATAAACTTGTATGCTTCCACTTGTTCGTGGGAGTAATTTAAAACCATGCAATGTTTTATGTCTTTTATCGTTTGCTACGTTATGTAAAGTTCAACTGGGTAATTCCTCAACAAACGCATCCGCAACACAACAAACTGCATGCAGTCATAGTTAGCGGGAGCTATTGCAGCACAGCCTTAACTAGTGTTCTGGTGACAGCTGTGTGTTTGATGATAGGCTTTTTATAGTTGTTAAACACTGACATTTGACATGTTAGGTCCCAGAGGGATGTTTGATTAACGTTAGTACTTTGAAGTTTGTTTAGAAACCTCAACACTCCCAACAATACTTGGACGCGTCGTCATTCAGCATAACAATTGCAGACACTGTTTAAGACGCTTCCTGAAGTTCAGACAGTTCGTTCTTGTTTGGTGGCCTAAAAGGAAACGTTGGTGTTAACTTTCTTTGGTTCATAATTAGAGGTAAATCATTATTACTGTTCGCTTTTAGTATCCGTGTCTCTTCTGCTCTACATTTACCAGACTCTGAAATACAGAGCGACAGCTGCAGTCCCTAATCTTAGCTGGTGTATATGTAATTTTCTCTTTGTTTTTTATTGTAATTTCCTTAGGTATGGGCGTGTGGAAAGTGTTAAAGTTCTGCGGAAGCGAGGGTCAGAGGGTGGTGTTGCAGCCTTTGTGGATTTTGTGGATATCAAAAGTGCGCAGAAGGCTCACAATGCTGTCAACAAGATGGGGGACAGGGACCTTCGGACTGACTACAATGAACCTGGTTCAGTCCCTAGTGCTGTTCGGGGCCTTGAAGACGGCTCCCCCTCGAGCAGTCGAGACGTTACAGGATTCTCTAGGGGAACAGTTGGTCCAGTGTTTGGCCCACCTGTGTCCCTTCACACCAGAGAGGGACGTTATGAACGGAGAATAGATGGGTAAGTGGACACGGCCTCCCCTTAAAATCCAGGGGAATCTAGGTATTGGATAGGTGTAAAACCTAAACACATAGTGGGGTTATTCGTGAGGGATATATGCCTCAAGGGGGTTGCACAAAGGTAATTAGGGATCGTTCCACTTTTCTTCATAATTGACTTGCCTTTCCCACGGGATCTAAGTAAATTAACTACACATTATCATTTGGTAAGGTAACTATAATTCAGGGTTTGACATCTGGTTTGGATATTACATCCGTGAGGAATATCCTGGTGAGTTCTGGATTTATTACATTTTGTGGGAAACTACCTTGGGGAGCTTTTGGATACTTTTTAAACATTTTCCTTCTAAATATGGGATCTAACCTCGATTTTTTTACTTGGAATTGCTTGAAACTGGAAGTAAATCCCAATTATGAAGGATGTATTTTTCTTTGAAGAATCTATTCAGGTAATATATCATTATGTCAAGGATCTCCCATCTCGGGTTGTCAATTTTTTTCCCTCATGGCCACAGCCGATGGATGGACTACTTTTACAATTTTTTGCATCTGGATACGGCCTGTTCTGGATTTAAGTGGATGGAAGGACATTTTTTTTTTTTTTTTTCATCACAAGGAAGACCGATTTAAGTGCATATATCCTAGGGTATCTCAATCATTTTAGGGTGAGATTAACTTTATATTATAAAAAATGTTGTCCCAAATATGGAAGCTATACAAAGAAGACTTGGCAAGAACGTGGATGATCCAGACAAAAAGTTTGTGGAGCTGTTCTTGTTTTGGCTTGATGGCCATGAAGACACATGAAGACTGCATAGTTGGGATGTACCCTCCTGGATGTACACGCCCCATGTTGGATGTACTGATGTTGACCATAGTATGGATAGGTGTAGCTGCCGTTCATTTGGATTACTCGAGTGTGGATGTAGCTGTGTAAGGCCTCAGCTCAGTGAGGAGAAGAGCACTCCGAGTATGTATATGTATAAGAGCTGAATACAACTTTTTCAAAGTAACTTGAAATGTTACTACAAAAGATGAAGCCTTCCAGTACATACACCCCATGAGAGCCTTGGATTGTGGAATTAAGACATGCCTGTGAAACCATGAGGAGTTTATGGGCTGTGATTATAGTGCCTGTGAGTCTACAAGCGAGTGTGATCTAAACTACTTTATTATCAGTGGAATACATTTTTCACCCTTTTTCTCCCATGTAACTTAATTTTTGGAACATACTACAAGATAAGATTGATCCAGTTGGATGTATTTTCCATTCGGGCACCAACTTCCTGTAGTCAACCTGGAATTTCCTGAATTACTCCGAAGTTCATCAACTTGAAAAAAAAAAAACATTATTTATTCAGGTCTTATGTTCCTGTAGTGTTTTTTTTTTTTTTTTTTTTTTTTTTTTTTTTTTTTTTTCTTCTTCTACATGTCCAGAAATCCATAAAGAGGTCCATTTCTGTGATTGTTTTGTTTTTCCCTTTTTCCATCCAGTGAAGAGAATTAAGTAGCCTAACTGGATTATACATCAACAATCTACTGGCCTGGTGTTCCACAGTATTTGAAGATAACGTGCAGTGTGATTCAAGAGAACCGTTTTTTGCCTAATTAGATAAATTGATTTTTTTCCCCTTGGTTTTTCATTCGGGCTCTCACATACTGATCCACCTAGATTGTATATGGATTAGTTTCGGTAACTTCTTTTCCAAAAGGTTGGTATTGCTCTGCCCTCTGCATATTTTCTTTCTCTAACATTCCTTAGTGCTTTGTCTAAAATTTGGTTTTGCACTGCTTTTAGGGAAACAATTAATTTGATGCAAGAGAAGGACAAACTTATTTTATAAAATACATATGTATTGTCATTTTTTATTGCAAGTGCCCTCCTTTTTCCAGCATCACACAAATACTTCAAAAGTATTGTTATCATATCATATTAAATACAGTGAACTGAACTGAAATATTTAAAGAAATGTTTGATTTTGAAACTTTCTTTTTCTTAACAGCAATAGTTCATTAACAGTCAGCCTCTGAAATCAGCTCCCCTGGACACCCAGAGGAGCCAAAACTTCTTAATGTTTTTGTTTTTGCTAACGAAAGTAATTGAAAAAGACAACATTGCTAAATTATGTGTTTGTATGAGTAGATTTTCAAAATGAAACCAAGAAGGTTGTAGTGAACGTCTGGGGCGGCTTTGTTTCATGTGACTGTTTATGAATTTACCAGTATAGGTAATTGTGCTTGTTGGTAGTCTTGTTCCTGTCAGAATGTCATTTTAGGCTGCTACAGTTCAGCAATTGGAGCAGCACCAGTCAAGTCAATGTTATTTATATAGCCCAAAATCACAAATTTGCCTCGAGGGTCTTTACAATCTGTACAGCATACAACACCCTCTATCTGTAGACCCTTGTGCTTATTAGTGTTTACAGACAGTGCCAGCATTTGATAGGCTGACCCCATTATGTCATGTCTTGAAGAGTCAGATTGTTCGGCCTATTTGTCTAGTTGTGAGGAATTTGGTATTGTTTTTGTAATCATTGTAAATGCTCCTCTAGTGACAAAAAAACATGTAAACTTTCAAATGTCACATTAGAATGAAAATATCATGCGACTTTTGTTGTAAAACTTGTTGCTGAAAAGTTAAAGCAGTTTTTTAACATACGTTAAAGTGAGCACTTCTTTCTTCTTAGTTGACCAAGTGAAACCCCATAGAAGAGACCACTGTTTTGTTTCGATGGTAACAAATCCCAAATTGACAGAGACCGATTTAATGAATTTTTGCCATTTTCTACATTCCATCTCTACATTGAAATACTGGCACTGCTCTTTCTAAGAGTATTATGCTACACAACTTATCTGGCCTGCTCTCAGTTGTATCCCTGCTGTACCGACCATTTTGAGTTTCACTATTGGGCACTTAAATGCCAAATAATTTAATAAAAGAAAATTGGTTGTTTTTTTTGCCTTTTTGTTTTTTTTTATTGTTTTGAATCATAGTAACTCTTTTCCCCTCTCTACCCTGTTCTTATTTCACAGTAGCTCAGACAGCCGTGAACGTGCATATGATCACAGCCCATATGGACACCATGAGCGCAGTGGCACTTTTGACAGACAGCGTCACTACAACGCTGATTATTACCGAGATCGTTCCATGTTTGCTGCTGCTGGCCCAGGGAGCAGTGCTATCGGGGGAAGCTTTGAGGCATCAGACCCACATTTTGACTCTAGAATTCGAGACCCCTTTACTCTTACTAATTCTACACGACGTGACCTATACAGAGATGACCGAGGACGGAGGGTTGATAGAACTTACCATCACCGTCGGAGCCGATCATCTCATTCCTCACAATCAAGGCACCCTTCCCCACAACGGACCACCGGGCAAACTCCCAAAACTCCGCATTCCCCTAAAAGAGCTCCTTTGTCCCCTGTGAGAGGGCCACGATCTCGATCCCGCAGCAGATCTTCGAGCTCGGATTCTGTCAGCAGCACCAGCAGCACGGGCAGCGGAAGGTGTGACATTTGTTTTGTTACATTAACGCTTCATGTTTCATGGGTTTGTTGACTGGATTTTGTCCCTAGACAAACTTGCTCTCTGGTTTTCTTATTTTTTTTTCTATTTATATTTTGTGACAACAGCGATTCAAACAGCAGCTCAAGTGATGGATCTCGGGCACGCTCTGTTCAGTCATCAGCTACGCACGCCCCTACGTCTTCTATGGGGCTTGACTCCGATGAGCCACGCAGAAGCTTTGGAATTAAAGTGCAAAACCTACCTGTGCGCTCCACAGGTAAGTTTCTAAATGTTAGCCTCTCAAATGAAAGGGCTACATAACGCCATCTTATCCATACAATTTGTTTATTGCTTTTGGCAGGACTGGGATACAAAGTGGTCATTGGTGCACACAGCATGATAAAACAAATCCAAATTAAGTAGCACAAGGTGATTGTGTGACCATGTTCAGAAACTTGGTTTGGGGCTCCTGCAAAACTACATTTCTGTTGCTGTACACAAATGTTATTTTAATTAAATGAACTTTGTGTTATGGACTTTAAAGATTGCCAGAGTGCATTGTTTAAAATTGAGGATCAAGATTCAAGACCTGGCGTCTCATTTATAAAACATTGCGTAGGATCCTTACTAAAAGTGTACGTACGCCCAAAAGCCGAAAATACGTACACGCCCATTTCTAACCATAAATAGTCAATGCAAAGCACCTCATGAATGCTGATCAGTATGTTAATGACCCTGGCATGCAGTTGTTCTTTCGTTACGCTGAATCATGACGACTAGCGGGGGAAGCAAAAAACTTCTCAGACGCTGGTGAATTGCTGCAAATTGAATTATAATTTTGGATATATGCACAGTATTAAAGAGATATTTTGTTATTTACACTGTGTTCTGCAGTTATCTAATGGTAGGGTATTTGATGGTATCCTGTATTCCATGGAGTGGGGCCATCTCCTCCTGCGCTCCGTAGCGGACAATGTGACTGTGAGACAGCGGCGATTTAAATATTAAAGAATTTTTTTATTTAAGATTTGAGTTGGATTTTACAAGGTGTTTTATGTAACAATTATCACACAGTACAAACGCAATTAACACTGCTGGATTTAATCTTCATGATAACGTGGATGATATTGAGTGAAGAAATGTGCATGAGACATCAATACTTGAAAATATTAAGAGTAATCGTTATTCCCACATTTACTTTCTGCAGTTTTGACTTCAGTTCACCACCTCACCTTCTGCGTCGCCAATTCCCATTGTCTCCAAAATGTGCGTACACATGGGTCAGAGTTTGCGTGGAGGACTGCACATTCTCCCGTCGTTTGTTTTTTATAAATCACAACCTTTGCGTGGGAAATGGCGTACATGCATTTTCAGCCCAGTTTTGTGCGTACGCCACATTTATAAATGAGACCCTTGGACTGCTGTTGTGATTTTTAAGGCTGTACCAAATACCTTTTTTATTTATTTTTTAAATTTTTTTAAAGCTTCGAAGATTCGGTACTTATCAACAGCAAATATTCAAAGCTATAGGAAATGAAACTGTTCCACGGCTGCTGTTTTCGCCACTTATTTTGCCGGCTTACTCAGCACTGTTTGGTCTGGCAATGCGAGACTAATAAATAACAAAAGGAGACGAAGTTAGAGCAGGAATGTTTGTAGTAATATCCTACATATTTATGATTAAGGGAGGTTTTATGAAACTAAAAATAACGTTATTGAATACTGGTGGCTGCCTTTTCCAAACCGCCAGCAGAGAGCTCCAGACAGCCGGAGATTATAAGAGCAGGCAGCACAGAAACAAAAACGGTGACACGTCACCAACAGTATGATAATAAGATTGCTCTTTTTTTTTTTTTTTTTTTTTTGACCTGAGAAAAAAAGTGATGTTACGTACTTGAATGAGTACGTATTTTCGCTCAGTTGAGTTAGGTGGTCCTTAATGTGGCTCGGGACACATTCCCGTTCTCACTACTACCTGCGGAATTTCCTGCAGCACCGCAGCAATCCCGGAAGTAGAACGTCAAGGATATAGACTATTAGAATGTAGACCTGTGCGGCCTAGACCACCTCTAAATGCTGTTTCAGTGATCAGATCTCAATGCATCCTGAGAGCTGTCCACTTGTGTTATCCGATCACTCAAATTTATTACCAGGTGGAAAAGCGGTAGTAGTTAAGCTCACAAGTAGTATTCCCCCAAAGTGTATCAGTCCCTACTATGTGAAGCCGTTAAAGGCGGTATTCACCCTCATTTTGAAAAAATTAATTTTGGGCTCTTGTGTTCAAAGTTGTCTATTTTACACTTATTTACATGCCAAGAATATCATTACCAACTTAAGTGTACACACCATCAGAAGCATGTTTCCTTTCTCATCCAACCTTTTAAATCCTATTTCAAGTTTGGTATTGGGTACTGTATAAAATATGCAATAAAAAAGGCTAAATATGAAAAATCAATCCATTCATCAATCATCATTCACATATTTGTCTTAAGCTGTGTTATGTCTTTGCGTTGCTTTGTTATAGTCACACAAAATGTTAGTTATTTGGTGCTTGGTAGCAATGGAATACTAGTGTACCGGTTACTCTGCTTCTAATATTTCCACAGATATGCCTTTTTCAGTTTACTCATGTAATTATTCCCAGACCACAATCTTATATTCTGTAACTCACATTTAAAATCTTTGAGCTTATAACCTTTGTGATATATGCATACTTATTAAAGCAGTCAAGGCAGTTAGTATGACCCACAGAGTTCAACAACAGCTGGTCAATAGCCCTGTCAGTAGAAAAGCCAGGTTGGAGTAGGAAACTTAAAACATCCCAGCCTAATCCTTTTTTTCTTTTCTTCCGCAGACACAAGTTTAAAAGATGGACTTTTCCATGAATTCAAGAAACATGGGAAAGTGACCTCAGTGCAGATCCATGGAGCATCAGAAGACCGCTATGGTTTGGTGTTTTTTAGACAACAAGAGGATCAAGAAAAAGCCCTCACCGTCTCCAAAGGAAAGCTGTTCTTTGGCATGCTTATTGAAGTCACAGCCTGGAATGGTCCTGGTAAGTGATGACAAATATACAAAACCGCATTTTGATGAATACTTGCATTAAATCAACAAACATTATTTCATAAAACCATATATTTTTGTGGCGGATAATACAAATTTGACATTTAGCAACATGACAGTAATATTAATGATAAACCTCTACCTTCCCTCAGAAACAGAGAGTGAAAATGAGTTCAGGCCCTTGGATGGCCGGATAGATGAGTTCCACCCAAAGGCCACAAGGACACTGTTTATAGGCAACCTTGAGAAGACCACCAGTTATCAACAACTCCTTGACATTTTTCAACGCTTTGGAGAAATTGTGGTATGCTACCATTTGAGTACTGTAAATAGTAGGGCTGCACGATTTGGAGAAAAAGTCATATTGCGATTTTACAATACTGCGATTGCGATATTATGGTATCATGAGTCTACTTGCTTGATTATCAAGGAAAATGCTCAAAATACTAACATTTTGAAACTTACAAAGTTAAATGAGAATAATAAGAAATGCATGAACAAAAAATGTGCAACACATTAAAAATAAAAAACTACAAAATTAAATAAAATCTTATCAAAATAGACATTTTTGCAACAACAAATTATTAAAATTATACATTTTGTATGCCCTTATAAACAATGACATTTAAGATGGGTGAAATATAGTAACTAGTGATTTAAGTTACGAAATATACTTTGTACAACCTCTTTTTTTTTTTTAAAGTCTATATGCTCTGAAACCCTCTACACTTATGATACTCATGTGACCATACACAACACATGCGCCACTGCCTAAAAAGACTGGTCATATCTTTTGTGGAAGTTAAGATGGTAACGTAAGTGAGAGCGAAAATTGCATTTGTTGCTAATACTGTCGGTTAAGTGAAGGGTGTTACAATGTGGAGACTGCAGTGCACGCAGACTAGAGTGTCACGCACACAGCACACCTTTTATGTTTACTCAAAGAACCCATTTATTGTGGTTACGTAATGGCACAGAGTGACATCGCGACTGCGATTAGATTAATTGTGCAGCCCTAGTAAATGAGGACATTTTACATTTGATAAGGGTCTCTAATGGTTCTCTTTTCCTTCCAAGGACATTGACATCAAGAAAGTAAATGGAGTTCCCCAGTATGCCTTTGTGCAGTATTCTGATATTGCCAGTGTCTGCAAGGCCATTAAGAAGATGGATGGAGAGTATCTGGGGAGCAACAGACTAAAGGTAGTGCTTTTACAGTAAACGATTAGTAACATTTCTGGTCTATGTAGGTTTTCAATCTTTCAAATGTATTCCACATGTATAATATGCATATTGTTCTCTTTCTACTTGAAGCTTGGGTTTGGGAAGAGTATGCCCACAACGTGTGTTTGGCTAGATGGTTTGGCCAGCAGTGTTACAGAGCAATACCTCACACGTCATTTCTGCCGCTATGGGCATGTAGTTAAGGTAAGGTGTGATAGTTTCTCTTGCTAAAGATTTGCTGCTTTTGATTATAATGCTATGTAGTTTTAAAAACTTTATATGTATATTTTTTCCTTTTTCTTTTCTTTTTTTAGGTTGTGTTTGATAGATTGAAAGGGATGGCCCTCATCTTGTACAACAACACAGATTTTGCTCAGGCAGCTGTAAGGGAGACCAAAGGTTGGAAGATTGTGGGCAATAAAATAAAGGTAAACTAACAATTATTGGGTTTATTATTTTATAAAGTATTTTTCATGTGTATATGTATCGATGTGTGTTAATTTATTTGTTTATGAAAGGTGGATTTTGCAAGTCAAGAGAGTCAGATGGCATTCTACCGGTCTATGCAGGCATCTGGTCAAGACATTAGAGACATCTATGAAATCCCTGCTGAACGACGGTAAATTGCCATTTATTGCATGCTAGTGATAATGTCAACAACCAATTATAATTTTTTTTGAAATGTCACAAATTTGTCAGTTATAGAATTGATAAATTGCTATTTTGAACACTTCTATCAAATTAAGTCACCTCTGTGTGTTACAAATGTCTGATGTAAGGTGATAATCTTTAGAATCACAGTTCCATTGCAAAATATTTAAGCACTTCTTAGTCTGAAAGTGAAGTGCAATTTTATAAAATAAATTATTTAGGTCAACAAAATGCATTACGTTTCTCTTCCTATTCTCTCCATTCACTCTACAGAGAAGAACGCAGACCTCCATACCATGAATTTACAGCGGAAAGGGCTTACTATGAGAATATAAGAACCCCTGGCATCTATCCAGAGGAAGCTCGAAGAGACTATGCTGCTCGCAACAGAGAGCGTTTTCCTGAACTGGAACACTATCAGGGGGATCACTTTGACCCACGTTATCATGAAGACCCAAGAGACTACAGGGACTACAGGGACCCCTTTGAGCAAGATATCCGAAAATACACATATATTCAAAGGGAGCGAGAAAGAGAGCGAGAACGCTTTGAAGCTGACCGCAGCAGGTGGAGCCCTTCCCATCCAAGGCGACCGGTTACTCCTACGGTATCACCTTCACCATCTGAGCGTGCTCCCAGAGACTCAGAACGCCGGGTTTACAGCCAGTCCGAGCGAAGTGGTAGTGTGAGCTCAATGTCACCACCACACTTTGACAAATCGGAAAAGAGCCTGCTGGAACATGCCTCGAAAAGTGACAAGAGCAGCCAACCAGATCGCGTTGCAGGTGCTGAGAAAACCAAACGAGCCAAACGAAAAGAGAAAGGTGACAAAGATAAAGCTGAGAAGCTTAAATCAAGGAAAGCGAAGGGGCAATCCCCATCCAACCCACCTGAAACGGAGCTTGAGACTAGTTTTGATGGAGGGTCTGGAAGAGGAAGGGGATCAGACCAGGATGCTCAAGAGAGGCAAAAATGTAAGGCAGATGATGAATCTCTCACTGAAAATCAGTTGTCAATTGCTCATCATGATTCTGTAAAAAGTGAAATATCTGAACTAAGTAAAGGTGAGAATTCAGACTTGGATGGAAAAAATCGACTCAAGAAACATCTAAAGCCTGATATTGGAAATGATGGGAAAGATGCATCATTGGATTCAGATCGCCTTGCTGCAAGAAAAAGGCGCTTTGCTGATTCCGGTGGCAGGACAATTCGTCAGAAGAGAAGCAGGCTTGAGGAGGAGGATGCTATTCCATCCTCTGAGTTAAGTGCTAGTGCCACATATTTGAAAGAGTCAGACACTGACAAAAACAAAGATTCACAACGGAGAGATTCAAGACTCAAAACTGATAAAAGTGGCACTCAGAAGGAAGGCCAAGAGGACCCTAGAGGACAAAGAGAGAAGTCGGAGGGATCTTTGGACCCACTGGAGTCAAAACCACATCCAGTGCACACTTCATCCAGAAGGTTTTCACATGAGGGAATTACAGACCAAAGCAGTATAAGAGAACAAGAACACCATGCTGCTTTCAAATTTGGTACTCCAAATGCTGACCAGGACAAAAGTATTAAGAACAAGGAAGACCATGTTGACATTGACCTCTCTCAGAGTTACCGCAAGCAAATGGAGCAAAATAGACGGTTGCACCAGCAGCAACAGCAGCGCGAGTCTGACAAATCTGACAATCCAGGAAGTCCTCAAGGAGGTGAAATGGAGGACTTGGAACATCGTAGTCTTGTGCATGAAGTTGGTAAACCACCTGAGGATGTCACAGATAATTTCCCGTCTCACAAACTAAAGAAACTAGACCAATTTGAACCTGACTCAGGAATTAAGAGAGAGCGTGTCTACAGGAGCTTTAGACAAAAAAGTGAAGATCCTGACTGGAACAACATCTCCTCTCCAGGACATCAGCACTTCTCTCATAATGCTGATGAGGACCTTGTGGACCTTTCTCAGAAAGAGTTAAGTAGAACTGAGGAAAAAATTCACCCAGATCTTGAGCTATTAGTCAAAAGGACACACAACACACAGGTAAACAAGCCAAACACTCCTTTACTTAGTGTAGAAGAAGAGCAACAAAAGAGATGGGAGAGCAGAGTTAAACAAGACTTGTTACCCGACCTGAATTTTTCTAGAAGTCTAAGTAAAAACATTCACAATCGCAAGCGTTTGGAATATGGTATTTGGCATGACTTGGAGCCTGGGGAAGTACGATCCGACTATGAGGAGGACCGAGAGACCAAACCCCACTCTCCTGTGCCCTCAACATCTATGCCTTTTTCCGAGCGTCCGAGGGTTGACAGGTTTTCAGACCCCAAACTAGCACATCTTGAAAGGAACAAATTCTACTCCTTTGCACTTGATCAAACCATTACACCTGATACAAAGGCTCTGCTCGAACGTGCAAAATCTCTTTCATCTTCAAGAGAAGATAACTGGTCATTTTTGGATTATGATTCTCACTTTGCAAGTTTACGCAACAGAAAGGATACTGAGAAGGTAGAATCGGCACCACGACCTACACCCTCCTGGTACATGAAAAAGAAAAAGATTCGAATTGGATCTGTAGACAAACTTGATGACCGGAAGGAGGAGCCTAAACCGGTGGAACAGGAACGAAGGGAACTATTTGCCTCCCGCTTCCTTCACAGCCCCGTCTTTGAGCTGGACTCTAGGCGACTTCAACACTTGGAACGTAAACATGAAGAACCTGAGCATACACAAAACCAACAACCAGGTCCGCAAGTTACAGTAGATGGGGAACTTGACTCTGGGCCAGTTGTCCTTTTCCATAGTCGTTTTTTGGAACTCACACGACTGCAACAACAGAAGAATAAAGTCCGTCAGCTGCAAGAGGCAAAAGAAGACCCAATGCTCAGGGATGAGAATAAAGTGGAAAAAGCACCAGTTCAAGAGCAACAAGCTTTGCAGTCACCTAAAACAGAATCTATCATGGAGCCAGAAATAAAACCCATCAGTCCTGCTGAAGAGCTGATTTCTGAACCCCGACTCACACCTACTCCTGTCACACAATCTACAGCCAAAGACTTTCCCGCTCCAGAAGAGAAATCTGTTGCAGTAAATCCAGCCCCTGATCCTTATCCGCCTGTGTCTGTCATAAAGGAAGAGTTAAAAGAAAATGAACCGGTTGTATCCATTCACCACGTCTTAACTGAGGCATCATCTGATTCTGAACCTGCACCAATAGCAGCAGCCGAACCCAGTGGTTCAGTGGATAGATGTAAACCTTCTCCATCTGAAGGGAAACTGGATATTATTACGGAGGATGTAAAACCTCTCTGTACAGAGAAACCATGCCATCGTGATTGTCATGATGAGTTTGTTAGCATTTCAGAAACCGAGCTTGATCCTGAGACAACACAACTGGAAGTGCCTGAAACCTCTAGTCCCATACCACCTAGTCTTCTAAAGGAAGAGAAAGAGACCCAATCTGTTTGGAAAGCAGTAGCAGAACCTGAGGGAGAGAAGAAACTTCAAGTTAGTAAAATGCAGATGCCCATTGATAATGACATTAATGACGAGCCAGTCTCACCCCAGAAAGAGCATAAACCAAAAGAAATGAAAAATAAAAAGGGCAAATCTTCCCCTGCTCAAGTTGCTCTAGTTCCCCTCATATCTACCTCTGGTTCAGAGAAACAAGCAACGCGTAAGAGTGAGCGCATTGACAAAGAGAAGCTGAAACGTGGATCATCTCCAAGAGCTGAATCAAAGTCCTCAGGCAAATCTCCTATTCATGGATCAGAACCTGATATGTCAGAGCCGGGCATATCAGCAGGCAGAGCAAGACGAAGAAATGTTAAATCTGTGTATGCCACTCCAGTTGAAGATGATGCGCCAGTTCGTTCTGGAAAGGAAATTACAGAGTCACCGCGATCTGCACGAAAGCGAGGTACAGACAGAGATACAACACAACAACAAAATATCGAACCGGATGCACCTGCTCCAACACCTGCAACCAAACGGGGCCGTCCTCCCAAGAATCGCAGACAAGGCGACGAGAGTTCAACAATTAAAGTAGAAAAATCAAAAATGGACAATAAAGACACAGATTCAAATGAATCAGAAGTTGGGGAAAGAATTCCAAGAATGTCAAAAGGGAAAACATCCCCTCATGGCACAAAGGGTTCATTGAATCTGATGTCCACGGTCCTAGTATCTGGATCAACAAGGAAGGTAGAAAAACTTGAGATGGCTGAGGATGATGATCAGGAAATGGATTCCACAGATGAAGATTCCTCGGCTTTGCAAGATTCATCAAGTTCATGTAAAGAAGATCCATCAATAAAAATTGACCAAAAGAAAGAGGATAAAGAAGGAAGAGAATTGGCCAGAGATAAAGATATTTTCCATGAAAAGGCAAGTGAGGGTAAATCAAATGGGAAAGAGCCCGATTCCCCAGTGTTAGAAGAGAAACCCAACTTAGAAAAAGACAGGGTTGTTAGAGGTAAAAACAAGTTGACAAGGACTCCGAAGTCTCCTGTTCTCAAGAACCTCAAAATCAGGCTAAATGTGACAGAGGTGAAAGATCTTCTTCAGTTAGGGGAAGATGAAGTTGGGAATCAAGAGGATTCTTCAAAAAAGATCAGGTCTGGTGACAACAGTGATCATGTTTCAAAGTGTACTAATGCAAACAAAGGCTCCAACATTGAAGAAATGGAAAATGCTTCCACTTTGGAAAAAAAAGATCTCCTGGAATCACCAAACAGCTTAATTTCACAGGAGCTGGAATTGGAGCAGGCTGTGGAGAACATTGCTAAACTAACAGATCCAGCTTTTCCAACAGAAACACCGATGCCACCTGCCCCACAAACCGAAGTCAAAAGTGACCCAGAGGAAGAAAAACCTTCAAATCCTGCTAGCGAGACAGAACTCATGGCTGCTATTGACTCGATAACTGCTGATGGTAGAACCTTAACCCAAGCACCTCCACCAAGTGCAGATGTAGGTTCAGAACCTGAGATACAAAACTTGATTCCGTCTGCCAAGGGAGATGAACCGGATACAAATACACCTGCTATACAGGAGGAGTCTGTCTTCCCTTCCACACCCAAAAAGGGCACCAAGGGAAGACCTAAAACACCCAAACGTTCTAAAGGCCAAAAGCAAGTGAGAAAAGATTTTAAAGAAGGACCTTCAATAAGTGAGGAATTGACAACTCCTTTAGCAGATAGCCCACCTTCCAGTGTAAAGACTGTTCCTGCAACAACTCCATCAGCAGCAACTACTGCGGTCATTACTCTGACTACATGGAAGCCAGAACTTGAGCCTTTAGCTGTCAAGGCTACAGATGTAAACACAGAGTCATCTTCTGAAGAAAAGATTCAAAATCTTAAATCTGTTAACCCCCAGTCTAAGAATCCAATCTGCCCAAAGCCTCAACAGGCGCCACCTGAGTGCATCTCCCCTTCCCTATCTCCACTTGCCAACAGGCCAATTATCAGACCCATTCAGACAGGCAAAATTCCTGTTTCTCCACCAGATTGGCGCCACCAGCCTAAGGATCCAGAAGTGTCCTCTTCACCTGTCATGCCGTTTGCATTCAAGGAAAACCAGCCTTTACCCTCAGACTCTGACAATGTGGATATTGATCATTGCAACAGTGACTTGAGACAGATTCTTATGAAACACAAAAATATTTCATTGCCAGGCAGTAGTTCTATTCCTAGTAATCTACCCACCCTGCAAGATCAGAACCCCTCTGAAAGTAAAACTCCGTCAGCTGTTGTGCCAAATAAGTCACCCCTACCCAGTAGTGGAATGGCAGCTCATCCAGCTCCACCGATTTGTCGACCTCCGGCCTCACTACCATCTCCTGAAACAAAGTCTGTGATCTCTGTTATTGCATCCACTGCAACGTCTGTTATCAGCCGTGTTTGCAACCCTCCTGAGCCTGAGGACAAAGTAAACACAAACATTGGAAATCCCTCTGCGGACATGACTCTACCCAAGCCAACCTATAGGCCCAGCAAAGACGATACTGGATCATACCATGGGCCATCGGTTGGTGATGATGAGGGAGGAAGTTCTGCACGCTTCATTGTTGAGAGCCCCACTCTTGGTATAGGATCTTGCCCAGGTCTGAGAGTTAATACATCTGAAGGAGTGGTAGTATTGAGCCACTCAGGCCAGAAAACGGAGGGACCACAGAGGATTAGTGCAAAAATAAGTCAGATCCCACAAGCGACAGCAGGTGACATGGAATCTCAGCAGTTGGTATCCATGCCCCAGATAAAACAGGAAATATATGGTCATTCTCACTTGGGACTTCAAAAGGGGCCATTGCAGATAGATCATGTGCATCCTGGTAAGACGCAGTCAACTTTGTCTTCTATTAAACAAGAAAGCACTGGTTTGGAAAAGATGGAATCCTACCAATCTGGACCTCAAGGAGTAGTGAAGCGTGTCACACAGGGAAACCAGCAAGTAATGAGTTACCATCAAGAGTACATGCCAATAAAACATCAAAAGAAAATGGACGGTGCTGATCCTCACATAACGGATGGAGCTAAACCACCTTGGACCTCTGCTATAAGTCCTGCAATAAGCCCCCATTTGCCCTCGCCACCTGCCAACCATGTAGGTTTTGTTACAGCTGCTGGTGACCGAGCTCCCTCGCATATTAGTGGAGTAAAACCGGAACCACGATCCCCTCGCAAGTCAGGTCATCCGCACTCTCCGTTTACCAAAGTATCGTCGCCCATAGGCTCCTCGTCACCCAAGGGCATACCAGTTATGTTATCGACCGGCCTACCTGCCATGCAGCAGTTTATTACTGGTGTACATCATCCAGAGCAGTCAGTTATCATGCCACCTCACAGTGTTCCTGGGAGCTTGGGACGGATGTCTCCTCACCGTGTAACCCAGTCAATTCCAGTGGGGCATCTTGTCCAAGGAGATGTTCGGGTTAATACTCCACCTCTGTCTGTGATGAGCTATGGAATGCATAGTGAGCCTCTTGCCTCTCCCTGGTCTGGTCCCGTGCAGTCACGGCCTACATCACCCCAGGCTGTTGGCAGGGACAAGGTTCTCAAGGTAAACCCTGGTTCTTTAAGGGCCCATGAGGGGGAACAGGAAGAAGCCAGACGCTTCCACCAGGCTCCAGGAAGACCATCTGCTACACAGTTAAAACCGGAAACGATGCAGTCAGATCCTCGCGGGCCTTTGCGGACTAGTGTCCAGTTAGAACCCTACATGGCACAAAGAGATATGCGTGTGCTGTTGCACCAACAGGGCACAGACCCTCATTCTGGACACATTCAAGAGACTCTTCCCCCGTCTTCAGCGCCTTCCAGCCTACCCTTATCCTTGTCTCCAAGAGCACATGTTTTGCCTAAAGGTCTGTCTGAGAAGGATATAACGAAGCCATTGGAAGCAAAGAGGCCACACTCTCCTCTTCCTAAAGATGGAATGATGGGGATCAGACAATCTGGGCAAGCAATGGCATCTCCCCAGAGAGTTCAGCTTATGCCACCAGGACCTAGTGGCTCATTCCCAGAGTACTCAGGGATGTACTCCAACCCACGAGGCATCCATTCTCAAATGCCAGAGACGTCTCCTGTTGGACTTAACCAGCCACCACTGAACGTCACACCAACCATGGTGAGTTCACTTCACTTAACATTCTTTATTTTAGTAGGTGCACTTGGCTAAAAGTAATGCAGTCTAATACAACAGTCCTCTAACAAATCCTGCCATCATGAAGGTTATAATGTTCAGTTTTTGTTACAAATTGTTTTAGAGAGCTGTTGATTTGACTTTATAGTCATTTTGAAAGCTGTGATAAGTGGGGCGGACAATAATAAACCAACTAAGTGCAAATGTGGGTTGATATCTTTGTTACAGAAACTGTTCATGACACATTCCACTATTGTCTCGAAACCTTTTAGGGTGCAGACCTCCAGACAAAACCAGATGGCAAGATGACGCAGCCTGTTAATATGGTGCAGTTGCTCACGGTAAGACAAAACTGATAATGGTTTAAATTGTGTTCAGGATTGTTGGTCTGAACAAGAGTGGGCTTTGTCTGACATACTTGTCTTTGTTTTGTCTCACATTTAAACAGAAATACCCTATTGTGTGGCAAGGCCTGCTGGCACTGAAGAATGACACCGCTGCAGTCCAGTTGCATTTTGTCTGCGGAAACAAAGCTTTGGCTCATCGATCACTGCCTCTACAAGAAGGAGGCGCATTGCTTAGGATTGTCCAGAGAATGAGACTAGAGGCTTCACAACTGGAGAGTGTAGCCCGAAGAATGACTGTGCGCATCTTTTGTCCTACTCCCGTTGAGCAGTTTTTCTGTTTTAATTAAATGGATTCTGCTAACATTTACATTTTCCTCCTACAGGGGGACAGTGACTTCTGTCTTCTCCTTGCTCTGCCATGTGGACGAGATCAAGATGATGTCCTAAACCAAACTCAAGCTCTAAAGGCCGCTTTCATCAACTACTTGCAGACAAAGTTGGCTGCTGGTATCATCAATATACCCAACCCAGGTTCCAATCAGGTGAGACATGATTGGATTTTTTAAAGTTTAATAATGATTTGATGAAAAGGGATTATTTTAATTAATAAATCTTCTTGTATCTTGTATGTATCGTTCATGTGTGACCTCTATAGTCTCCTTTTTAAAACTATAACTATATAAAACTATTACTGGTATAATCTTGCTTAATGAAACGCCCCTTTTGTATCAAATCTGTTGGTTCTCTATAACTTCTTATGTGTAACCGATGTTTTCTTTGTTTTTCCAGCCTGCCTATGTGCTACAGATTTTCCCACCATGTGAATTTTCAGAGAGCCACTTATCCCAGCTCGCCCCCGACCTTCTTAACAGGATCTCTAGCATCTCACCACACCTCATGATTGTCATCACCTCTGTGTAACCTTCCCTGCTGGAAATAATGGATGTTCTTGCTGATGAGCCTCAGGAAACCAGAGGAATAGGAGAATTTGTTTTTTCCTGGACACAGTGGGAATGTGTAGGATATACCCTGTCAACATGTTTCTTTTTTCATTTGTTACTCCTGGCTGGTATTTTTGTCCTTCTCAAAAGAACTGAGGGATGGACCAAACCAGAATCAGTCTTATTTGACCATTTCTCTGCTGTATTTCTATTTATTGGAGTTTTATTTTAATGTTCGGAGATGCTCTGAAGAAAAAATCAGGATGTTTGAACAACAATGAGTGACTATCTGGGTGGCCTTTTTTTCTTTCATGTCTTTTATTGATTGTCATATTCATTTCTTCACAAGAGTGGATCATGGATGCTATTGCACCGCAATGGCTAAAAAGACATTTGAACATGTCATTTTAAATAATTATGTACAGACTTCCTCGCCCAGGCTTTCTTTTAGAGAAGGCCGAATTGTAAAACTATGGAAACCCTGTAGAGGACCACATTCGTTTAACAGCTACTTTAATTCCACCAGCTCTGCTTATTTTCTCACAATACTGAAGCAGTCACACTTGTGGCACCTGCATTTGTATTGAACAAGCTACAATATGATTTGGGAGTTTTTGAATACAGGACTTTGTAAATATTTTAAATATTTAAACTTTGACAATGGAACTTGAACTTGGACAACCTAACAGAGACTTGAACTCTGGGACAAACCAGAACGCAGAGTGTGGAAATTAAGATGGATATCCTTGATTTTTGGGTGTAAATACTTGTAACACAAGAAGGTTGGCAAACTCTCTTGTTGAGTCTGCTGATGGCACTTCATATTTTGTAACTCAAATAAAACAAACTCCAGAAAACTTGAATATTTAAGCTATAATCCTTATTTTATGTGGCAAGAAGCAAAACTTAGATGTTTGTTTTCACTCACTTTAATACTCGAGAAAGGCCAGTTACACTTACATTTAATACCACAACAACAAAAAGGTTTAAACGACAGAAGGGGTTTGAATGTAAAATGGTACAGCACTTCTATTATGAAATGATCAAATGGCAATTGACAAGCACAATAATGAAAAATTAACATGAATTCTGTGTAGGTGAAGAACATTTATAAAAAATTTACATATAATTTTGAAGTGTAACAATGGAATTGTGACTCAGTTGCATATTAATTGTTCATATTTCAAGACTTAGTTATTTTTAGTTCCAATGTATTTGATTTTGGTTGGTCATTAGATTATTTTATGAAACCTTGGTTATAGGATGTAATTTTAGCAAACTTAAACTGCTCCATACAACAGGTTGATTAAAGACTTGTCTTCAGAGCGAGCTGCATAATATCTGATAAATTGCTTCAAGTGATGTAACTTGAGTCGCCGTTGGTTGGGGTTGGAGAACACCCAAAAACAAGTTCATGGCTATTCTAATGTACACCGGGCCATGGTTAGCATTGCTAAGCCTCTGTCCTGATTGACAGGTCGGTGTTTAGCCACGCCCTAAAGCATGCCCTTCTTCATCGTCAATTTTAAAATGGGACCATAATTTACAAAATTAACATGCTGTATTAGACTTAAAACTAGAGATTGAGACCATAAACTCTTCATGATAATGTTTACTGAAGTAATAAATCAAGAGAAGTATGGCCATTTTCTCGCAGACTATAAAAGCCGACTTCTTTTTGCAACCAGTGGAGTCGCCCCCTGCTGGAAAGTAGATAGAATGCAGGTTTAAGGCACTTCTGCATTGGCATCACTTTTCAGACCCAGAAGCTCCATCTATTCTTTTTTAGGCTACAGTTTATGATTGGATCTGAAGACTAAAGGCCCTATTTAAACGGTCAACGGTGCAATCGCTTTCTGGTGCCTCAATATAGCAATGCGCCTGACCACACTGCATTTTAAGACCAATGGTACATTTGCTACTTCTTACACAACGTGGGCGCTGGGCATAAAATTGACTTGGTCGGAAATTAGCAATGGCAGCTATGATAGAGCCCTAAGAGTTTGAAAATGGAAAAAAAATCTGGGCGTGTGGAGTTAGAAAAAAGTGAGGTAACCAGACCTCTGTAGCCCACTCATCTCTGCTTGATGATACATTAGCTGCTACTAGCATAACACCTAAATCTCCAACTGAGCTGTTGGTGGTCAAGTTGCACTATGGGTAATGTAGGCGTTTAAACAAGGAATTAGAAAGCATGGACTAAAAAATAAGATATCTCTGTTTTTTCTGCATTATCTTAATATATCTTTTTTAAAACTGACCACCGTGAGTCCGACAATGTTATAGGAGTAGCCTACAATTCATACATACATACTGAATATAAACAGAAGGCTGTATGTTACATTTACCTCAAGGTAGGGCTGCACAATATATTGTGTTTTATTGTCATCGCAATGTCAACTTTTGCAAGAAGCACATATTTACCTTTGAATATCGTGTAACAACGTAATAAATGACATTCTGTCTGTAGACGTTATTTTGTCTGATACGCGCCATGCTGTTAACTCTGTGGCCAATCAGACAGAGCCCTTGCTGTTAGACATCTTCTGATTTAGAGTGTGGATCGGCCGCATTTTTCTGTCCGAGCCCAACACGCGTCCGACAGGAATTAAGATATTTATATCCGACACAGTTAAAATCAAATTTTTTTCTCATACTAATGACACATGTAGCCTATGTTTGTTTGTGTGGAAAGCTTTTATTAAGCAACTGTAGGAAGGCATTCGGAAATGTCAACAGATGAGACGGGCAACAAGCGCACGATAACACAGGGGCACACCTACAAAATAAGCTGTTTTAAATTTTAAATGTTCAATGCCTTATCGCGCTCATGTGACCGAACCCGAACATCATTTCTAAATATCTGTCCGAACCCAACCTGGCCCGTCGGGTACCGTCGGGCTCGGGTCGGGTATTCATCCTCTAGTCTGATTGGTCAGATTTTGACGATGTGGCACAAGCACAGGTACTGTGCAAGTCTGAGTCAAGAATTGAGTAGCCTACACTTTAATATCTGTTTATTTATTTTTCTCATATTGTGCAGCCCTATACCTCAAGGGGGAGTTTCTTTTAGTGCTAAAATACTACTTTATTTTAAAATTACATGTCCTAGTGTTTTAAATCTACACTGGAGCCAAAAAGTGCCACCAGCTGGTCTTCATACTGGGAAATGTTCCTCTTCATGATGTCCATACAGGGTCCCAGCAAACGCTCAAAAGCCTGGATGTCAATTACTGAAAGAAATAGAAAGTCAATTAAGATGATGTCATCCCATTGCAGGAATCTGTTTCCCTGTCTAACAAATGGAGTAGTTCCCCAAAAAGTCGTGAAAAAGTCTTAAAACGCTAGAAATTGGTGCACAAATAATTTTTCATTAAGAGAAATGTTTGGTCATGTAACAGAAAGACTGGAATTTAAGTGTGCTGAGATTTACATTTAAGTCTTGCCATTATTGGGATCCACAACAAACTCAGCAGTTGGGGCGTGTTTTAATATATAAACTTTTGTTGTTGAGTATCAGTAAGATGTCAAACAGGATGTCAAAACTGTTTATTTGGAAGATATTTAAATCACGAGGATCAGTTGATATAATGTTTTTAATCACAGTGAAACAGCAGGAATCTTACCTAAACATTTGGTTTCTCCCACAGCGTAAACTGATGCTGCACGAGGTTTGTTGGTGACCAGTGCCAGCTCCCCAAAATACTGCCCTCTAGAGCAGCGAGCCACCTCGACCTCTATGTTATCCTGCTGGCCTGCCTTCGTCTGTAACAGACATAAAGGAACCTGTGAGTCCTGCAGTCATTTAATAGCCTACATTGACACACATTACCAGACATAAACACTAAACTATTCTATCTACTTAATGGCAAATACTAGCAATCTTCACAGATAAAGAGGGTGAACAGTCATAATCATTTTTGAAGAGGCAACATAATTGATTTTGTTATAATGTTGGACACACTCACTTTGCTTTTTATCATTATCTTCACCTCTCCTGATTCCACAATGTAGAAACAGTCGGCCTCCTCCCCCTGCAGGTCCAGAAAGCATCAGAAACACCACGTTTATTAGGTCTAACGTGTTTTTGATTAACACAAAGGCAGCCACAGATGCAGCCAAAAACCTCCCAACACTGTACCTGCGTTATTAAGCGCTCTCCATCTTTGAACACATGTGCTCCCAAAACATCTACAATCTTCATTCTCTCGGAGAGCTTGTGAAAAGAAAATGAAGCATGATGACAACAAATACATGCATGCGACAAACCTGAAGTATAAGGTGACAACAACACGTCCACTTATTCTACAATGATCTTGTTTGTATAGAGTTTGTGTTCCTAATACAAACCTCAAGAGATTTCAGAAGAGGAACACACTCAATGAAGGCCTCATACATCCTCCTCTTCTTTGCATTATTTCTAACAATTAGTCTGTGAAATGTGGCTCGATCCTGAAAGAGAAATCAACAACAAAAAAACAATTTGTTGATGTATTTTATTTTAGCTTCACTTTTTATTCAAGATCATCGTCCTTTGTGGGACTCACCAGGCCCCACAGGGCTCCTTCCTGTGTTGCAATGATTGTGGCAGCCCGCGGCGTGTTGTACATGAGAGCCAGCTCACCAAAACTGCCCTTATTGTCATACTTTCCGACGCACACACTCACTCCATCCTTCTGCACAAAAATATCATACACACCCCTGGAGAGAATATAACACAGACGGGGAGTAGAAGTCTTTATAAATGTCATCTAGTTATAACATTATAAAAATCAATTTTAAAACCATCGCTCACCTCTCTATGACATAGAAATTATCTCCATCGTCTCCTTGGTCTATGATGTGCTCCTGAGGTTTGACCAACACCTCAAACATGCCGTCCAAAACCTCAGAGAACTGCTCCTGGAGGACATAAGGTGAGGGAAATGTATTTGTATAGCACCTTCCAAGTGCTTTACATACAACAGAAATGCATTAAGATGAGATATAAAGGTTGTTCAAATAGTGCAATAAAATAAAAGATCAAATGGAGTACAACAGTTGTGCGGCAGCTGCAGTGCAGTGTAAGATATGAATGAGCATTCCCCCATTTTTATTTAATAAAAGGCAGTGGCAAACTGAAAAGTCTTCAGCCTCGATCTAAAAAAAAGAGTTTTAAACAGAGTTTGTCCCAGATGTGTGGAGCATAAAACCTGAGTGCTGCTTCTTCATGATTTAGTTTGGGGGACAGTAAGCAGAGCAGCAGCAATGAGGACTCTGGCAGCAGCAGCAGTAGGAATAAACTACAGCTGTCTGATCTTGTTATACATTACACTCACATTAGGTGCTTCTCTGTGTGTGTGTGTGTGTGTGTGTGTGTGTGTGTGTGTGTGTGTTTGTCTGTAAAACGTAAACATAATATTCCAATTTTGTCTAACAAATGAAAAAGTCATCATCATCAAAAGGCCAATCAGTGTCGTACCTGCTCCAGGGTTTTAAACAGTAAAATGTCTTTGCACGCATCCTGAAGTCTGCGACGCTGCTCGTCCGTTTTGGGATACACAACTCGAGGCTCTGCGTCATCGTCCTCATCGTCATCAGGGTTGTACGCCTCTGCACAAACTGCAGCGGGACAAACGAATGAAAACTGTAGCCTACCGTGATCAACGGGGGATTAATATTGATCACACATACTGTTCCAGTTACTGACCTGAAACTCTGCGATTGTATTTACTGGTGGTGGACTCTACAGAGAGAGAGAGAGAGAGAGAGAGAGAGAGAGAGAGAGACAGAGGTGGATATATTAGACTACATTTCACAAGTCTATTGGAGCATAAAGAAGCTCATCATTCTTTATTCTTACAGAATGTATAACAATACTTTTTTCTCTTTTGTGTTTTTTTATATGCATAGTGAATTGCTTGAGTCAATGAGTGCTAATTTGTATCATGAGATCTGCTAGTTGTAGGTGGAGCGGCCGTTTTCTATAGCCAACTTTTTGTTCACATGGATGTTGACTGTGATGCAACAATCAATGCAAGATTTTTTTGGGAGATGGCAAACTTCAGTCCATGTACAGTTTCTCCATGTCCTCTGTGTGATTTTGACACCATAAACCTTTTGGGGTGTAAAACATCTACAAAATGGAATTTTTAAGTTATCTTTCATTTGGAGGACACAGAGCAGAAAACAAACAAGATGGTGTAATAATACTCACTAACAGTGTCTTCCTCCTCCTCCTCTTCATCATCCTTTTTGGGCTTATTTGACTTTGTTTCAAAGGTCACTCCTTTACATGCAGGCTTGGCGCTGTGTTTCTTGGCTCTTTGGTCGTTTCTTTGGCCCTGCAGAACTTGTGTAAAATGCTGCACTGCAAATTCAACCAAGTTTGGCGGCCTGCGGCGAAGCACCTCCACAGTGTATCCCTGCAGCAGCTCTTTCAAACCAGCTGGTATCTCCACATTACTCATCGTCCAGGTTCAGAGGTCACGAGTTGGAGTTTTGATAGGTCCGATTAACCCTAAATCTAAATATCAAATGCTTTGATTTGAAATATCAAATCCAAGCATCAGCTTGTCCCACAGGTTTGATAAACATACTTCTGTTCGGACCATCATCATCATCATCATCATCATCGCAGGAGCAAACGGACTCCTCCTCCTCTCGTCCCAGTAACATTTCAGCAGCTTATTGATTTCTTTATTTAGCACGGCCTGTCGGAAAGTATTGACCAGGACTTTTCACATCAGATATAATTAAAGGCTGTCCGATGGATTACGACACAGAACTTGATGATTTGGCAAAGAAACAACAGAGCGAGAGCGAGAGAGAGAGAGAGAGACTATGTAGTTCTACTTACTAAACTCAGTGCATTTTATTACGCATTTTAATTCTCTTATTTCTCATATTATTATCACTCAGTTTATTATCATCATTTGTTTTTGTTTTTTAAATGCATGTCTTTTTTTTTTAAAGCATGGACAGACCATGCTTCTGAGATTTATGACAACAAATCCAAATAAAAAGAATTTAATGGCTGGGTAGGCTCAGTTGGTAGAGCAGGCGCACATATATAGAGCTTTACTCCTCAACGCAGCGGCCGTGGGTTCGACTCCGACCTGCGGCCCTTTGCTGCATGTCATTCCCCCCCTCTCTCTCCCCTTTCATGTCTTCATCTGTCCTGTGGAAATAAAGGCCTAAAAATGCCCCAAAAATAATCTTAAATAAAAAAAAAGAAAGAATTTAGAAAAATAGTGCACGACTAATTTCTAAATATGGATCTGTTTTTTTATTTCTTTACATGTTGACATTCATATATTGTTCAATCACTCATTAGTGATGACTACTCTCATAATTTCACATGAACACAAACAGAAAGTGTAGCTAGCATCGGTGGTCACTGAGTGGAGGGTGACCTCACAGGAAGCAGACAGTTAGAAGGGCGTGTATTGCTGAGAGACTGAACACACACAGTACAACGTAATGCACCTTTTCCCTGACATGTACACCTGCTTGCAGATAACAAAAGGTAAGGCACGCATATTCACTTCACTCCTTTTCTTATATAAAAATAACACAATTTAAGAAATCAAGTAAAACAAAAAGGAGTGAGAACATTTGACTGTGTGTGTGTGTGTGTGTGTGTGTGTGTGTGTGTGTGTGTGTGTGTACACTGGCACCGAGTCATCCCAGCCTCTCTGCAGGTCTGAATGATCCAAATGCTCTACAGTACTATGAGGTCTTATAGATATATAAGCACATTATTGGAAAATTTTTAAAATCTCTTTGTGATTCTGTGTGTGTGTGTGTGTGTGTGTGTGTGTGTTCATGTGCTGCTAATAACTGCGTTGTGTTAAAACAGTTCTGTTCCTGGGATTCACATACGAGACGATGCCGAGTCTTCATCACAGGTCGGGTGCTAACCAGTTCAGGAACTTCATTGCGAGTTCAAATCCTAAGAAACAAGCCTGAAAAAAACAAGATACACACAGACAAAACCATTTAGCTTGTGTAGCATATTGATGGAATAAATAACAGATTTCTAACATAACTTTGGGTTTTCTTTGACAAAATGTACACTATTAATGTATTGTTGTTTTCTTTAGTCTACTAAATGTCAGATAAGAGTAAAAATTGCCATCATGCTGTCTGAAACAACAGTCCAAAACCAAAAGATATTCAGTTTTCTATCAGTTCAGACAAACAAGGTGCAAATTTAAATGTTTGGGATTTTCCTTGAAAAATTATGTTTCTGTTAACTTTCTGTGAGTCAATTAATCAATCAATTGTTTGAGCTGTACTGTCCACTTTTTAAAAAATGCACAACAAATTGCCTATCAGCTGATATTATTTTAATTGGTGATAGTTGGCCAAGTGCACAATGAAATATTGTCTGACAAGCACGTGATTATATAAAGATTCAGAAATCAGCTGTAAACACTGATTAGGGTCCAGAGGTGCACATTTATTGGCTTGGAAACATACTTTGCATTGTACCTGTACAAATCATTCTGGTGGGAGAAGGAAAAACAGATTTTGGTGTTTTAAGTTAAAATATACTGTGTGTGTGTGTGTGTGTGTGTGTGTGTGTGTGTGTGTGTGTGTGTGTGTGTGTGTGTGTGTGTGTGAATTAATTTATAGTCCATAGCTTTGTTTTTTTTAGTCTTAAGACACAAATCTACAGATCAGTGTAGCGATTGGACTAAATCCGATCTATAGCTAAGTTATCACTTAGTTATCACTTAGATTATAGATAGAGCTATAGATTGGATTTAGTCCAATCGCTTATGTACGTCATTTTCCAGTATTTACCCTGTCCTGCTGCTACTAATGACAATATTTATTTTCATTGCATAACATAAATATTACCACAGCTTCTTTATCCTTGAACTTCTCAAACTGAACACTACTTGTTGTCCAAATGTACCATTTAGCTCTCGTGAGCCCGGTTACTGAAACAGAAAAATAAGTAAAGTGAACTCACTGCGTTTGCAGGGAAAGCTCTAAGCATGACAGCATTGAAGCCCTTATACAGAGAGCCCACGCCCTCCTCTCTGATCAGCTCCCGCAGAACGTCCCGAAAACCGTTGGGATATTTTCCTTCAGGAGCTGCGGGAGAGCCACAAAGAAAAAGTCAGGTTCAGCAATATGGAAAAAAGTGAAGACATTTTTCTAGAAGTAATAAGTAACTAGTAACTTGTTTTAATCTTAAAAGGGTGTTTCATAACTCATCAAGAGGCTTCTTTGGTTCTCCTGACTGATACAGATTTCTAGGAATACTTTACCTCTCCATTAAACCCAGTTTGAACTGACAACGTTTCTAGATATCATACTACCTGGATGATGGAGACTCATCATAGGTACTAAACACTTAACTTTTTATTGGCTTTTTCAGTATCCTATGTTTAGGTAAGACCTTTTTACTACCCCATGGAGTTGATTGAATTTATGTACAGAAATACAGCTGGCAAAAAGAAACAAAAAAAAGTAAAAGCAGCCCATGTTTGACTGAACATACAGTATATATACATACTATACTGTATAATACATACTGAAACTTTTATTTTAGCCTTAACAAACTGTTGAATCTACAAACAAACCTGTTTGGAAACGAGACTTGAGTACGTCGGCTGGAATTGCGACCGCCCAGTTAAAGATCCCGGCCATCCCCCCAGCAAACAGCACACTGGGAATGCTGAGCTCGCTATGGCTGCAGGGAGAAGACAACAGGCTCAGCTAATCAGATGTCTTTTGTCCAATAAAACAGACATTTGTAAATACTGGGACAAATATTCACCTTTTTCCTGCTGGTGTAAGGAGGTTCTTCAGCCACTCGTAGGAGGTGAAGTACATCCCACTTGCTGGAACATCTGAGTGACGAAACCAAAAAAAAGAGTGACACACCTTAACCTCCATAACATACAAAATATAGTTACCTTAAATTGATCAATAACTAAATAGATACATGTGAATGTTTCTATGTAAACATACAGTACTTTACATCTTCTGCCAGAATACAGGAGTGGTTTGATATTCATTTTCTTAATACAAGAACACGCATTAACAACGACGCTGTGATAACAACCCTACAAGAGGGTTGACAAAATAATGATAACACTTCGTGAAAATGAACTTAAACTTAATCACGGTTACAAACATTATTACAAAAGAGGGTGGTAATAAATTACATATCAACCAGCTGATGTGATGTATCAAGCAGTCAGCAGTTTGATAGGGCTTCAAAGGGGAAAATGACTGAGCTCTTTAAGTCCAAACACCTGTGTGAAAATGTAGTGCCAAAAGAAACAGCTGATTGACGGCAAGTTAAAGTGGTGAAAATATATATATATATATATATATATATATATATATATATATGATATTCTTTTTTTAGGTGGTTAAAGTGTGTTTTGCTGCTTCACCTGTCCACAGCACCAGTACATTGCTTAACTGCTGTGTCAGCTACTCCTGTCTTTCTTCTTAAAATGGGGGGATTGCCGAACAGCATCTGCTGTACACAGACTATGGACAAGTACCTCATACAACTCCACTTTAAAAAAATCCAAACTATCCCTTTAACAGCAAGTTGTGTTGATCTTTCAGAGTAGAGCAGCACCTCTCATGAGAGTCAGAGCGGTGCCTTTGTAGATTCCTCTGATCCCAAACTCTCTGTACAGCTGTTTGACACAGTCCATAGGACCGGCATACTTCACCTCTCCTGATGCTGCCTGGATCTGCACACACAGAAACACACACACATTATTTTACACTCACTGTCATTTCATTTTGGCATGTTGAATTAACTATTATTCAGTCCTGAGGAAACTGTGAGTAGATCCTGTATTTCTGTACAAACACATGACCTCTGACCTGCAGGAGGCATTTGATGCGCTCTCCAGGAGCCATGATGGCCGTGGTGAACACACCAGACAACATCCCAGCAGCAAACAGCTGTGGATACCTGCAGGAGACAATGTACGTACATATGAGCATTTCAAACAGTTGAATAAACAGTACAACCACCTACGACAAAGCAATCACCCACGTAAGAATATCATCAGGGGTTCTCTGTTGTAGTTTCTTGCCCAGTCCAAATCCGAAGAAACACACAGCAAACATGGGTGTGACGCCGATGATCGGGGCCGCCATTCCTCTATAGAGCCCTTTAACACCCTGTGAGGGAAGAAGATAACAAGGAAACATCAGCATGAGGGAGGAAAGACATTTTATTATATTAAGGCAGCATGCTTCCTCACCTCTTTGGCTAAGGTCTTTTTACAACAATCAATGGTCCCAGCATACAGGAGGCTCTCTCCAGGTTTGGGTTTGGGCTGAGTCTGTAGACGCACCTGAGAGAGAAAGGAGGACACACACAAAAGATCAAGCATCACAGCGGCAGCAGTTTGGACCTCACTTTGTGCACAATGAAAGCCAGGTGCATAAAGAAATGGTGACCTCAACCCCATCTGACACCTTTAGGATGAGTGACTGTAAATAAATCTAATATTAGAACATAAATATTCCATCTTGCGAAGGGCTCATTGCATTGGTGGGATATTGTCTCAAAATATTTACAATTCAAATTTATATTTTATTTTTTGTGAGAGCATACTCCACTCATGAAATGGGCCATTTACAAGATGGAATAACAAGCACAGTACAGCTGATGTATACAGAGAGCACCTGTATGTGATTACCACAAATACCCAGCAGCGCTTCTACTCCACTGTCTCAACGTTTAGAGAGTAAATGTTGGACTGAATTTGTCTGGTGGCCAGAAACACACCTTGAAAATGAATGCTAATCTTGCTCTGTGTTTGCTGGATGAGTAGATAGGCAAGTGTTTGTAATAACGACTTTGTAAGGGGATATACCTATATTCTATATTATACTGTCTATGGGCTATACTATGTGTGTTTACTGCTTGTTACCATTGTGTGAACTGCGAAGGAAAACAAAATAAACATGACAAAACTTGTTCGAAATGACCTTTGGCATTTCGGAACTGCAATTGGCTGATTGATCAGCGTAGCTCTATCGAAGAGTATTGAACTAATTACTGTAGGTCTAGTACTATAATTATGGATGGCAACATTCCTGCATCAAGGTGAGATCTCTGTCTGTGCAAAAGGCCAGCAGTGAGTGGAGGCATGCAACAGAGTGAATGTGGGTCAAAGGTAACGTTACTGACGTTAGTAGCCTAAGGTTACTCCGGTTACTCTGAGCTCTAATAATTACCTTAATGGTGTCGAGTGGATGTCCTGCGAAGACGAGACAAATGCCACCAAATCCTCCGGCGAAGAAGTTCTTCATCGGACTGATCTGCTGCTGCTGTTTGGACATTTTTACTTTCTGCTCTGCTGGAAGAAAAAACACAACATACTGAATGAAACCAACACCGGAAATGAACTCAAACACACTGGAAAATAATAAAAGACAAGAAATAACGTAACCTGTGGTCGACGGTGTCTCTGTGAGGTATCTGTGTGAGGTGTATTTGTGTGCTGCTATCACCCCTGACTGTTAGACCCATAGATATTTACGACCTTTGACCCACTTATTCAACCGGTCCGGTTAGACTGCGACACAGCCGTACACTGGTACATCTCCGTTTGGCGTCCGGGGGGAAACTGTCAACTTTTGTTTGAAAAGGGAATAAATAAATAAATAAAGTTTACGCATACAAATATATACGCCTACATAAATTGCGTAATCTAATATGTTAATTATATTTAAATCTAAAATATACGTTATTTATGTTTGTTTACAAAATAGAGCTGGTAAATTCTCTGTTTATGTAAAAATTAAATTCCATAGAACAATTATTACTATATTATTTTTTGTATCTTTTGCTGTATATTTAGATGAAGAAGAAGCGGAAAAAGAGGGTGTAATATTGTTATATAATATACAGTTTGCAATACAATTAACAATATTTACATACAGATAAAATAAAGATACTAAAGATAAAATATGATTAAACAAGAAACCACCATCTCTGTTATTTATCAAGATTGTGTACGTCTTTAAATTTCATCTGCAGTCAGCGCTCAGTTTATGTCTTGAAGCTCTGCTTTCTTTCTTTTGTGATGTATAATTTTCAATATTACAATATTAATTTACAATATGTTCCACACAAAGATATCTCCAGCATTTCATTAATACAACAAATTAATATACTGTATGTAAACCAAAGTTACAATTAACAATAAAACAAACACGCAAACATATGCATAAGAAAGGAAAAAGAGAAGGGAAAGGAAAGGAAGGAAAACGGAGAAGGAGTAAAATACAGGACCATAAATACTTTTTTTCCCATTTACTATGATTAACTTTAGACTTGCTGGACACACTCAGCTGCTTTGGACTGCTGCCAACAGTCTCACTTAAAAAGAAATAGCCTCCTGTTTGCATGAGTAACAAGGTGGGACCTACAACGTGTTTCCAAAACTGTTGTATTATTTTGTAAAAGTGTACTGTCACACAATCAACAACAACCAATCCGACCACTTCCACTGTTAAAATATAGCTTTATTAGTTTTATTATAACACAGTCGTAGCATTTTTGCAGACAATGTTGATCATGGAAAAAGAGATGCTCCCTTCTCTCACACGTACGGTAAACAGACACACAAATAATCAATGAATGCTTGGAAATGAACTAAAAACTGATAGCAGTTCTGGATTGCGTCTACCTTCTTAGAAACATGTTTCAAGATGGGGTAGCCATGCCAGGGACAAAATGTTAAAGTGTAAGATGGGAGAAGATCAATCACTACATCATGGGGAAGAAACAAGGAAAGGTACATGTTGCTGTTAAAGTATTATAACATTAAGAGAAAAAAGAAATGCTGTGTATTTCCTCTCCATTGTCTTGATTTTCAGTAGGAGCATCAGATAATAACTGGACATTAACAACAATGACTAATGTATTATCTTGAGTAATAACTGCAGAACACTTTTTCCCCTCCAGCAAGCCACAGCTCACAATAGCCAAGACTCATTATATTACAGCAATAATACAAGATACTATATAACGCCGTATTGCAGCACAGTTAGTTTGAATGTGAACGCAGCATACAGACATTAATCTGTAAACAGTCAATGACTTCTGAAGCTAGAGGAGCTTTGCATATGTAAGTACAGACCGATCATCTTAAAGTGTTTGAAAAGCAGTAAAGAGACAAAAGTACCAGACTGAGAAAACTGCAGACGGCGTCACAGGAGAGACTCAATATGTAGCAGCAGGTTACTCAGCGAAAAGCTTAGTAATGATAACACATGAGTCAGTGTGCTTTTTTCTCACTAGAATAGTAACACGCTTGTTCATCACATTCTACTTGACATGAATTCTAATTATAATGAACGAAGGGGTGAATGAAAGAGGAAGTCAGTTTTTAGAGTATTATACTCTGTTAAGAAAATAATGCTGCAGTAACACACAGTAGTTTGGTCCCACTACAAGGGAAGCACATAGAGTATTCTCACAACAGATCAAATAATGGCACATTTATCTTCCACATGACTTAAAATCTGCCTTTTTCATTATTTCTGGTTAAATTTGTTCTGAAATCATTTTGGTTAAAGATATTTTGGTTAGAATAAGGATTAGTCATGGTTACGGTTACTTTTAATTCAAAATACTATGAGAATATACAGTTAATTCTTACTATTGCAAGGAATTCACTGTAAAACAGCTCCAATGTTTGGCCTATATTTTGGCTTGGATTGTTGATCAGTTGGTTCTCCTACTATGACTAAACCTCATAGGTTTTTTTGTGCATTTGTCATGTTTTTCACTTCTTGAAGAACACCAGAGAAAAAAGCCCCACTCCTTTTTCAAATAAAATTAATTTAAGAAGAGAGAAGTTGTGATGCATTATGCTGCATGCAGCATGCTGCAGCTGTGGACTACAAGTCCAAGAAAAACATTGGCAAAACTGATTCACTTCTCTCAGCACATGCTGGCACAGAATATGGGGCGTCCCATCAACCATCAGTTCTTCTTATTTCAAACTTTATTGTACCTCCCTGCAGTAGACAGGAGCAGACTACAGTGTGTGAGCATAATACTGATATGGTTAGTCCTGGTTCTGACAGATCTGTGGGAACTCCTTGTAGATCTGCTGTACAATTAGCTTATCCATCTGTTTCACTGTAGCACTCCCTTCATCCTCTCCTGGATCTTCCTCCTCCCTGAGAATCCTCTGCAGCACCCCCTGCAGGTCAGACAGGCGGTGCTGGTGCTCGAGGTAGTCCGTCGAGCGTATTATGGAGTGCATGAGGGAGAGATACTCCATCCTCAGCTTCACAAAAAAGCAACAGAGGAGATTTTAATCAGACATGGTAACAAGCTGTCAATTTAGCAGGTATCATTAAATAAATAGTTCCACATTTTAGGAAAAAACGGCTATTCACTTTCTGGCCGAGGGTAAGATGAGAAGATTGGTACCTCTCTCAGACATGAGAGTGGTATCAATCTTCTCATCAATCTTCTCATCCCAAATTGTGAAACTATTCCTTTAAAGCCTGAGACTAATCTGTAGCTGTTCGGTGTGTCCAGGTCTCACCTTGTCTCCAGGTGAAAGGTCAGATATTTGTCGAACGGCGATGTCAATCATCACCATCATGTCAGTGCGATAGAAGATGTCAGCGGTCTCTCGGCTGGCGAAAACATCCTGCAGAAACTTGAGCACTGAGTGCGGTGCAGGCGGAGCATGTTTGAACATACACACAGGGTCGTCTGGAGAGGACGGGGCAAAGAGTGAGTGATGATGTCGGTGGACGGAAAGCTTAGATGCAAAAGGAGAAATATGACATATGGTATTTTACCGCCTCGGTTCAGAAGCAGCAGCATTTTCTCTGACAGGATCTTGACATTTTTCTTCTTCAGCTCCTGCATGATCACATTGCTGCCGGGTGCTGGGTCACACAGACAAGACACAAAAAACTTTTGTTATGGTAAAACAATAAAAGCTCTTTTGTAGGTCAGCTGAGCTGGAAAACAAATAAAATAACAGCTTAGAAGTCTGTTGTGCATTACTGCGCCTATAGACCTTTTTTAGGCAGACATCTTCCCATTTCTTTACTTGACTTTGGCTTATCATGTCAGTTGTTTTGTATTACATTTTGTATTGTTGCTTGTTATGTACCTTTTTTATCTCTGTAATGTTGTTTATCTGTATTGAGGCAGATCTTAAACCATCTGCCTTGACTGGAAAGCACTTTGGGTCAACACCTGTTATTTTAAATGTGCTATATAAATAAGGATGACTTGACATTTAGATGTATCATAGCAGGAAAAGCACAGGTGTTACTTATAACATTTATGCTGGCTCTGATACATTTAAGTTTCCCTGTAAGCAAAAACCCCAACACTGGGACCCTGGAATTGGTAAACAGAAATAGAACGCAGCCATCATTAATGTTATTATTTCCAGCTATGACAAGTCAAAATGTCTGCTGGGAAAGGCTCCATGGTGGCTTTTCTCACCTGTGTGGTGCAGGTTGAAGGCCAGCAGGAGGTTCAAGAAGATGTCAGGCAGCTGCTCTGTGGGATCAGAGGGAAGTCCGTCCTCCACCACACCCAGCAGAAACTGAACAAAGTCAGCATTCAAGTGTTCTGAAAGCAGGGTGGGTCAGGATTACCGGTATATTATCCCTTTAATACTTTAATACATGCATAAAGTTCAACATGTTGGCTGGGTTGCACCAACAAGGATTCATTTTGAATGATTCAATTTAAACCTCTCCTTAGATGTTAGTTTAGTTTTACTCTAAATCTAGATTCAATTTAATTCTGTTGCACCAAAACGTTAAACTCCAATTTCAACTGTTATCCAGTATTACAGTTTTTGATGATCGCTATGACAATTTTTTAAATACTTTTAACAACTTTCCTAAACTCTTAACGCACCAACACACCTACAACACACGATTGGCAAAACAGTTAATTTCCTGCTCAAAATCACACATTGTAAACTTAACTCCAACACTGATTTTCAAAATACAATAATTCACTAACACAACACACTAAGTCTAACAAAACAATGCAATCATGTCTCAAAATCAAATAATTCTTCCAAAACATTAACACATGTTCTCTCCAAACAGGAACATTTAATCAGTCATAGCACAATGTCATAAACACACTAACATCAGATGGAATTACAGAAACTGCATTATTTAATATGTCAGGTCTGCCCTTATATAACTGACAATAGTGATTGTTTTGATCATAGATTGTGTTTTGCAGTTTCTGTTGAAGCCTCTCTATATTTTTGTTTTGTTGGGTTTAGTAATTTTTTTTTAAAGATTATTTTTTGGGCTTTTCCACCTTTATATGACAGCACAGCTAGGTGAGAAAGGGGAAATAGAGGGGGGGAAGACATGCAGTAAATTGTCACAGGTCAGATTTGAACCCTGGACCTCTGCATTGAGGCATAAACCTCCAAGTATATGTGCGCCTGCTCTACCCACTGAACCAACCCAGCCACCGTTTAGTTTCTTTTGCTGCAGAGATTCAATACAAAAAATGATTGACCCATCTCAGAGTAGCTTTATATAATGTACAGTTTATGAAAAAAAGGAGACAGAGACAGAATTGTCCTGTTACTCCGCTTCCTCTCCCTCGTGAAGGCATTGTTCTTATTTTCTGAGTTCATCTACAGTATATTGTTCAAATAGGTCCTCTTTTACTGTACTACCATATATGATCATCTGATTTAAAGAACCTCAACACCTGAGCGTGTTTCCCAGAAGGGAATCAGCTGTGATTGATCTCTTTGCATAACTTCAATCAGCTGTTTCTCAATAAATGCATGTATAAAATGCAGGGGATATATTTGTGTTTCAATTTAAAATATGATCAGCTGTTCACTTTGACTTTAGCGTATAAGTTAGGTTTAGAACATGATGTTATCTGTTCTGACATACAGTTTGAAAGCATTTGTAAATTGGTCAGTAAAGATCCATTGTTTTGGTGGAGTGTAAAAGAAGTTCAAGCATTTTAAATTTTTGTTAACTGTATGCATTTTGTGTCAAAGCAACAAGAAATGTGTTAATTGTATAGCCTACACAGACGGATGTTGTGCTAACTGTGTTAAGAGTTTAGGAAAGTTGTTAAAAGTATTGAAAAAAGCATCATAGCAATTGTGAAAAACTGTAACTGGTCTTGCTTTGCCAGACCTTCCGCCACAGCGCTGCGGAAGAGGGTCTGGCTAGTCCACACAGCATTGCGGGATGGGAGAAAAACGTGCATATTAATCATATAATAATAATAATAATAATAATAATAATAATAATAATAATAATAATAATATTATTATAACCGGTATCTGGAAAGTAATTCAGAATCATCACACAACTTAATTAGGTTAAGTCTGTCTCCTAACTTGATTATTTTGCTCAATCAATCTTAAAGGGCCGACATTTTAAAAGTCAAATGTAAGTTTAAAGTTAGTCTATATCCACTACGTTCCACTTCCGGGATAATAATATTATTATTATTATTATTATTATTATTATTATTATTATTGGCATTTCTTTAAACCAATCACAATTGTCATGGGCGGCACTAAGCTCCGCAGGGAGCCGCTGCAAAATAGCCTCGGGAAGGAACTTGTTGTCGTGGAACATGTGTATGTTCAAAAGTTGTTTTAGTCTTGCAACCGAAAACTCAGTTTGGACAGATAGTCTAGCTAGCTGTCTGGATTTACCATGCAGAGATCTGAGGAGCAGTTAACCATAGTCTACATAAATCATTTAAAAAAAAAAAAGCGTAAGGAAACGGACATCGGCGAAAAGACATGCATCCGGCGGAATTTTTTGCAGCACCGGAGCAAAGTGGAACGTCGTGGATATAGACTAACTTTAAACTTACATTTGACTTTTAAAATGTCGGCCCTTTAAGATTGATTGAGCAAAATAATCAAGTTAGGAGACAGACTTAACTTAATTAAGTTGTGGGTTGATTCTGAATTACTTTCCAGATACCGGTTCAGCAAGGAAACTGTTCTGGAGGTAAACAGAAAGATTGGACTAACTGTCAAACATGGCAGTGAAAGGACTGCAGCTGTAACATCACCAATGCTTGAACTTCTGGTGGCCCTAAGATTTTATGCCACCGGATTATTGCCAGCTATGATTTATATTGCTCCATTAATATGGCCAACACATTTTTAGGAGAAATTCGAGCTTCACAGTGCGTAATGTTAGACTAACTGACTTTTTAGCTAGCTTGCAAACAATGTAATGAGCAGCCAAAAAAACCCGGTTCCCCTCTCTCTTTTATAGCCTACTTACTAGTTCCGACAGCACATTAAACATCAATAAACTTGGATTTACTAAACAGAGATTTTTCATTGTGTGACAGAGCTCTGCTCATGATTTTAAATCTGAATTCCCTCAGTTTAAACCTAGTTTTGCTAAACTCTGATTAGAACTAATCTTAGATGAAAGATAGATACTTAAATTAATCCTTGTTGGTGCAACCTAGCCAATGTAGTTTTTCACTGTTTTGGAAGAATCAACATTGTACATCAGTGATATGCAGAGGTAAAATATACATATGTTATATGCCACTGAAAAAATAACACAGAAGCTTTATATATACACCATACCGTAGTGATGATATGGCACCTGTTCGCCCATTGAGAAGATCATAGTAAGTACCAAAGCTGTGTAACACATCTTCTGGTGCACTGAGGGAAGGAAAACGTGTAATTGTGCTCAATATTAATCTTGGAGAGTACTAGAGATGAACAAGAGAACAGTGAGACCGTGAACAGTAAATATTTTCACCTTGTGTGTCATTCTGTAAGTCCCTGGCCAGCTCCATCGGGAGGATGGAGTTGACGAGGGTGGAGATGAGAGAAGCATCCAGGCTGCACATCGCCCCAAACACTTTGAGCAGCAGCAGCCGCAAAGACACACGATGCTCCTGCATGGTTACATGATGGCAACAATGAGCCAACACCAAACAAATGTACATTGAACATCACCAACATTGTCACTTGAACACTGTAATTACAGAACCCCCGCAGTCAGGTCACCAAGGCTAAAATCTAATTCACTAGATGATCATTTGCATATGTAATCAAGAACAAATATGAACTGAATATTATTGTTGAAGCTACATGTGCTAGGCTCCAAGGGCAAAAGAAAAAAATAAGTCTGCCATCTTTGAGTCACATTCTTATATAAACTGACTGTATAAAGATGATCATAATAATAAAGAAGAATACACTTTGAATAACCATAAGAGGTAACTAGACAACATTATCTGTACAGGACTATTACATTTTTCTTGAATACAGATTAGTTTTAAGTTCAGTGTGTTCAAAATAAAATGGTAATGTCTTACCATCTGATAATATGAAACCAGAGACAGCACATTCTCATAGTGGTTGGCCTTGCACATCCTCTTACACACCTCTGGATCTGCATCAGTCTGAAAAATACATCATCTTTTAGTTGTAACAGCAATGATATAATAAAATTATCAACTTCCTAGTCGTGGTCCCCGGACACACCAGAGGAGGATTACGGAGCCCATTTACAATTCATCTGGACCTCCCAGCCCTGAGGTTCATGACAAACTGCCAACAGAGTATATTTGGCAGCCTGAAGAGTTTACAGATTCAGTCCCTAACCACACTGTTGGATTTGTAAAGTCGCCTGAGCCGGTCTGATCCCATCAAACATGTCTGGTATTTACAGCACGACAGCTGGACGGGTCCTGTGGTCACATCCCAGATTCATCCCGAGAGTTTTTATATCAAACAAATAATTATGAGGATAAAGCATTGATATCAACTCTGAAATTCTTGTCGTATACTGGGTGTTGAATTAGTGGCTTCCTATTTTTCCAGCTTTCACTAAAAGTTTGCATTTAAAACATGTTACATCACTGTGCATATTAATACATAATGACTCATGTTGGATCACATGTGTTCTTGTGTGTTTATAAGCAGATTTTGCCTTGATGTTATTACCGTTTTGTGACGTCTATTTTGCTGTTCCTGTGTTATTATCCAGCTTGTTAGATATTTAATGCTTTAACTGTGTAGCACTTTGCAACCTTTGTTTTGAAACATGTATTTATGACTGACAGACATTCATATCTGTGAAATCCATCTTTACAATGACGACTTCAGTCACATCTTCTTACACTTACTCTAGTAAACAGACATCCTACAGACTGTTGGGAATCGTTACAGGAGGTCAATAGTTCCCTGCATCATACCAGTATCTTGAGCAGCTCCTCGAGGTAGCAGGCGATGAGAGCGTGGTCCTCATGAAGCGCCCAGCTACGCTGCTGAGAATCGTCCCGGTGACGGGTGAGGTCGCTGAATATCACCTCCAGCCTCTGTTCATCGTGACACACCTGACCCTGCGGCAGCGCTGCACTCAAATCCTACAGAGACAGAAAACATTATGACACACCTATTTTTGCTACAACTTGAAATACCAGTACAGAGGAACATTGTCTACTCTCTGACATAGAAAGTAACTTAAGGCGGGTGATCATTTTCTGCGGGTTCATCACTATGAACACCTTTCCCATTATAAATAGCGATTTTATCCATTGATAATATAAAAATCATAAGCATTAATAAAACATATACAGGCTTGATAGTCATCCGAGCTACAACCCTCAATTTGGTTTTGTTTCAAACTCGTTGTGTTATCAGTGTTTTGCACTCAGCTCTAGTGTTGAGTGTTTCCTATCTAAACACTGAAGAGACCCCTAATAGACCACAGAGTATTTCAGGCTTTATAATTGGATAAGTGAGGTCGGAGTATGCACATGTGTCACCATGTAAATACAGGATGCAGCCAAAAGCTTTCAGTGTTTGCTGTTTGACGTTGCATGACACACTACCCACTATTAAACACCTTACACCCACCGGATGAAACAGAAATATCTGCCAGGAAAGAAGTTCACTTCAAGCTTGGTCAAGCTTGCGTTTAAAAACAGGAAGTGAGTGATACTGTGAGTCCTCTACCCTGCGTCTCAAAAGAACTCTGAGAAATGTCAGCTAAATGCAGACTGAGCTGTAACTCTAAACGACACCAGTATTCTCCTTTAAGCTGGCGGGGCTCCAGGATGCTGAATACACACGATGTATGGGAAACAAATCTGACCTTCCTCTCCACCAGCGAGAGGAGAACTTGCTCCAAATCAGAGGAGGCTTGAGGCAAGGCCGTCTGCAGATGGCCAACCACCACACCGACAGCGACCCGCGACAGCTCGTAACTCAAGCCTGTGTTCTTTCGTACCAGCTCGATCAGTTCGCCCCCGATAGTCGTGGGAACTGGCTCAGGGGTAGTGGGGCTGCCAGGAGGGCTTTCAGCGATAGACGGGGGGGCGACAGGCCATTCACTTTCCGGCTGCTCCTCCACAGTGGGCTGTGAAGGAGGAGGCTGTGGAGCCGGGCTCTTTTTTGCAGGAGCTGGCTGAGGAGCAGAGTCAGAGGGAAGCACGTCTGGAGGCTGTGCAGTGAGCTTCACACGGGAAGGCACAGGAGGAGGGGGGGTGCTGGAAACACTTGGCAAGCTGACATCAGAGGAGACCGGTGAGTGGGAGGAGCCAGACTCTAAAGAGGTGGTGCTGATCGAGAGCGAGAGAGCAGGGGACGGAGGGAGAGAGGACACTCTGGAGGGGACCTCCGGCTCGGCTGGGGGACAGAGAGAGAGAGAGAGAGAGAGAGAGCGAGCTCTAGTTACAGAGAGGAGAAGGAACAGGATGACCTGACTAAGAATAGAGTGTGTTTGTGAAGTATAGAGCTGCAGCAGGTAGCAGCAGTTGAATGCAGCAGCAAAAACGCTGCGCTGTAATCTGTGAGATTGTAATAAACTTATAAGTGATGTGATGAATGCTAAGTAGAAAAAAAGTGTCCCCAGCGCTGCTCTCTGAATTCTCACCTGGACGCTGGCTGTTTCGCTGTTTCTCAGGGGGAGGTGGGGTGATCGGAGCCGCACGTCTAGGTTGAGGAGGCACCTGCAGGAAGTGAAACTGATTAAATACAGGGGCATTTGAGGGCATATGGTGTGTGTGTTGTTCTATACTGCATAAAATGAATTTATTTAAATGTCTCTATTCCTGGGTGATGTCAGGATGGTTTCATATGCTCTATTTTATAACACCACGGACACTGCTAACATTTTAATCTCAAAGACAGGCTGTGTTTTTGACCTGTACATGGATGGAACCTTTTCTAATGAACTGATCAAGTACCAATCCCTTGTTGCAAAGATTTGTTTGCTAGGATATTAATGTAGATTAAGAGTATTTAGTTGGCAGCCTTAAGCATGTTCACAAATGCATCTTTATTGAGTCACAATTGCAAGCAAACTTAATTTTTTATAGCACCTTTCGATGTTAGAAGTGCTTTACAGGAAGAAGGATAGGGAAACAGGGAGATAGAAAAGAGATGACAATATATAGGCTTACAATGTTTTTCTTAGAATGAATATATAGCATCTGTAAATATCTGAATCCTGCATATTTTAAACTAATTTGTGGTTTCAAATAAAACATTTAAATGTCTACTGTATGAGTGTGTTACCTGATAAAAGCCCTGTTCTGCCTTTATATTGTCCACGCTTCCTGATAGCGGCACGCTCCCCTGTCGTCCGTAGTCTCGTTTAAGGCCATTGGATGGAGGAGGAGTTTGACTGAGAGATATTTCGCTGCTGGAAGATGGGAGGCCTTGTTTGTGACCGGAGGACGAAGAGGAACTTCTTCGTGCAAGCGTCTCCTTTCTGTGATGGATCAACTTTCTGCAACAGAAGAGAATAATGATTTATATACAGAACATGCCAGCATCAATATATTATCTCATAATGTGGACTCAAATTGGACTCACTGTAGAACATCTCTCTGTTCCAGATTGTATTTGCCTCCATTTTTTAAGGCCACATTGTGGATTCCTTCGATTGCTCTGTCAATAGACTGCAACACATCATCCTGCTCTGGAGCCTGCCAGAGAAAGAAAGAGGAAAAAAAGGGGACAAATTAAATATTCATTAACATGAGTATTAAACTTTAAACAAAATGGAACAGACTTGTGGCTCGGGGACATGTGTGACTCTAGGCAGAAACAAACTAGGGCAGTTACAAAAAATGTCTTTTAAGCAGTGCCACACATATGCTCAGTGAGGCCTCACATTCAAGCTCATTAAACCTCCACAGCCAATGTCCTTTACAACAGGAGAGAGCATTCCTATTCTGCCATTGTGTGAGCCTGTGATTTCATAAAATACATGCTTTGACTAGTTCACTGTGAGTCTGGATCCTTGGAAAAAAGGAGTCTCCAGTCTTGATTACAGAGCACATGTGGGTGTGTCTGAGAGAGACAAGCTATGTGGAAAGGAGTAGCTACTTGTTAAACAATAAGGATAGTTGAGAATAATTCTTGATAAAAAAAAAAGAGATATAGTCGCAGGAGCTGATGAGATTAATTTGAGCAGAGACAATGGCTTTCTGTCTTGTTGGTCTTTGGACCTTGGATCTGTCCTGTCTCATATCATCCCATCCTGTCATATCCCATCCATTCCTAACGTTACATCTCTGTCGCAGTGAGCAGCTGCATTGCAGAACGACATGGCTACATAATGCAACCTTTCCAATAATTTATGGTTTCTCCTGCAAGCCTGCCTTTTAATCAGCAGTGAGCTTCAACATGGCCTGCAATGCAGTCCATAGCACATGGGATCCGTCTCTCTCGATCCCTTAACGTTACTACGCATTCACTATATTTCACTTCACCGCTATGATGCGACATGGCCACAGCTTGTAACGTTATTCATTGAACAAAAAGAGAAAAACACCCAGGTCATTGGTGTTTACCTGTATTTTTTCGATATATGATGATGGGATGTAGCCTGTTTCCCCCGAGCTGCAACGGGACCCCAGCCACCAGTGTTTGTTGCTCCTCTCCAGGATTAAGAAGCCTTCTCCGGCCGCGAAGTGCAGCGAGTTGGGCTCCGCGGATCGGAAGGCGTACAGAGACCGGTACATACTTTAATAACACTTTAACACGCCAAGAGCCGAGCCGAAACAGCTAGAGAACCGTGTCGGAATACAAGGAGTCTCCGATATCTGCTCTGATGGAGGTGATTTAAAGAGTCTATGAAGGCATGGCCCCGGTGCATCGACGCTGTCTATTTACAATGTAGCTCGGATCATCCGATCATCTGACCTGTGTCTGTTGCCAGTAAACACCGCAGGGGGCGCTATTACTCCATGAACACGCCCCCAGGCATTATAATCAAAGGCAGAGCCCGTTGATCCTGAAACTAATGTGGTCATCACTGTGCAGTTGCATCACCATAAGGTCTCATAAAATATATATTCCTGAATGTGTGAAAAACAGATTGAAATGTGTAACATTTGCTACGTTAGCAACCACAGCAGGTGCATTAGTAGCTTAGTATAATTTAGCTGGTGATATCCATAGACTGTATATATACAGTATATGATGATATCAGATTTAAAAAAAATATCGTTTTTTATAACAAACACCAGCTGAAGGTAAAATTAGCCACTTAGTGATCCTTTTATTTAACACAATAAACTGCATTTGTAAATGATTAATACAAATGATTTCACATTAAATTGCCCGTTTGTAAGGCAGCATTACACAACACCGGAAACAAGCGGTTGGTGTTACACAGAATTCTGTCCCCCTTGTGTGTCGCCGGGTTTGTGAACTCTGTTAACATGGCCAGTGCGGTGTGTGCCAGAGTTCTCCTTCAGAGATCAACACAGGGATTTCTCTTCTCCTCCAGGCCAGTACCCGCTTTCTCAAGGTATGGTCTTTTTTATTTTTTTATTTAAGGCATGTGATTCCTTGAAGCCGAAGATTTAAACCCAGTGGGGTCGCTTAAGAAACTGTCCCCTCTGTGTGGAGACGAGGACATTAAAAAGTAATGTTATTGTTATGAAACTACTTACTATCACATGAGTTTGAGATGCTCGAATACAAGTTAGTTTTATCAACAGAGGCCTATCTTGTATTACACTCATTTTGAGATATGTACATGTAATGTGATGTTTGTAAGTGCAGTTTTGGGCCTGATGAAGATCTGATTGATTAAAACATTGCTCAGCAACAATAAACAAAGAAATGTTGTGGTAGTAAAGTGTGCTGATTCTGCTTTTTGACATGACAAGCAGTTGACTAGACAGTGCAGTGCATCACATCTCAAAAACAAAAGGTTGCTGAACTTGCTCTGATTTTTGTAACAGTCAGGAAGAAAATATGTACTGCAGCTCCTGTAGACGAGCAGAAATGTTTGCTTCTTGGCTGCCTCTTTTCTGCAGAAACAGGCCGAAAGCTTTTGGCCATCAGCCCTGTCAGTAGGTTGGCATTCGATTTTTGGCTTTTAAACTGGGCCACATGGCAAGTGATGAGAAGAAGAGATAATACCTGTGCAATAAAAACAAAATTACAGTTTCATGCCAATAAACACCTCACAATAAATAATAGAAAATTACCAGTCTTGTGTTCTTAATATGGCATTGGTTCTAATTAGTTTGACTGTCTTTTGTTTCAGCCCATTTCTGTCTCGTGCACATAAATTGGGTCCCAGCGATGATGAAATGTACCAGCGTACCTCAGTGTCCGTCATGCAGAAGGAGCCGGGCAGCGGGGTCATGATCCACAGCTACAGTTCCAGAGGATTCAACATTGATGGCAACAAGGTGATTGGACCCTGTGCTGTGCTGCCTCCTGCTATCCTCCAGTGGAATGTGAGATCAATATCCAAACTACCTTCACAGTTTGTAGTGAATTTAAACAACTATGTGTGTTTATTACATCTCTCTTTTTACCTCTCTCCCTCTCTCTCTGCAGGTTGGCAGTTATAAAGACATCACAGAAGAAAGCGTCTCACTTTTTTACATGCTTGAACCAAGAATAGGTACATAATAAAAGCACACCGACACACAGATGGGTGACAAATTAAAAGAAGAAACCAACATGAAGTGTGATGAACAGCCTTCTTTCGGCGACTGTGACCATAGCACACGATTCACATAATTTCCTTGTTCATCAAAACATTCAGTGATGTATGTCCTGTATGGAAGCATCTGCCTTTATTATATTTTTCCACAAGGTTATTCAGGTTTTTCCTGGATTTTTGTCACTCATCTAGGTTTATATATGTTGTATTTAACTAAAAACAAATGTGTAATTTAACTTATTTTCTTGTTGTTTTATGCAGAGATTCTTGTGCTGGGCACAGGTGCACGTGTGGAACGAATTAACCCCTCAGTCCTCGCTCTACTCAAGCGTAAAGGCATCGCTGTGGAGGTGCAAGACACGGTAAAGTATGCCCAGTGTGTCAGTGTGGTAAACTACACGTTCTTCTGCATAAAACACTTTCTCAACTGTCTGACAAACAACACTAAAACTAATCGAGCCGCCCTAATTTACCGTTCTTGTCTTTCTTTTTCATCTCTGCTTTTTGCAGCCAAATGCATGTGCAACCTTCAACTTCCTGACCAATGAGCGAAGAGTGGCAGCCGCTGGTTTGATCCCTCCGCCCATCAGCACGGAGCTGGAAGTGAGACAGGAATAAGTGTTGCAATGTCAACAGAAGCTAGAACTGATTTTTGCAGATGGAGGTTTGAGGTTTATGAACGATCCCAGGCCTGTCGGATGGTTATTCTTTTCCTGCACAAGCTTCCAAATGAACAAACTCAGTGGCTCTAAAGAATCACTATATTTGGTTACAACTGTTATTTTTTTTGGAGATGGTGTTAAAACATCCGTTGTCACCACCCAGTGATCTGAGCAGTGACCTGGCTCAGAGAGACTGTAATGTAAGGTGAACACTGTTCTTGTATAGAAATACTGTGTTATGTTTATGATGTATGTATGTATGTATATATATATATATATATATATATATATATATATATATATATATATATATATATATATATATATATGTGTGTGTGTGTGTGTATATATATATATATATATATATATATATATATATATATATATATATATATATATATATATATATATATATATAAAAAAAGTTTTACATGCAACAAACAAACAACCCAAGTGTCATGAATTTAATGTGTTTTTGTAGAAGATGTGATATTAATTATTTTAAAAGACACAGATGCTATTGTCTTTGCAGCAGATAAAAGGGTTCTACATGTAAAAATAAATACATATGATATATATGAATATGTTCCAGCCCTCTACCCGAGGTGTTGGTGGTGACTGTCCTTCATTTGGATAAGCCTCTTTACTCTGTGCGTCTGTCCGCCTTCTGGCACCAGCAGCGCTGCCACCTACAAGCTGCCTGTGTGCAGCACATGACATCATTCAATGGTTTTGTCCTTCTCACACGTAAGCTCCAATAGATAAGAGAATCCACAAATCCTCTACACATCATCTCTTAATCATCTGCCTCTGTGTCACACACATGCCAAGTGTCAGTTTGAATTTTTAAATCTCCGTTGTTCACATGCAGGGTGACGCATTATTACTTTCAACTGCTGCTGCTGAGAAGTTGTGACACTTATTGGTGCTTAAAGGAAGGAAAACAAATACAATCAAACTGGCTTCAGTTAGATACGTGCAGTTGCTTAAGAGTTACTTACATTGACAAAAGTTATTTGGTGAAGTTGACAAGAATTGTGTAATCAGCTAAAATCATATTGAATATGAAGCTATCTTCACTAAATAAAGTCCTAATTTAGTAATAATATTTCTTAGTTTCACAAAAGGTTAGTATAATTATAGCAAACAAATTAGACATCCAGCATTTACATAGTGCACTCACAATTCAGTCTACGTACTACAGAACACCCTCTGCTTTACAGCTGTGTAGCAATATAATCATTCATAATGGCATTATGGCCTCCCAGCTGTTTGAACTCTTTGGTCCTGATGTTGAAAGTCTTTCTCAGTCATCATCCGAGTTGAGAGACTGGTGTCTCTCTGATCCTCCAAAGCGGAGCTCTGTTCCTGTGATCCGGCGGTACATGTCTCTGATGTCCTCACAGTCCGCATCAAAGTGGTTTACTGCATTGTATGAGCAGGACACAAATATCTAGTGAAGATAGAGGAGAAATGTGTCACCAGCACTGGAACCACTACACTTCACTTCTTTTAATTTTTTTTTGCAGAGAAATCTCCTTTATTACCTGACTCTTTTTTCCATCTTCATTGGGAACCAACACTTTGCTGATTTTAACAAATCTAGATTTGAGGTGGTGACAGGAAATAACAATTAAATGTTGTTTAAAATGTTATTTCACTGACACAGCCAGGACAAATAAACAGTCACATCAAAGATTTAAAAGTGTTACCAACTTTTGCATGATGGGCTCGAGAAGCTCCAGGCCTGGCTGAACTTCTTTCTCTGGGTCGCTGGTTTCTGCAGTCGTGCTCACTGTGGCAATGTACATCCCGTCTGAGGCCACATTGTGGGCATAGGACACTACGGATATGTAAATGTCTGCATGGACAAAACAGAAGGGGTTTTCATAGACTCAGCCCAAATCATTTATGTAAAAAGGATCTGTGGACTGCAACACACATGTACGTGAAGACATGATTTTGACAAGATACCAGATTTCCTGTTGATTTGCGTTTGAGGGATGATGATTTGACAGGAGTTGGCCTCGTGGGTGTTTTTAACTGGGTGATTTAATATACAGATGACTCTTATCACACGCCCCACTTTCCTCACTCGATTAGGAACGTAGCTGGGGTCGCAGATGAGCTGTTTACAGTAAAAAAGCTGTTGAAAAGACAGAAAGACAAGATCACTGATTGTACAATTTTCTCCAAACAGCCCAACTTGTCTTCCCTTCCCTCACGTGAATACACTCGCCTTCCCCTCAGATTTTACAGCTTTCACTTTGCCGTTGTCCATCACAACCTCATCCACTGCTTTGTTCAAGAGGAAAGTTCCTCCGTACTCTGCACTCAGTCTGAAACACACAGAAGCAGGTTGGATAATATGAACCGAACATTGACTGTATTCTCTGTCACTGGTGCAAGATTGTGAAAAAATAAATATTACAAACATCTAGAGGACCATCTTCAGGCATCAATATATATATATATATATATATATATATATATATATATATATATATATATCGAGATATTTGTTTCAGTATGCAAAATCCCACACAATATTTCCTACTTGATGTTGATCTCACTGAATGTAATAACACAAATTGGAACTTTTTCTGAAAATATTCAGGGAGAAATCTGATTAATTATTTTGTTACCTGGCAAATCCCTGTGGTAGCTCACGCAGCCCATATACCGGGTAGAGGTATGGACTGGTGTTGTGGCGGGACAGAGACTCAGAGTACAGCCTGATCCGTCTGATGGTTTCCCCACACGGCTGGTCCAGGTAACTGCAGGGTCACCAGGAGACAGTAAACGAGACAAGGCAGGTTTTAACTTAAAGGATTCCCTGTCATAATTGATCTGGTTTATGTTTAAGTTCCTGTGACTGACCCCTCACTGCTGTGTAAAGCTATGGCATGACCTGTGAACTCCATGACATCTAGTCCCAGGTCAAAGCGGCAGAAGAGGTCCCGCGTGGTCATTTTGTTAGGATCTATGTCCTGGTAGGTCCGAGGTTTTCTCACATCAAAGTTCAGAGCAAAAAGCAGCAGCTTCCTGAACCTTCTCTTGTCAAACATGCCCATCAGATCTGCAACAGAAATGTTTTCTTAAACAGAGTTAATAAATTCAACATTATGCATTAAACGTTCTTCAGGTTCATCACCTGAAGCATGAGCTTCTTCCTCTGTGCAGGGGACTTTGTGCAGTTTGCCTGCTTTGTATACATAGCTGCCTTCAACAACTTTGAAGTCCATATACCGAGTAACCTCAGTGTGCACCAAGATTTTGACCAGCTCGCCTAATGCAAAGACACAGCAGAGGGTACAGAAAATGACACTCATGTGCACTCATTTACACCACAATAATGCACACATCAGAAGTTCAGATGCTCTAAACTCTCACCATTGGAAAAAAAAAATTTAGGTATAAGGTCGATGTTCCACTCTTTTCCATGGCCTATAGACTTGGCAGAACCTGGAACCTTAAAGTTCTTGTACAGCTGTAAATGTAGAAAAATATTAAATAACACCACAAATGAGCGATGAAGCAGCAGCTTTGTCTAACGGAGGGTATGCATGTTGGATGTTGTTTGTGTGAACACACCTCCTCAAGGGGAGAAATGGATGCACTCTCTCCTCCAGAGTGAGGATTCTTGTCAATGTGAAGAACCTTTTTCCCACTTTGAGACATTAAACCAGAAAGGATACATTCCTGAGAGAAACAGTGGAGCTGTTAGTTAGTGGGATCTGTAGATCAGACTAGCATAATGACGTCATTTAATTGTTGTAAATCCATTTAACAGCCAACAGGGGCTCAGAAAGTCTGCATGTGAATGACCAATAAAAGCATGACCATTTTACTAATGATCAAATTTAACTACCACATATCATATACATTATTAAAGAGTAAAACTAGTTTAGGTAACAGATGAAAGAAAAGGTCATTCAGTATATCTTTAGTTTCTCAGTAAAAAATAATGCTTAACAATGATGCTTGTAATTTTCCTCATGTGCATTATACAGTAGACTATGTATTTTACAAAAGTGTTCTCACCTTAAGTCCAGTTCCAAGCACAATAATATCATATTCCTCCATTATGACAGTCTATCCGCTTATTTCTCACTGCTGTTGCGCTTTTGTGTAGCCTGTTGCAGTACTGTGAATGTGTCTGTGTGCATGTGTGTATACAGATATGATTATGATAAGTGACAGTAATTGCTTTGTGTTCCCCTTTGCAATAATCCTCTTAAGACTGGCACATCTATGCTGTGTGTGTGTGTGTGTGTGTGTGTGTGTGTGTGTGTGTGTGTGTGTGTGTGCTATAAGATGTGGGATATCCAAGTCACTGCAAACTGAGGTATTAAATGAAGATGGTGTTATCAGGGGACAAAGTTTTCAGATCCGTCATTCTACTTAAGTAAAAGTACATTAGTATTATCAACAAAATGTACCATCAAATTAGAAGTACTCATTCCGCAGTGAAATGTCCCCTGCGACTGATATTCATTATGTATTACATTATTAGATTGTTAATACTTATGCATCAATGTGTAAGTAATGTTTTACTGTTGTAACTGCTCGAGGTGGAGTTGAAACTACTTTATATACTGTTAGGTAGTTTAATCCAGTGGCTCCCAACATAGGGGTCAGAAGATACATCTGAAAAGTCGTTGGGAGATGAAAGAATAAAAAATAAAGTATGTGTTTATTTTTTGGGACTTTCTCTAATATTTGCTTCTTTGGTGAAATATTGGGTATTTTTTTATCTCTTTGGGCCTCAGACAGTTATTTAAATGAAACTATGTGAGAAGTTTAGAGGGGAAATGTGTCTGCTTACAACTCCCAGACATTTGACATGGGACAAGGAGCCCCAACTGATTAAATATTTCACAACGTGTATGTATTGTATTGTATTTTTAATTATAATTTTTTTTTTAAATGTTAAAAATGTTAAAAGAAATTACAAAGTACAAGTACCTCAAAATTTTACTTAGTAACTTATAACTGGGTATAAAAAATATGAACACAAGTTTGTAAGTAATTGTAACTTTGTACACTCTTAATGTGAGCAACATGCACCCAGAAAATCAGTTGTAATATATGTTTGTTTCCCTTTCCAACAGAGTCTAAATTCTGAATACAAAAATACATTAATTCTCAACAACAACGACAAAAACAGCATCATTTCAACATTACATAACATCAAACTAGAGAATGAAATTGCAGTGGGATTGCTGGCTGCAGAAAAGCTGACGATGAGCGGCTACAAAAGTTAAGTTACCCATAATGCCTTGAGAAGAAGACGTCTTGGATGCGCTTGTTAAATACGCCGGGGCACTCGGGTGGAAAATACTTCTGATATTTTGCGGTGCGCAGACTCTGGGCAAGCCGTGGTCTGCAAATTTGCGTTTCCTAGGATGGTGAAAATATATATATATATATATATATATATATATATATATATATATATATATATATATATATATATGGACATGACTCACCCTAATCTGCTTCTGATTGGCTAATACTCATTACCTTCCTTGTTTGGATTGTAATGAGATTGGTAAGGGCCATAGAATACCAGGGTTAGCCAATCAGAGGCAGAGTAAGGTAAAGTAGGGCGGGACATGCCTTCGCCATCCTAGGAAACGCAAATTTGCTTCCGGTCTACGCCGGGTGTAAATGAAAGCACTTTGTCAGGTACTGTGTTGATATCTTCCAGCCGCTGCATCTCCAACTTGAACTTTAATTACTGTTTGACTGCAGAGTTGAACAAGTCAGTGAAATGTCTTCAGCACAGACAGTAAGTGGTTCCGTTAAAGTGCTTTGGTTTTACGTGATAAACACTGTTCCTGCAATTAGCGTCACTGCAACGTTAACGTTTCCTGTCTTACTAACGTTACCGCATTTTCAGTTTCAGTTATCTTTATGATTCAAACAAAAACACGCTAGATAACCTTAATAGGGACGTAACGTCGGATAGTTGAATGTCTTGAGTACTTGGAAAGGCTTTACTGGACCATTTTCTATTAGTTGAGAAGTAAAATAAGCACAGAACAAAAGAGAGGTGTGTCAGTTGTTCAAGCCTTAGCTCTGTGACATGGGACACACAGTGGTTAACTAAGCGTGTCCTGGTACCTTCACCAGCCTGGTTGTAATACATTTGATAAAATGAATCTGTCTCAAATGCGCATAAATAAAGAAGCTGGCCTCGTTGTTTATAGTAGAAGAGTTTTAAGTTAAAGTTAGCCTACAATAGCAAAATATGGGATTATATAAACAAAATAAATCAAAATGATCTTAAAAGTTTGAATTGGTGCAGCCAGTTTGGTTTGACTCTACCACCCACACTGATTGAGCCATTATTGTGTCAGGTGAGAAAAGAAATACTCTTGACAGTTTTAATATAGTTATTTGAAGTTCATGACATACGTTGGTGTTTCCGTCAGGGGCTATGACTGTCACTTGTTGCTTTAGTGGAGGTCATCCATAATGCTGCTGCTGCTCCTCTAAAAATGCATTACGCTCAACTCAGAAAAAACAAGAGCCACTCGGTCAGCCACTAGAGGAGAGTGCAGTATTCCCAATAGCAAAACTGTCACAACAAAATTGTACACATTTATGAAGTGTGTGTGTGTGTGTGTGTGTGTGTGTGTGTGTGTGTGTGTGTGTGTGTGTGTGTGTGTGTGTGTGTGTGTGTGTGTGTGTGTGTGTGTGTGTACCTGTTTTACTATATTCGTGAGGTCCAAAAACTGGAGAATACAGTATCCTTGTGGGGTCTGCACAGCCTTGTGGGGACCAAAATGCTGGTCTCCACGACTTTAAAGGGCTGTTTGAGGGTTAAGACTTGGTTTTAGGATTAGGGTTAGGGTTAAGGTTAGGCATTCAGTTGTGATGGTTAAGGTTAGGGTAAGGGGCTAGGGAATGCATTATGTAATGCTCTTTGCTCTTTATTTATTTATTCTATTTTATTTTGTAATTTTTTTTACATTTTTTTTTCTATTTTTAATTTAATACATACTGTGTACATTACTTATACCTATAGTTATATTGTTTAATATTCCATTTAGAGAATGTGTGATGTGCACCAACAACACCAAAACAAATTCCTTGTATGTGTTAAAAAACGTACTTGGCAATAAAACCCTTTCTGTACGGTAAATACGGTAAATCTTAAAAGTGGCATTTCCTTCCTAATTATGCTTTTAAACAAAAGTTTGACTCAGGTGCGTTCACAAAAAGACCCTAAGTTGCATTTTGGCGAGAGTTACGCTTTAAATAAATCTATATATGTTGATCCAAGTTTCTGTAGAGAAAAGAGATCAATACAATAACACACAAAACAGGGGAGGGGACAGGAAAGGGAACTTGTGTATATCAGACATCAGAGTGGACACGCTCCTATTTGGAAATACAGTATATATTATTTTTTAATATCAAAACTTGTGTTGCAATTGCATGAAGAAATTGCATTTTATTTAAAAAGCCTTTTTATATGTACAATTCTTTAACAACCACATTTAAGAGATCCTTATCTAAAATGTTTGTTTTAGTAAAAAGAAAACTGTACACTATAAAAACACTATATTGTTATCAGTGTGTTTTAAACACAGTAAGTTCTGTATTTTCTCTTTCATATCAAGTAATACTGATATATATATATATATATATATATATATATATATATATTTTCTTGCAACACGCTTAGTACAGGTTAGGGGGTAAAACAGGATGTAGTTTCCAGACATTTCTGACCATGTTTGTTTTATTCTCTTGCTTATTTGACCATTTTAAGTGGCATGCTACCAGAAAACAATAATAAAATAATAAAACCCTTTCTGATTCTGATTTTGATGACAGGTCCCCACAGAGATAGTGAAACAAACTTGAACTGTGTGTGTGTGTGTGTGTGTGTGTGTGTGTGTGTGTGTGTGTGTGTGTGTGTGTGTGTGTGTGTGTGTGTGTGTGTGTGTGTGTGTGTGTGTGTGTGTGTGTGTGTGTGTGTGTGTGTGTGTGTGTGTGTGTGTGGTAAGAGTTTTGATTGCATAGCTTTGTTGGGGGGGCGGGGGATGGGGGACTGGTTTTAGGAAGTGGGAACGATTGAGACCCTGATAGTTTTTATTGTAAATAAGGCGTGATTGTGGTTGTAAAATTGTATATTCTGATGTTTTGTATTTCAGTTGCGTTGAATATTTATTGTTTGACTGACCTGCCCAGGGACTACGGGCAGAAAATAGAATTTGTGCTACAACTTGGTACAATGCATCTCTCCTTGTTCTTATAAAAGGTTAATGTTAACTTGTGAATTGTCCCTGTTTAAAGGAACACGCCGACTTATTGGGAATTTAGCTTATCCACCGTAACCCCCAGAGTTAGACAAGTCGATACATACCCTTCTCATCTCCGTGCGTGCTGTAATGCTGTCCGACGGCTCCAGCAGCATCCGGCCAGCACAGAACATGCAGGTGAATGGTTCCAGCAATCCTACTGCTCTGAATAAGTGACAAAATAACTCCAACATGTTCCTATTTACATGTTATGATTTATAGAGTCACAGCGTGTGCAAAAAACAACGTAACATGAGACACAGCCGTCTTCTAACTGTAAACAAACCGGGAACTATATTCTCAGGCGGAAGAATATAGTATTTGGGCGAAGTGATATGCTCGCTGCAAGCCTGTCTGAGAATATAGTTCCCAGTTTGTTTACGGTTAGAAGATGGCTGTGTCTCATGTTAACGTTGTTTTTTGTACACGCTGTAACTCTTCAAATCGCAACATGTAAATAGGAACATGTTGGCGTTATTTTGTCACTTTTGTCACAATTCGGAGCAGTAGGCTAGTTGGAACCAGTTACCTGCAGGATCTGTGCTAGGCTAAGCTAATGCTGGAGCCGTCCGACAGGGTTACAGCACGCACGGAGATGAGAAGGGTATGTATCGACT